>NW_026585580.1:3958170-4021530 GCF_907164565.1 Psammomys obesus | reverse complement strand
TGTGTGTGTGTGTGTGTGTGTGTGTGTGTGTGTGTGTGTGTGTGTGTAAGTATGTACATGTGTGGAGAACAGAGGTTAATGGTAGGGGTTTCGCTCTCTTACTTTCACATGAATTTTTGAGACAGGGCTGATGAGCTCTCTCTGTGGATAAGGCCCTGCTATGTAAACCTGATGCCATGAGTTCAATCCCTAAAACCACATAAAGTAGGTAGCATATACCCAACTCTATGAAGTTGTCTTCTGACTGCCACATGGTGGGTAGCAGCACACGTGTGTCCACACAGGTGAAGCACAAAGACAGCCAATTAATTCTAAAAATGCTGAAAAGGGACGTAAGGTCTCTCACTGGACCTGAAGCTCACAGTCTCATCTAGACTGGCCTCCAAGGCACCTGAACCCTCCTGTATCTGCCTAACCAACACCAGGGTCACAGACTCGCACCACCACACTAAGGCTTCAATTGGGTAGAAGACCCTGATCCAGGCTGGGGTCTTCATGCTTGATCAGCTGTCATCGTCTCTGTATTTTTTTATAGAAGATTTTTAATATTAGGACACCATGATCTCCAGGAACCAGCTTTCCAAATGTTAAAACTTTTGTCACCTGAGGCCTATGGTGGCCTGATTGCTACTATGAAGTAAAGCCCACAGATAAGACCTCCTGAGATAGTGTTTGGACCCAGATGCACTGAAAGTTCTCCTTTATCCCAACCCTAGAGATACTCTATGATAATAAATAATGAAAATTCTAAGAGGCGGCGTCAGATTCCGTACAAACACTTTATCTGCTTTCCAAACAACCCCAGTTACACTCCAGTTAGCAACTGTAGTCAGGCTGTGTGCCGTCTACGCAAGGTTAAGCTGACTAAACTCTTTACTTACTTAAGACTCCTTTTACTTTTCTGAGATGGTCTCCCAATAAACAATTCAGATAAGCCTCCAGTTTGGAAGTATATACTCCAAGATGGCCTTGATTTGTGATTTTCCCCTTCAACTTACCAAAAGTTAGGATTAATCTCGCGGTTGCTGGATTTGCAGAAGCACCCCTCCCCATGCTGGGCAGGGCCTACCCTTAAAGCTCACTGTTACCTATCTGCTCATTAGAAAGGAGGTCTGAAAGCCATCACTTTATTTGAAAGTCAAATATATTTCTGGATTCTTACCACATCAATTTTACTTTAAAACCTGATACCCAAAGCCAATATGACAAAATCCGTGGCTTAAGTCATTTATTAAAATTTAAGGCTTAAGTTCAAGAGAAAAAGGGCAGTTATCAAACTTGGTGGCCCATGATTTAACGATAATTACTTTTTACGAATAATGCAGATAATTTAAAATGTTTCTTTTCTGACTTTGATGTATGGTGATTATAAGTGCAGGTGATTCCTAGTTTTTTTCTGCTCTTTGGTGGATTACATAGATATATACCAGCTTTCCCTGCAGAAGGAAAAAAGAAAAAAAAAAAAAAAACTTGGGAAATCATTGATCCCAGGCTTGAAGCCAAGCAATCTATTTTTAGTACTTTCTCAGCAAAGTATACAATAAAAATGTAAATGGAATGGTGCTACTTTGGCCTAAGATCATTTTTCAACGTGTAAATTTGGCATTGTTTAAATTCATTTTTAGACTGTCTTCAAGGAATTTGGATACTTTAGGGGTCTTCATGTCCTAGATTCTCATTAATTCTAATACCCACATTTCTTGAAATTTTACAATACTCAGTCAGGCTTGATTAGAATGTAAGGATCAACTTGATATATGTTCCACACCAGGCTGCTGAATTGGCACTCTGTTAGCTGGGTTTCTCTAATCCTTCTTTTTTTTTTTCCTTTTTTTTTATTAATTACACTTTATTCATTTTGTATCCCCCCATAAGCCCCACCCTCCCTCCCCTTTCTGCATGCATGCCACTCCCCAAGTCCACTGATAGGGGAGGTTCTCCTCTCCTTTCTGATCTTAGTCTATCAGTTCTCATCAAAAGTGGCTGCATTGTCCTCTACTGTGGCCTGATAAGGCTGCTCCCCTCTCAGGGGGAAGTGATCAACTAGCAGGCCAATCAGATTATGTCAGAGGCAGTCCCTCTTCCCATTACTATGTAACCCACTTGGACACTGAACTGCCATGGGCTACACCTGTGCAGGGGTTCCAGGTCATCTCCACGAATAGTCCTTGGTTGGAGTATGATTTTCTGGGAAGTTCCCTGTGTTCAAATTATCTTGTTCTGTTGCTCTCCTTGTGGAGTTCCCGTCCCCTCCAGCTCTTACTATTTCCCATTTCTTACATAGAATTCATTCACTCTGCCCATCAGTTGGCCATCAGGTGATAAACCAGTCTTTTTTAAGTTGCGAATCCTGTCTTCTCTGTGGTACTCATTTTAGCTAGGCTCTTAGAATAGGTGGTTCAATTTTCTGGAATAGCACTAGACTAAAAATTCCTTATAGATCAGGAGCTGTGTTTTATCCCTCTGTGTTCACCTTCCCAGCTTCAGTAGGCAGGCTATGGTGTTGACGTCAGAAGGGAGTTATGCTGAAATGCAAAAGAAAAGTGGCTTGGGTAAAGTCACATAAAAACAAAAATTTGAACAAGGAGAGCTCTTAAGCTATAGCTTCTGCTGTCTACTTACTTAAGGACGACAGGGATTCAGTGCATGTTTCATGAATCAAACAAGTTTCCATGGAAACTAATGGAACTCCTTGAAACTGTTGATAATGCACACGAGATTAAAACAGAGAAGAGAAAGAGGTTAATAAAGAAGTTGGAAGGTGGCATCAAAGAAAGACAGCATATTAACAAATAACACAGAAAAAAAAATAGGCAAGGAGACAGAATTGCTAGGTAATAAGGAGTTAAAATGAATGTGAAAAAGGGAACGACAGGTACAAGAAAGGGGATTAAATAGAAAAATGTTAGGAAGCATTATAGATGAACTATGAATAGTATCAAACATTGCAAATAGAATTTTTTAAGATTCATTCTTAAAAATGCTTCATATCACGTTTTGATGTTTATGTCCCAGGTTGTACTTACTGATCTCACAGTTTCTCATCTGTAACTCCCGTTCATATCCGACACCCAGGAGGTCACTTTGTGGGACTTCAGCAGCCAATGCTGTCACCGTTCAGTGGATCCTTCCACAGAAATAAAAGCATACTACGGGGCATCTCTCTGGTGCAGAACACATCAGTCCTCTCCTAGAGCAGCTGTCTTAGCTTTGTGTTGCCATTTTCTGGTAGACTTTGTAGAGTGTGTGTCATTGTGAAGTGGGTAGGGATTCCTTTGTTTTAGTTTAGAATGAGTATGTCAACAGCAGGGATGTGGAAGCTCAGATATATAAGATTGCAGTCCTAGGTTCCGTGATTGGTGAAGACCTGTACATGGCTGGAAATACCTGTCTCTGACTTCACGTGGGAAAGAGAAGAATGAGTTTGTGGGCTACCTTTATGACACTAACCACACTTAAGATGCACTATTCTCAGCAGAAAATGCACCCCATGAATGATTACATTGAATGTTAGAATTTTCACACGGCAGGTTTAGGAGATACAACTATTCAGACCATAGAATCTTTATTTCCTCTTGGTATGTGTTTTGCTTCACTGTGCCTAATCTATAGGTTAGATAGATATCCACACGATATCTGTTTGCCCATGCACTTAACATAGTTATTCTTCCAGGAAGGGAGAAGTCATTCTTCTGAACTAAATAGACTTGGACACCCCCCACAACCACTACCCTACCAGGGCTTTTTTTTTTTTTTTTTTTTTTTTTTCAGATTAGTTGTTCCTTTTCGTTTTGCTTTGTTTTCCTCTGGTGCTGGGTATCGAACTTTTGTGAACATGCTAGGTAAGCACTCCATTACCGAATGACACTGCAGCTCTATTTCAATGTATGGCTTTTTAAAAATGTTCTTTTTAATTTTTTTCCCATACTTTATATATTTTTATTTAAATTTATTTTTCATTTTTAAAATTTTTATATTAATTATAGTTTATTCATTTTGTATCTCAGCTGTAGCCCCTGCCCTCATTCCCTCCCAATCTTATCCTCCTTCCCTCATCTCCTCCCATGTCCCTCTCCAAGTCCACTGAGAGGGGAGGTCCTCCTCCCCTCCATCTGACCCTAGCCTATCAGGTCTCATCAGAACTGGCTGCATTGTCTTCCTCTATGGCCTAGTAAGGCTGCTTCCCCATCAGGGGGAGGTGATCAAAGAGCCAGCCACTAATTTGTTCACTTTACATCCTTATCATAGCCCCCTCCCTCGTCTCATCCCAGTCCCACCATCCCTCACTTCCCCATCCCTTAGTCCTCAGAAAGGGGGAAATTTTCTCCCCTACCAACTCACCTCAGCCCATCAATTCTCATCAGGGTTGGCTACATCATCTCCCTCTGTGGCCTGGCAATCTAAGAGTGATTTAGGAGCAGGTAATGGAGTCCATGTCCAAGACAGCTCCTGCTCTCCTTCCTAGAGAATCCACATGGAGACTGAGTACCCCATCCGCTACATCTGAACAGAGGGCCTAGGCCCTCTACATGCATGGTCCTGGTTGGTATATCAGTCTCCACAAGCCCCTCCCTACTCCTGGCCAAGATTTATTGACTCTTTTGTCTTTTTGTATAGTTCCTGTCCCCTTGGGGTCTCTGTTTCCCCTGACTCTTCCATAAGACTGCCTGTGCTCTGCCCAAGGTTTGACTGTGAGTCTCAGCGTCTGCTTCAATCCCCTGTTGGGTGGAGTCTTTCAGAGGACATCTATGGCAGGCTCCAGTCCTGTTCCCTCTTTTTTAACCACTCCCAGTCTCTATCCTGTTTGCCCTTGTGAATGAGAAGTAAGCATCCTCCTTAGAGTCCTCCTTTTTAAGTTTGTAGATTGTAGTACGCTTATCCTATATTATATGGCTAATATCTACTTATAAATGAGTACATACCATGTATGTATTCTGGGTCTGGGTAACATCACTCAGGATGATCTTTTTTAGTTCCATCCATTTGCCTTTAGTCATTCTCTTACCTAAAAAAAATCCTACAAGAAGCTTATCTTGGTATTTTTCTAAATATATTTTTATTCAGTGTTCACTACTGAATGTTGTAAGACATAAGAGTATGTGCTAATTTTCTCCAATATTTGATGGCATTTTAATGAAAATAAAATATCCAGATGAAAATTAAATACCATTAAAACAGAATGATGTTTGAAAAGAAGCCATGAATCTCAAGTGTTGGAAGAAAGCCATTAATTATTTTGGAATTAAAATCTAATATGAATTCACTTGAAATTAGCAAGAAAGAATATTTAACTCAATACTTTTTCAGTATAATATATTTAATTAGAAATCATGGAATTATTATAGAGGTCATATAGAGTACTGAAAGGTAATATTGAAAATCATCTTTACTTAAAATGGGAAGATGGGATGACAGTGAATATTCTCATTATGTAAAGAACCAAAGAGAAGAAAATGTTTTTAAGTTTGGACACAAGTCTTTCATAGTCTGTTTATTATTATTATTATTATTGTTATTGTTATTATTATTATGGAATGTATGAAGTTACTTTAAATTGAGAAGCTCATAGTTTTTGGATTATGAAAGTCCAAGATGGAAATTGTTTCTTGGCTTTCCGGCTAAGCTCACGTAAAAGTTCTTAACTGTGTATCCTCTTCCCAGTTTAGTCTCTGTAAGAGTCTCATTGAGTTAGCACCCTGTTGGTAAGAATTTGTAGAAGAGATCTATAGCAAATCAAGAAGCCAGGGGTATTCAGACACCAGCATATTCTTTTTCTATAGTTGCACACTCACAGAAAATAACTGAAGTCCTTTCAGAACTCTATCAACCCTCTCTGAGAGCAACAACCGTAATTTGCTAGCCACCCTCCCCCAGAGTACCTCATACAGGGTCTACCACCTCAGAAGCCACACTTGGGACTGTTTAGCACATGACGTTTTGATGGACATAGACAATTTGTAAACTATAGCCAAGACACTGGTGCATAATCTCAAGCAATCCAGTTTCTATGCATGTGTTCAGAGTGTCAACACAAGGACTTATGTGGGCTACTTGAAAACTGTCACTCTTAAAGGTACATTAAACATTCTTCATGAAAACAGTCTACTCTATTCCTCTCTTCTTTTATCCCTGTGTATGCTTTCCTATCATTAACTCTGTTCATTTTCCTCCTTGGTGATTCAAGTTGTTTCATTTTTTTCCAGATATCACTTCTTCGTCATGTAACTTCATGTGGATTTTTATGAACCCTAATTGTTCATGCTGGACATTACATATCCATTGCTGTGTCATCTGCTGTTATACGTATTATTTTGCCAATTGTACTGTAACCATAAGGAACTTCATGTGTCATTTCACACAAATGACTGAATGTGTTTCTTAGTCTCTTAGTAAAATCTAAGCAGTTTGGAAAGCAGGACAGGGAAAGGACAGGTTTTTTTTGTTTTGTTTTGTTTCCATGTTTATTAATTATTATTATTTATTACAGTTAATTAATTTTGTATCCCAGTTGTGGCCCCCTCACTTGTCTCCTCCCAATCTCACCTTTCCTCCCTCTTCTTCTCCTATACCCCTCCCCTAGTTCACTGGTAGGGGAGAACCTCTCCCCTTCTAGCTGACCCTAGCCTATCAGGTCTCATCAGGGCTGGCTGCATTGTCTTCTTCTGTGGCCTGGCAAGGCTGAACCCCCTAGGGGGAGGTGATCAGAGAACCTGCCACTGTATTCATGCCAGAGACAGCCCTTGCTCCCCTTACTAGGGTACCCACTTGGAAAATGAGTCTATGGGCTACATCTGAGCAGGGGTTTTAGATCCTCTCCATACATCGTCTTTAGTTGGAGTATCAGTATCTGTAAGACTCCCTGGACCCAGGTATTTGGCTCTGTTGTTCTCCTTGTGGAGTTCCTGTCTCCTCCAGGTCCTTCTCTCTCCTGCATCTTTCATTAGGATTCTTGCACTCTGCCCAAAGTTTTGCTATGAGTCTCAGTCTCTGCTTCAATACCCTAAAGATTGGCAAAAGATCTTCACCAACTCTACATTTGACAGAGGGCTAATATCCAGAATATGTAAAGAACTGAAGAAGTCAAACACCAACAGACCAAGTAACCCAATTAAAAAATGGGGTACAGAGCTAAAGAGAGAATTCTTGACAGAGGAATATCGAATGGCAGAGAAACACTTAAAGAAATGCTCCATATCCTTGATCATTCGAGAAATGCAAATCAAAACGACCAAGATTTCACCTCACACCCATCAGAATGGCTAAGATCAAAAACTCAAGGGATGATGCATGCTGGAGAGGTTGTGGAGAAAGAGGAACTCTCCTCCACTGCTAGTGGGAATGTAACTTTGTATAACCACTTTAAAAATCAATCTGACACTTTCTCAGAAAATTAGGAATAGCGCTTCCTCTAGATCCACTATACCTCTCCTAGGCATATACCCAAAAGATGCCCCACCATTCAGTAAGGAATTTGCTCAACTATGTTCATAACAGCTTTATTTGTAATAGCCAGAATCTGGTTTTAGATTTTCAGTTTGTGACATTGATTCCAATAAGGTTCATGAAAATATCATCAACAAGCTACTTGTTACAAAGAAAACTATAGTTATCTTTTTAAAAAATTCTAATTTAACCAAACAAATGTATCATCATATTAATCAAAAGAAAAGGCTATGCATGAATTAATTTCTATATATTAATTTGTAAATACAGACAAAAATGGCATTATATTTTTTTATCAATATATATATAATTTCTTATCTTGGTTCAAAGACCTCAGCATATTAAAGCATGTTAGTTAGGAATTTAAAGTTTCTTGTGCCTAACTGATGACGAAGCAGCAATTTCAACCCTCGCTTAAAATATTCAGGAGTTAGTAAGTCTGGCCCCAATAGTCTCATCTATTTGAATGCTTAGTTGTAAGGGAGTGACCCTATCTGAGTAGTAGAAGGTATGACCTTGTTAGAGGAAGTATGTCAATGGGGGTGGGCCTTGAGGTTTCAAAAGCCCATCTCAGGCCCAGTTTCTGACTTTCTGTGGCTTGCTGATCAAGATGTAGAACTCTAAGCCACTATTCCAGTTCTATCTGTGTGGTCATGCTCCCGGCCATGATGATCACGTAACTGTAAGCCAGCAACCAGTTGAATGCCTTCCTTTTCCCTTCCCCCTAGTTATTTATTTATTTAAACACTTTACATTCCTTCCTATTTAAGAGTTGCCTTCATCATGGTGTCTCTTCACAGCAATAGAACAATAACTAAAACAGAAACTCAATAACTAAATAACTCAATAACTAAAACTGAAAATCAATAATGTATGGAATCGCTTTTGCATGATCTTTAGTAAGAGTTTCAGAAACATACGATAAATACACTCAATTATGAATGTTAGATATGCACATATATCAGTGTGTCTACATGTATACAAGATGTGGTTATGGCTGCCGCCTCATTGAGATCAAAGAAAAATCTTAATCTCTGTTATTATTCCTCTCTTGTAAAATAACACAAGTTTCCAATAAAAATATTTTTCTCCTAACCATCTGACTGATGTAACAATGTTTTGTTTTTTTTTTCTTTCTTTCTTTTATTTTCTGTCTTATTGTAAGTTTGTTTTATGACTCAAATGTGGAATTAAAATTCTTTGACATGTAGTCACTTTGAAGTGCATTCTGCATTTGGTGCACCTGCTTAGTAGTTTCCCCTTTTCTTTACACAGACTTTGCACTCAAACTCTGTTTTTACCCTTTTCCCATTAACTTGTATTTAAATATATTTTCAGATATTTTTTGTTGTGTTATTTAATCCTATTGTTTTGTGATGTGACAGGCAACCTTCCAGCAGCTTATTACCTGTGGTTGGTTTGATGTTCAGGTTGACTGACTTATTGTCTGATAAATTAAAAATAAACACATACAAATAATCTTTGGTGCTCAATGTCATTTATGAAACTATGGCATTGAATACATCAATAAAAATATATCAATGTCTATTAAAATAACCCCTTGATATGAAATGATTCAAATAAAATAAGTATCCTTCTCCACCTCCAAAAGTAGAGCAGGTAGGTGAAAGACTTATAGGGTTATGTATTTCTAAATTTCATTGAGCATCCTGGCTGACAGACACGTTGATATATTACTGATACCATTAAAGTTTGCTCTCTGGTCCAATACATATAAGGAGCTGAGCATGACACATCAGAACAAATATGGAAGGTTGAATTGAAATTGGCATGGGCCCAGATGAGACGCTTACTTCCATGTATCAGTTAAAACCATCATGTGACCATACTGATCTTCAAGAAAGAATATGGAAAACTTGACAGTCTTTGGGAGAAGGAAAAAATGAAGACTTCCTTGTAATCTATGACACTCAAAAAAGTTAGCTCAGAATTGGGAAAAGGAGAATAAGAAACCATTAACTGTTTTACAGTCCATGGTTACCTAGATCAAAGTCTACAGTATTCCTCAGTATACCCACTCACCAATTTCCAAGGTTATTTGGGAGCTCAGCATTGCTTTGTCATAGTTCTGACAGGTTGCCACCTTCATTCTTCACAGACTACTGGCAAACTTATTCAGTGGCAGCCAATATTTAAGTATTCACCCAAAATTAGAGTGAGACTTAAAACAAACTTTAATAAGCCCTACGAAGTGGCAAGTTACTTGAGTTTTTTCATAAGCTTTTTCCTTGGAGGCGGAAGCTGGCTTACTGTCAGGTTTCTGGTGGTTAAAATGAGTTATCAGATACAATGAGTGCTTTTTTTATTGGAGGTGCTATTTTTTTCCTCCCTGAATTTTAAATTAATGAGATTTAAGTTTAACGAATTTTAATGAGAAATAAGAATGTTTCATTGTAAAGCTGCCATTAATACTGAAAGGGAACTCTATATGAAGAAACCTACATCATAATTCAAGTGACTAAGGAAAGCAAAGGTTATAAGACAAAAAATATTAATGTGAGAAAAATGCTTTATACTTACCAGTAGGCTCTAGAGGAAAATATTACCTCGCTCTAAAATTAACTAGTGTGTGTCCGAAGTCAGAGGCAGTAGGTCTCAGTTTCCCTGTTTACTCTAAGTCTAAGAATTTCTATTTGAAGAACTCAACACAGATAGAGTGTAAGGCTGTGAAATAGATCTCTTTAACAGTACTGCCACTCTAGAATATGCCTGGTATTTTTTAAATTGAAAGTAAAAGTATTTTCATGCAATATGTTCTAATCATGTTCCCCTTCCCCAACTCCTCACAGATCCTTCTCACTTCTCTGCCCACTCAATTCCATGCCCTTCTTTCCCCTTAGCTTTAAAACGCAAACAAACACACAAAGTGAATAACTAGCAGTAGATGAAAATTAACACAGAGACCCACAACTGGACAATGTGCAGGAAGTGAGAGATCTTGGAACACTCAGTCCTAAATGGATTTTCTTCATCAAACCTCCTTGGGGTTCAGGGACCTATGCTGAAGAGGAGGTAGAAAGATAGTAAGAGCCAGAGGACATGATAACTCCAAGGCAAACAGGGCCCTCATGACACAGCAAGACTAATGCCCAAGTGAACTCACAGAGTCTGTGGCCACAGGCACAGGAACAACACAGGCTCAAGCCAGAAGGGATCCGGCACTGAGAACAGAGATGTGGACACACACTCCCACCTCTGACCAAGAGGCTTTCTGTAATTGGGAGCCCCTTGCAAAGGAAATATTAGTCTTCATCAAGAGAGCCTCACCTACTATAGTAACCACTCTTCAGGTTATGGCCATACCCAGAAGTAGATAGTCAACACAAAAGGAACTCAGTGGAATTTTTGTAAACATTTTCTTATATTGCTTTGGTTGGGCATTTCTGTGTCTTGTTGATCTTTTGCTTGTGTATTTTGGTTTCCAATTTTGTGGTGTGTGTTTGTGAGAGGTTTGGGTTTATTTTTATTTTTTGCCATGCCTGGTATTCTTGAGGTTTGTCAATATTCCTCATGACTCCCTGCCTCTGCCTCTCACTATATGGGACATGTGATTGCACATGATGGTGTGGATATTTCACAGGACGGGGCTTTCTCCACGTCTTCAGTTGGCTTGTTCCAGACCTCTAATCACCCATCGCTGCTGACCATCAATACTCATCTGATGGTGTAGGCTACTCCCACAGGGAAGGTATCTACAGATACCCACATGGCAGTATGTGTATGGAACCAGCCGAGAGGAAGACTATTCCTTTAGGACTGTCAGTTGAAAAAAAAAAAAATGACTGCTAATGCAGGTGTTTTAATCATGCTTCATTAAGGAACTATTTTTTAATGTTCACATCCTCATTGTTCGGACAATATAACTTCTAGATCTGTCTTCATTTTATGTGAAGAGCTGGCTTTACTATTATATTGCTAAGGAAACAATTTATATATTATAATATGTAGAAATGAATAGAAAAACAGATACTAATAAATTCCTATTTGACTCATACATGATATTCGCCTTTCTAAGTAGTTTGTGTCACTAAATTAACCCCCTTAGAAAAATCTTATGGATTTTTAGCTCGTGCACTACAAGTCAGGAAATATCTTTTTAAGTTACATGAATTGTTAAAACTTACCCATTGGTAAGTAAGAGATTAATTTAGAACTCTGTTTTGAGATCATCTTATATACAGCAGTTACTAGTTATATTATCAGCCTTACAGTAATAGTATGGAATAGTAATGAGGCATCTCAAGGTCACCTAATTGCTTAGCAGCATGGCACAGATTAGAAGAGTCAGTTTTCTTGCTTGCATCACAAGCTCCCCCCCCTGTAAAGGAAACTCAGTGATTCATCACATCTGCCACTTTAAAACACGGTGTCTTACAAAACTTGCCCACTCAGCAACTTGGCATCTCAGATGCAAGCATAGCAGCTTGGGAAAGAACTGAAACCAAGTAACAACATGCTTATTGGCATAAACTAGCTCTAAGTTTATATGCTGAATTCAAGACCCCGACATATAAATAGGTCAGTTCGTTAAGAATTGTAGCTGTAGTCTGCGTTCATAAAGAGCATAGGAAAACACAAACAGAAAATGCAATCTTTCTTGATTATGTCCTGGATTAGAATGCATACATTTGCATGAAGGTACCCACTGAGAATTCAGCCATCAATAGTCCTGGAGAGACACATCAAGAAAATTGCTGCTCATTTGACTTGCTTGCTATGAGACAGGGAATTAACCAGCTCTACTCAACCGAAGACCATTCAGGGTATCACTTGGGAATGTTAGGATGATAGCACTGAATTACCATCACTGTGAAATATCCAGTGTACAATCAGCAATTTCCTTGTGCGAGACTCTATCCATCTTTTGACCAACAGAATGCATTTTGGCAGGGACAAATGGTCAGGTTTTGGGATGTCTTCTGCAGCTGTATCAGGGCCAAGAGCAAAGCCCACCTAGGGAAGAGCTCATGCCCACACTTAATTAGCTTCAAGCCTTAACCAAGTAAACTAATTGCCCATAGATGTCTTTTCCATGAAACATTGCCTGTGGCAAACAAATACAACAGTGGAGAAAAGACAGATACCCTTGGGTTATCCAAATCATAGAGGGTTTTAGGCCAGAGCCAATTTTTAAGGCTACTCTAAATGAACCCACAAAGAAAGAAATATATAAGGACAGATCAATTTAACCACTTGAAAACTTCCTTGTGGAACATGTTCTGATTAATAATATTCAATAAATTGAATTCCCACTGAAATCAAGATCAAAGTATAATGTTGGGAAATTTGAATTTCTTCTACCAGTTTATTAATGATTGGTCATCTTAGAGTCACAGATGCTGAACCCATCATTACTGATATCATGTCTTCTTGAAGCTAAGACATCCTTCCTGGGGTGAGTTTATGATCCTTTAAGTCAGTGTGTAAAGTGGAGTTAGGATTAAGCTGCTTGCTAGTCCAACCTTCTTCTTGGTAGCTCTTAATGCACAAATCCCTACGTAAATTCCTTGACTCTAGATGGAATACTTGGATTTGGTGATTGTGAAGACATCCTAATTTAGAAAAATTCTGTGATTTTTCTCTCTTTTTCATGTCATCAGCATGCAAAGTCCTTCACATGTAACTCAAGACAAAACCCGTGTCCTTATTCGTGTTCTCTTGAGCTGCCCCAGCTTTGTTCTTTCTCTGCTTGGCTTCCTGCTGCACTGCCTCTCAAGTCACTCCTACTTGTTTACATTCCTTAATGTACCAGGAACTCTGGGTCCCTCTGCTCCTACTAGGAAGCTTCCAAGAGGTACCTGTGGCTTTGTCCACATTCTGTTACCTGCTTTCTCTGGCATTCTCCGGACACACCCTTATGAAATAACACCCACGCAATCACTCGTCACACACACATGCTCTTCCTTGCTTCCCAAACTATTTTCCTTAACACTTCCTGCCCAAACGCTTTATATGTGTTTCGTATTCATGCTACTTATTAATTTTCTTTTGCTACATTGAAAGTTGTCTGTTTCTGTGTTTATACAAATACCTTCCCAGCTTACATACACACCCACACACAGAGCTATATCCTTAAATCTGACTCTTTAAATTCTTTATTCTCTGCCCCACCTCATTTTCCTCTTCACTGTTTCATCTAAACAGTGCCTGCCACTAAGTCAGTGTTCATCAGATGTTTCTTTAGATACGTGAAATTCATGTTTCTTAACCCTTCCTTCTTGGGACTCGTCCCACATAATTATAATACCATAAAAACTATGTTTATTCTAATGATATTATTCTAAAACTCTCAACAGCCGCTCACTAGGGCATTTTATTTTTTGCTTTTTAAACAAAAAATCTTTTGTGATGAGGAAAGGATAATCTTATTTATTTCATGCTCAAATTCTGATATGTTTCTGAAATTCATGAATTATTTTATAATGATTCCCTCAAAATAGATTGCTCTTGTGGACCCATTGCTTCTTGTAGCACTACACCATACAGCGAGAAATCTTGAAAAGACAGTATTTAAATTCATGTCCCAAATGTAACTCTCCTTAATGCAAATCAAGTATGAACTTATTAGGAACCATTAGTGGGATAAATGTTCTCGTGTTATGTAAATCTGTGCCTTTAATCTGAAATGTGGAGAGTGAATTGCTTTGTAGAATACCTGATCTGCAGTTCTGTAATTAGGAAAGCAGGTGGTTAATCACAGACTGCCACTGACTTGCCCCTCAGTACTGAACACAAACAGCAAATTCCATGCATCCTGAGGCAGCCATAGGGCAGTTGTGTTGGGTACAGAACTTTTAACTCCACCAGCTTGTTTAATGCTTAAAGACATCATAGAAGTGGGTGTGTGGTTTGGTTTTCTAAATATCAAACTGACGATTCGCAACAATGGATATTGCATACGTGTGTGGGGGGTGTCTGTGTGTCTGTGTCTGTGTGTGTCCATGTGTGAGAGAGATAGTGTATTAACTTTTTTTTCTTAAGGGGGAAGAAGTCTTTTGACACAGTGTCCTACTCTGTAGTCCAGGCTGATGTGGAACTCACTGTGTCCCCTAGGCCAGTCTCGAAATTGAGGCAGTCCTCCTGGCCCAGCTTTCTTTGTGTTAGGATCACAGGCTTGAGCCACACTGGACTTTAATCTTATTAAGATGTGACCAGCAGTTTTAGGCTGTGTATATAAAAGTTAGTGTAATAGGCAGAGCAATTGTGATCTTTTACATCATTCACTCCTATATTATAGAGGAATTACAAACAGATATGAATGACTCATTTTATAGCAAGGTATTAGAATTTGACACTAAATTGAGAAATAGTGTTATAGACAGACATAATGACTGATCTTAACTGATATAAAAAAGAGTTCCCTGTATCTCTGTGGTTGGCTGAGAGGCCTGCAACTGCAATGGGATGCTTGACTTATCATCTCACTTGTTTTCTATTAACCACATCACAGTGTTCCAGAAAGATTACAAAACCTGTTCAAGAGTTAAGCTTGGAGTCCTAGACAGTAACATGAAACAGTATAAGTGACTCCCACATGAGGGGTTCTCCAACATACTAAGTATGCAATTTAAGATACAGAAAAATCTGGAGTAGAGCGATGGCTCAGCAGTAAAGAGCTCTTAGTGCTCTTGCACAGGACTCAAGTGTGGTTCCCAGCACCCACGTACAGAGTCATACAACCACCAGGGGATCAGACACCTTCTTCTGGGCTCCACTGGCACTGAACTTACATCACAACACACACACACACACACACACACACACACACACACACACACACTTACAAATAAAATATCTAAAAGATAGAGGAAACTGTATAAAGACAGATTTTCAATTCTCAAATCTGTTTCAAAGGCAGGATACATTTAAGAATGACAGCCAACTGTGGGAGTTAAGAAGATAACCCATGATGGAAAATAAACAGCAGTTTTCCTTAAGGACACCTGCTTCTAAATATATGCCTTTGACATCCAGAGAAGTGAGTCTTCTCAAGCTAGTAACCCTGAAGATGTTGAATGATAGTCAAACAGATGAATTAAACAAGGAAAAAGAAGTTAGGAAGAAAATCTCAGAAGCATAGACTAATGAGTTGAACATAAGTGGATAATAACAAGGGGCTGGTATCTTGACCCTAAAAGTGTTGTTGTCTTTCAAAGAGAAGAGAAGTTGTTTCGTCAAGGTGTAAACACATGGGTTTGTTCTAAAGAAGAGTTAATTGAATTTAATGTTATGGCCATACAAAACATGAAAAATTTTGAATTGGATGAATATGATAAATGTCAGCCACTGAGTTCATCACCTCCCCTGAAGGGGGAGGAGCCTTACAGGCCACAGGGGAAGACAATGCAGCCAGTCCTGATGAGACTTGATAGGCTAGGGTCAGATGGAAGGGGAGGAGGACCTCCCGTATCAGTGGACTGGAGAAGGGGCATGAGAGAAGAAGAAGGGAGGGTGGGGTTGGGAGGGGATGAGGAGGGAGCTACAGTGTGATACAAAGTGAATAAATTGTAATAAATAAAAAAGAATAAATAAATAAACTTGGAAAGAATAACAAAGTATTTTACTGTCATAATAATAAAAATGGGTTTGCATAATCGAGTTAAACAAAATAAACTATGCTGATGTAATAATGAAGCTTTCTTACTAGAGTTAAACATCAAAACTCTCGGCCTCACTGACTCTCAGATTATAGTCATGTTGAATATATATAGCTGTTCTGACCACAGTTTGTACTTGCCCATTATCTCTATTACAGTTCCATGTCAAGGCTTAAGGGTGACTTAAACTTTTTATGTTGATGATGAGAAGCTTGCACTGATAATAATTACAGTAGGTGACATAGTTTGACTTTTGGTCTTTGTCTCTTACATCTATCTTTTTGTTTCTTTGCCAAATATTTTATTTTTCAATGGTTCCTTACTGAACCAGTGGTTCAGTGGTTCATTAAATTAAGTACAGATAGGTTTTTTGGCATGATTTGTTAGACCCTCCAGGATCAACACCATCTCTCTTCTCTTCTCTTTTCACACCTCTGTCTTGTCATTCCAGTAGCTCTGCCACTTGTGCTTCTAACAACGTACTGATTCGCACCTTTATCTACAAAGTTCACACAGCCAAGAATAGCTTTCTCCACACACATCAGCTTTCCTTTTTGTCCAGTTCTGGTCACAACTCCCCTTCTTCACTTCTAGTTCCAAAACACATGGTAATGGAAATTATATAATTGGCATTTCTCTGTAGAACATGGGACTATAATTCAAACGTGTGCCCACTTTATTTCCTAGGCTGAGCACCATGCCTAACTCCAGTAGATACTCATTATACATTGAATAAAGCTACACATATGCCTCAGTCTGCACAATCTCTCCTTCATCTACCAAAGCAGGTATTGGCTTTCATATAGTTTTCCACAGCCCTTGCTATTTTCTAAGATAGCAGAGTCTTGTAAGTAGAAGATGATTAACTTAAAGGTTTTTAAATTGCTTTGACACTTGAAAAGTGATAAACTAAGCATAGAATATTGAAAATTCATTCTTTCAACATCTGGCTATTTAAGTAGCAGCGAAATGGTTGGAAGGCTTTACAATTATTATAAAATTCAAGACTTGATTTATTAAGTTAGATTTGAGAGCTAATTCTCACATTGCTAATAACCTAGTGTGAAAAATTGCCTCATATGGAAGGAGATGTCCAATATATATAATAAGAGAGGAAGGAATAAACTGAGCCCCTGATACCTTGATGATGCTGGCTTGTTAGACACATCTGCCAAGACACTACCTACATTAACTGTAAGACAAGACAAGCATCTGCATGCTGGTATAGGCCACTGGGCAGGCTTTGTTTGTTTTCATCTTTTAAATTGGAAATAATAACCCACAATATTCTGTTTACTTCCAGGAAAAACAAAGAAAATATAATTCAGAGCATCATGCCTCCAGATGCGTCAGCAAATACGTTTTGTTCTTTATAAAGATATATTACAATTTGTTATCAGTAACAAATTTAAACCAACAGTAGTTTCAAAGAATTATTAGAGGCAGGGATCCACTGAGCCATCCTCTGAGCGGTAAAGTCCCTCCCCTACATCAATCAATCATCACACACTCTCCTTCAACACTGAAGCTAACAGAGGTTCCAGCCACAGAAATTCTATCATGAGGGATGCTCATTCATAGGCCAATCAGTTTCTACAAATACATCCATTTGAACTGCATTTAAAAGAAGACGATAACAGTTCCATACACTGAAGAAATCTGACTGAGTTTTTGTTGTCAATGCTGTTACTCTGTTTTGTTTTGTTTTGTTTTGTTTTGTTTAGGTCTTCTTCTTCATTTGGAAACTTCCAGTAAGAGAAATGTAATAGTAATTATATTAATAGTATTATTTCAATTGCATCTAAAGAAAATTGGTCCTTATTACTGAAGTAGTTTCTATATATGCTTGCCTTTTTCTTGTAGGAGTTTAATGAAAGTCATAAAATAAACATGAAACAAATTATAATTATAATAGTAGCTCTGTTTTATATATGTTTTTTCATTTAATTTAAAAATACTTGCTTGATGGGCTAAGGATGTAGTTCAATGATAGTATACTTTCCCAGTGCTTTAAGTCCTGAATACAACAATAAAAACAACAACAATAATAATAGCCTATTTTTAATTTCTCTTCAAAATATTATAATTGTCTTTTATAATAATGAGAAGATCTGTTTCAATGTAGATCACTATTCTAGGCATGGACATTGTCCTTTACTTCAAATTAAGGTGATGATTTCAGGAAATAAAAACAAAGTAGGAAAGTGTGATGAAGAAGGATTTTTGTCAGTATAGTGGCTGGGCTGAGAAGGCTAGATGGTAGGCAGGATAGTCAGGGAAAGCCGCTGTGAGGGGCAGACATTCCGTGTGAAGTCTGAGCAATGAGATAGATACGGTCAAGAAATGGATGTGAGTGTGTACAACTGCACATACAGCGGGACAGTAGCTCCAAGCTGGAACTGCCTTCACGCATCCAGGAATGCGAAGAACCTCTGAGGCTGGGACATGCTAAGTAAGCAAAGAGTCAGGGGACAAGCCACATGATTTTTAGGACAAAGTAGGACATTTGGATAGTTTTCAAATACCCAGAGGAAGAACATGAGGGTTTGTTTTTGTTTTTGTTTCTGTTTTTTTTTGTTTGTTTGTTTGTTTTGCTAATGGGGCTGGATGGCTTACTAGTTTAATTTTTTTTAAATGATCTCATCAATTACCGTGTGATGACTGAGTTGCGACATCATCAAAGTAAGTAGAAAGGGCCTGGGGAGGTGGTTCAGTTGGCAGAGAGCTTGCCTAGCATGTTCCACAAATCCAGGGTTCTATTTCCAGCCCAGCACAAATCAGATGTGGTGGTACTCACCTGCAGCTCTATCATTTGGGAGGAGGAGGCAAGAGGCTCAAAACTTCAAAGTCACGAAACTAAACTAAAGCTCTGGGAAGCTGGGGATTTGGGGAGAAGGCTGTATCAAGTTGTGTCATTAGGAATCTATTACTCTCCTAGAGGACCAGATTTCCAGAAGGCTTAACTTAGAAATTCAGGCAAGATACCAACTTCTTTCTTCCACAGAAGGGAGGCCCAACAGGGAGGCATCTACTCTATATGGGAATGAACTAAATTCATACTCTCCCCTCCTCCCCAGATCTGGGACTATGCTCAATTTACATGTGGTATATATTCACTTATAAGCATATATTAGTCATACAATATGAGCTAACCATACTGAAATCTACAGACCTAAAGAAGCTAAACAACAAGGAGGATCCTAGGGAGGATGGTTAAATCTCATTCATAATGGCAAACAGGATAGACATCAGAAGATGTTGGAAAAAAAGGAATAGTCTGGGAGCCTACCATAGAGGTCCTCTGAAAGGCTCTACCCAACAGGGGATTGAAGCAGATGCTGAGACACACAGCCAAACTTTGGGCAGAGTACATGGAGTCTTATGGAAGAATGGGGGTGTAGAAGAACACAGAAGGGACATGAGCTCCACAAGTAGACAAACAAAGCCAAAAGATCTGGGCCGAGGGGTCCTGCAGAGACTGATGCACCAACCAAGAACCATGCATGGAGAGGACCTAGACCCCCTGCTGAGATGCAGCCCATAGGCATCTCAGTCTCCATGTGGGTTCCCTAATAAATGTAGCAGGGGCTGTCTCTGACATGAACTTAGTTGCCTGCTCTTTGATCATTTCCCCGTGGCAATGCAGTCTTCCCAGGCCACAGAAAAAGAGGATCTAGACAGTCCTGATGAGACTTGATAAGCTAGAGTCAAATGGCAAGGGAGGAGGACTCTCACTTTCAGTGGACTAGGGAAAAGGAATAGGGAGAAAGAGGGAGGAAAGGTGGACCGGGAGGAGATGAGGGAGGGGGCTACAGTCGGAATATAAAATGAATAAATTGTAAAAAATTAAAATTAAAAAATTTATGTGTCCTTGTTGACTCTCAGTCTCTCATCTGTAAGCTGTCTTGATAATAAAGTAACTCATGGCTGAATTGTAATGAAGATTCCATGAGCAAAGAAATATTCACAATGCACCAAGAATTGCTCCTGCTAAGCTCTATAACATCCTAAAACTGTAAGAGTCAGATACTAGTATATAGTTGGAACAATCTCATGCTTATCCTGTTCTGAAGACCTAGATAAAATAGATATACATGGAGTTTTTGTGCGAGTAGCACTTGGGAAAGCATTTAGAGTGTCCCCCACACATAGTGTTTCTTCCAAGAAATAGCTTGTTGATGCTGAAAGCACCATTGTTAGCTCTCTAATCCAAACCATTTTCCTTTCCTTTTGAAAAGTGTGGAGCTCATGTCTCACAGCAAAACCGCAAGGAGCATAGTAGATAGAACCTGTCTGCTTAGCACAAGGAGGAGAGAAATTTGGGTACATTACTTCTCTTATCTGAAAGGAAAGGAAGTACCCATGCTGATTCCTTGCCCCTTCCAGAGTTTCGGTATTTTGTTTATGCAGAATTGATGGTTGGATAGGCGGCAGCTAACTATGATCATAAAGAAAAGACTGTGCTTTAGACTCCTGCAGCCTTTGAATTGTTAAATTGCCTCCTGACGGCTTACAACCTCCGACATCAGGAAAACTTCTGAATGGTGAGTTTTAAAGTAAATACCCCACTTAAGTGTCTGTGGACTGACATTTTGTCCACTTCAGTAGAATCATCCTGACTGATAGAATCTGCCCAATCATCCAAACTCTTTTTTCAGTATTTTTTTTATTTTTATTTTTCTTTTTAGTTACATTTTATTAACTCTGTATCCCAGCTATATCCCGCTCCCTCATTCCCTCCCAAACCTACCCTCCCTCCCTCCCTCCCTCATCTCCTTCCTGCCCCTTTGCAAGTCCACTGATTGGGGAGGACCTCCTCCCCTTTCCTCTAACCCTGTTTTATCAGGTATTTTCAGGACTGGCTGCAAAGTCCTCCTCTGTGGCCTAGCAGGACTGCTCCTCCCTTGGGGAGTGGGGAGGTCAAAGAGCCTGCCATTGAGTTCCTGTCAGAAATAGTCCCTGTTCTCCTTACTAGGGAAAACCAATTGGTTACTGAGCTACCACGGGCTGCACCTGAGCAGAGGTTCTAGATTATATCCATACATAGTCCTTGGTTGGAGAAACAGTCTCAGAAAAGGCCCCTGTGCCCAGATATATTTGGTCCTTGTGGAGTTCCTATCCTTTCCACATCATACTAACTCCCCCTTCTTTCATGATTCCCTGCACTCTGCCGAAGGTTTGGTTATGAGTCTTAGTATCTGCTTTGATACAGTGCTAGGTAGAGTCTTTCAGAGGACCTCTGCAGTAGGCTCCTGTCCTGTTACTTGTTTTCTCCTATGTCCAATGCACATCCCATTTGTTTTTCTAAGTGAGGATTGATCATCTTAATTAGATCTACCAGTGCAGATCTCCAGCTTAAAAGAGATATAAATCCTGGTAAGATTTGAGCTGGTGTTCTCATTCATTGTTTGCTTCTGCGACTCCTTTGTACCATATCGTATATAACCTGAAATTTTAATTTATTTGTTTCTTTTCTCACACCTATGCAACAGCTGGTGAAAGTTCCTTGAGCACCAAATAAACTTGATTAATGCCTATTGAGTTGTATATTCAATAGCTTTGGATAATTGCGTCTTCCTTCCCTCATCTCTTATAGCAATGACTCCATAGAACCTACCATGATTAAACTGAGATTGAGACCACACATATTACATTAAGCATTAATTTTCTCACTCCCCACTAATGTTCACTTTGAAAAAAAAAGGCAATTCAAAATGAGACTTTAGCAGTCTTAGAATTGATGTAAATAGATGGATTGCTCTAATTGAAAGACATTCTGCTAAGAATTATGCTTCAGTGAAGTTAAATACAGCCTCATAAAAATAGAAAAAAAAGTTATTTTGAATTTACATTATTGATAAACTTTCTTTATTACTACCACTCATGAAAATATTTGGGGGGAGAGTGTTACTATATCATAAGTCTTTCAGTACCATGGAAACTTTCTCCATGAGGTACTTTTCATTTGCTTCATCTCTTTCTCATATACTTCAAAGTGAACCTAAGAGCACTTTCCAGAGTAAGCTTGTCTTCTTGCAGCGCCAAAGTGAAAAATACAGTAATGCATACTATAATATCATTTGATTATAACAATTTTTCAACCTTTTTGAAGATCTGAATAAGGCCGAATTGAACTCCTAATTCTATAGTTTTCTTATGGCACTATTCTTCTTCTTTTATTTCTCCAGGGTTTCTGTTCCCTCCTCTCTGTCTTCCGGTGCTATTCTCAGGGGACTGAACACTAAGAAAGTATGACTTTCATTTAATGTGGGTCCTTTGTATTCCTGGCTAGAATGTAGAACTCACATGTAACTAGGTCCCAGCTAACTCTAATGCATTCCCTCTCAGTGTCCCTGAAATTCTTTCCAGACATTTCCTGGCTTATTTTCAATTTACATTTCCAAATAAGTCTTTCATGATTAAGATTTAAGGATTCCAAAGGAAAATGTGTGATCCTCCCTTATATCCCATCTTTATTGTAAGTGTGGTTAGCCTGCTCAGATAGTGACTATAATGAATTGTTTATCTTATTTTCTTACCCAAGTGTTAGATGTAATAGTTTATCCAGACAACATGGTCCAAAACTCTGGTGTATGTATGCAAGATGCATAAGATACAAAATCAAATGTAAGCATGATCGGCTTCACATTTCTAGCTTCAAAGAGAAGTGATCACACATACAGTCCAGGACTGGTTGTTTGCCAGATGTTCAGTAGATATTTAGTAAGTGTTTAAGAAGGGAAATTTAGTGAAAAAAAGGGCTTTTGTTCATAGATGCTCAGTGTAATAGCCATAATAATAATCCCGTTAAAGATTTCACAGTGTTACCAGTCTTAAATATTAGGAGTAAACCATGCTTTCTACATTTTTTTTTATGCTTGCCTGAGTTGCTCCTCAGAAGTCGTGTGCATTTGGTTTCAATTTGGACATCCCTCCTTAGATGTACTATACCTTAAATACTTATCATTTGATACCCAAATTGCTGAACTCCTCCAGCCACAAGAAAAGCCTGTGATTTATTTACACGTTCATCACTGTCTCAGGTACAAAACAATGCTTGTTTTTCTATTATATCCCAAATGATGTCTTTCTGTCAGTATTACCAGCTCTGCCCATTATGTACCCAGAATTTAGTGGTCTGTTTTCACTTCTATGCCATCACTATAACCCAAGGTTCCCTGGCGAATTGTGTTTTGAAATGGGTTTGTAAGTGTTCTAATTGATCTTATTACCTCAACCATTTCCATACATTGAATTTCCAAAAATATCAGACAAAACGGTTTATCGAGGTGGAAATTAAATCATGTTATGCTCTTGTTCTGCAACCTCCCGTGATCCACATTTCATGCACAGGAATTCCCATCCCTCCTAATAGTTTAGAAGAACTTTGAAATCCTCCTTTGCCCTCTCTCTCTCTCTCTCTCTCTCTCTCTCTCTCTCTCTTTCTCTCTGAGCTCTTCTGCCACCTGCCCCATAACAGGCTCTACTCAAGCAACACAGGCTCTCTTGATGTTCTTTGACCTTTGTAAGTACCCTCCCACCAGGAATTTACACTTGCTGATACCTACTCCTGGCATTCTATCTATGAACAGGTTGCCTTCATGAAACTCTTGTCTTTTACTGTTTAATATTAGAACCTCCATTTATCAGTATCAGTTTCTCTCTAATCTTCCACTGTTCTTAATGTTATTTTCTTTTCCTTTAGAATAATCATTGGTGTTTATTATTGGCTGTTAGATTACTTTGTGCTATTGTAACAGGAAGATTGAAAATTCAAAGTTTAATGGAAAGGTATAAAATAAAGCTGTTCAGGACCTTCTTTTTGATCATCTCCTGATGGGAGATGAGACCAGGAGGGCATGCACAAGAGAGAAAAAGGCCCAAATTCATTCAAGCATTCAAGCAAATCCATTTTCATGTCAAAGAAAGCACTTTCAAGATAATGACATTAATCCATCCATGAATGAGAGCTCTCATGACCTAATCCTTTTGAAAGATATACTTCTCAAGATTACCACACTGGGGACTAAGTTTTCAACAGGACAACCCTGGCAAGAGATCAAGCTTGGGAGATTGTTTCTCTGATCACTAGAATATAAACTACAATGCAGTGATTTTTTTTGTCTCTTCATTGTTCACTTTTCTTGTGCTAAATTTGCATGATCTGGACTTTTTCCAGGGATATATAATGAGTATATCTCAAATGAATGATGAATGTATACATACTGTGGCATAACGGCATTGTATTAAGTTTCGTGGAAGAGGTTTCAGACTTGACCAGAAGCAATTAAAGGAATTATGTTCTGGGAGACAGTGTAGTTCTCTAGTTCAAAATGCCAAGTTCTAGGTGAGGCACGTGCTAAGTCTGGCCCAATCAGGTAGCAGGCCTATTCTCTTAGGAAAACTGCTTTCTCTGTCTGAAGCTTATGTCCTTGGTTGTAAGTAGAGATGGTAATAGTGCCAAACCTGTAGGTGTTGGATGGGAAATGGCCATATTAAATAGAGATGGTTATGATAAAACTCGATATGTGCTGTGCAACACCTCATTGCTTTCATTAATAAATGAAGTGTTCATAACTGATACAATTTGGGCAGCTAATAAGGTGCTCAGTTTCTATTAGAATATTTTCAGCTGTAGAAAAAGCTTAATAAACTGATTACGATGTAAGATTCCTAAAGATGACTAGCACAGGATTAAGCCAAGTTTCTGTTTGTTTTGGTTTGGTTTTGTTGGGAGGAACTAATATTGCACTTTGCTTATTAATGTCAATTTTATCAATATCAACATTGTTATCCATATCAAACAATATTGATGATCTTTTTGTTCGGGAGTTCAAATGTGGTGTTTTACTTTTATCTTCTATAATAGCATATACTCAGACCACATTCACTCATCGCAACCTCTCATTCCTCTCCCTTCCCTTCACCACTGCTGCTAGGCTCCTGCCTTCTGCTTGCTGTCTCTCTCAACTTTTATTTCTCTTACCTGTTACTATTATGTTATTTTGAAGTTGTCCTAGAAAGGGCCTTGTAAGCTGAGCTACTGATTTTAGAGTTTATCCTGTAAATGAATAGTTCTGGTTCTGAATCCTGAGATGCACCAGATTTGTTTCGGAGACTGGTTAAACACTAATTATTGATGTCAACTCCCAGAGGCCCTGATTTGGTAAATAAGACACAGATCTTCAGAATTTATACATCTAAAACATTGCAGATATATTATTTGCAGTTATTTAACAAATTATCTCAAGATTTAATGGCTTAAGAAAGAGAATGTTTATGACCTCACAGTTTTTGTGGATCAAGAGACATGGAGCATCTTGCAGTCATGATGTCAGTTTGGGCTTTGGGCTTCTCTGAAGCATGGGAGGAAGGACACACATGCCAAGGTCACTTGTGAGGTAACTGGCAGGAGTGGGCTGCTCTGCAACTGTTATCCTGGGTTCTGTTTGGGGTTTAACGATGACATTAAGGTTACTAGATACTTCCATAGAGCAAACCACAGTACAGCACCTGGCTTCCTTCAGAGCAAGCAGAAGATCATGTGGCCCCAAGGTAAAAGCCACACACATTTTGTAGCTGCTCTTGAGGGTGGCACCCCATTGTATCTGCTCGGTTATGTTTAAAAGATGCAAGCCCTGAGCTCTGACTCACATTCAACATAGTGGAGGGCGTTGCACAAGGGTGGGCAGGACTCTGGTGTGAGGCTAAGGACACTAAGTGGAAAACTGTTGCTATTCACTTTCTAATCACCTGGGAGAGATGCATGGATCTAGCATCTACAATTGGTAGTTCAGCTGATGCTAACTAGGGAGGAAGCTTTTGCAGATATCTGAAGGATAACTTTATATCTACATAATTAACATTAGCTTCTGTTTAGAAAGTCAACACACTTTTTAATCACTGTTTTAACCATTTAAACTCCAAATTTTAATTTAAGCCTCATTGACGAATAAGATTACATTGTTGACTACTGTTTAATTGCTTTATTTGTGTGCATATGGTGGGTGTGCGGTGTGTATTGAAGGGATGTACCATGGTACAGGTGTGGTATTCAGAAGACAAATTTCCAGAGTCATTTCTCTCCTTGCACCATGTGGTTTCCAAGGATAGAACAGTGGTGATCAGCTCAGCACTATACACCTTCACCTTCTGAGTCCAGTAATGAAATCGTTAAACTAATATTTAAGTTACATAAAAAAACTATGTAGAGATAAATTCTATTAAAGAATCCATTATGCTTTTGCCTCTCTATCATTAAGCTCATATGTAAGTAGAAATACCCTGCAGCCTAGAATACCAGGGGAGATATTTTGGACTTACAAGTAACCACATTACAAGTTATCCGCAACTGATGGCTGTAAATATTTAAGTCCAGACATTCATTCCTTCTGCTCTTTCCCCTTCTCTATCTCCATCTCTTTCTTCCCCTCCCAATCCTTTTTTTTCCTTTCTCCCTCTTTATCTAAAAGTTTAGGCTACCCAGCAAATTAATAAGATCAAGCATACAAGAACTATTAAAATTGTCAGGGAGAAAAACAAAGCATATTTCATGAAAATGATGTGTAAATGATTGTAGCCTAAAACTACAGTCCACATGTGTAATTGACACCTGCAGTCCCTGCATTAGCAAGGTTGGAGCAAGAGGTTTGCCATGCGTTCAAGACCAGCTTGGGTTCCATACTAAGTTCTGGATCAGCCTGGATTCCATAGTGAGAACTTATTTCAAAAATCCAAAGAATTTAAAAGGACAAATAGAAGTGTTTTTTGTTTTTTGTTTTTTTGTTTTGTTTTGTTTTGTTTTGTTTTTTTAAAGCACAGGAAATTGTGAAAATCAGGATGATTCAGTCTCAGTTCTAAGCAGTTGTTTTTATAGGGGGCTACGTGGCATGCTGTGTTTTTTCAAAGCTTGTCAGTTTACTTGAGATTGAAACATGAAAAGATCTTTTTAGCTGAGAAGGGCACTGAGTCTGCTTGACCCCAGTACCCTTCCCACCCCTTCTCTGGTAGTTGGTGACATCTCGTTCCAACAACAGATTTAATAATTCACTTCTGCACCAGGAAGCAGTTTAGTGTTTCCAAGTGAGGATTCTGTTCCTTTGGCCTGAGTATTTGTCTGAAGTCAATTCACTGACCTCAACCTGTTCTTAAATTCCTGGTATTGATTTTGGCTGACATTTAGTTCAACATGTTATCAATGTTCTTAATCGTCTCAAAGAGAGAGAAGGGGGCAGAGATGCCCTATTACCCATCACATCAGCCCATGACAGCTCCAGGTCATCTGTTCCCCAGACAGCAGCTCAAGTCAAAATTACTGTTTTCTTTACCATGACTTCAGCTCCAACCATGACAATGAAAAAGCTAGCTCACACACTCAAAAGTGTATGTCTGCCTCCCACGTTAATCAAGCAACTTTATTTCTATTGATACCAGGAATCCGGGTTTCTCTTATTCTGGCATGGAATAAATAATGTAGGCTTAGGAAAGTACAAGTGCATATAATTTTGAAAAGGCTAAATACTATTTACAAGAACAGCAAGAGATTCCATGAAAACCCATATGGGGGAAAAAAGTTAAGTCAGACCAAAGCAGTACTTTCAATGTAGTTTAACAAATGCTAATTGGTTCAGCTAGAGAACTGCAGATATAACAAACTGCTTTGAGAAGAACCTAAGCTCAGGCAAAATGGAGCAGGAGTCCAGGACCAGTCTGCTACACTAAGACCTCAGGCCAGATAAGAAGCTGATTGAAATGTAAACATTGTATGGCTCTTAATTAAAAAAAAAAAAGAAAAAAGAACAAACAAATGAACAGAAATCCTCCAAGATTTTCCCTGCTAAATTTAAAATGATTAAGCAGCCAATATTTCATACAGAATCATCCTGCAGTGGTTCTGTGCAGAAAGTTCACCGAGCATCTGTAAAGTGGATTCCCTTTTGAAATTCTCCACAATTGCGTTCAACACAATCTCCTTCAGGCAGCACCTTAATGGAACCATTTCTAGTTTCAACCATGACTTTCTCTGAAATTCCAAGTCATTATTTCTGAGTATCTAATGAGATGTCTCTCAGGAACAACCTCATGACCCTGTAGTGTTCTCAACTAGAGAAAGAGAAACAGCAAAATCATTCCTCTTGAGAAGTTGTGGAGACAGAACTTGCCCCATGCTTCTTTGAGTCCTAAGCACTTTTCCTAATGTGGAAAGAAATCCCTCCTCTCTTCTTTGCTTTCTATCCTCTTTGATGGTAATTTACTTGGGCATCTGTGTGTTTATCAACTCCAACTAAGGCAAGGGCTGCTGATGGAAAGGTACGGTGGCTCCCTTCTATTTATTGCTCCTGAACCTATCAGAGTGCCTGGCATCTGAAAAACCTCAGCACACCTCCTGAATGAACAGGAGGAAAGACAAAGGCAGAACAGGACAAATCAACTTAGCATGCACTTTTTTTTTTTTTTTTTTTTTTTTTTTGGTCAAGGAAAAGTATTATAGAGGAAAGATCAGAGGCCAGCAGGTGCTGCCACCTTTCCGAACATTGAAGTGGTTTCCTGCAAAACCTGAAGAAATGTAGCTATTACTTTCTGACTTGTGTACCTTAAGTCAATGTATGAGTCTTCCTTAACAGTAGACAAGCACAACACCAGTCTAGACATCTATATAGGCATGCTTAGTATCAAGAAAGATTCAGACATCATAGATGGTGCTTTGCTTAATTTTTTATTGCATTACAAAACACTATGACCAAGGCAACTTGCAAAAAATAAAAGCATTCATTTTGGGGCTCATGGATCCAGAGGGTTAAAATCTATTACGGTCATGGCAACAGGCGGACAGGCAGGTAGGCATGGTACTAGACCAGTATTTGAGAGCCTATATCTTACTGTATACACATGAGGCAGAGAGAGCCAACAGGGAATGGTGTGAACTTTTGAAACCTCAAATTACACCCCCTGAGACACGCCTCCTCCATCAAGGCCATACCTCCACGTCTTTCTCAAAGAGTCCCACCAACTAGAAACCAAATATTCAAATATATGAGCCTCTTATTCAAATTACCACCAAGAATAAGGAATATTCCATCAGATAGGTGTGAACTGAATGCATTCAGGGAGAACAACTAAGAAGACAGAAAGACAAGACACAGTCCGGAAGCTCGGATTTAAGGAAAAGGAATACCACTTTCATAATTATAATTAAAGAAGTATTTTCATTTAGTAACTTCTGTTGCTCTCATAGCTCTGTGAGTACTGCTATTCCCAGCAGCCATCACCTTGGCTAGCAGAGGATAAGTTTTCCATGGCTCCTAGAAACTGAGTGAGCCATTCTACCATTGGAATCTAGTCTCCAATCTCCACATAATTTGCCTCCTCCCTTAGCCCTTTATTCTGTCTGAACTATTTGCCAAGTCTTTTTACTTCTCACTCCAAACCCTCATCACCAGTCTCCTCGCACTTTTACTATAGAGATAGTGTAAAGCCAAGCACGATCCCATATAAAATCCTCAATTTCATCTATAATATCTGAGAGTAGTTGTTCATTTTGAGGCACTGATCCTTTGCAGAATCTGATGAGAACTGAAGCGCTTTACCATTTACAATCTTTCTACACCACAAAAGTTTGAATGTCCATTTCTAGGTATTGCTGAGTGGTGGAAACCAATTCCAAAACCTAGTAATGACCTAGAAGCCTAACCTCAAGATTTCCGGGGCAAGGGAATCTAAGCATCTAATTTCAAGCTATCTAGCACTTCTCTTTCATCATCTGGTCCTCTCTTCTGCAACAGATGCTTCTTGGCCTTTGATTTATACAAAAGCCAAATACTGTCAGGTTGCTTTTCCAGACACTCTATGTATCTTCCTTAAGTTGATGGTCTATTCTGGCAACTCCAAGTACTTAGTGGTGGATCTTAATCACCCTTCAAAATCAAGTCCACATTCTGTCTTTTGCTATAAGAACTAATAAATATCATCCTTAATCCCATTTGGCTCTCTGGAGTTTCCATGTAACTTTGAGGGTGCTTTTTCTTTTCTGTCTTTTTTAAATTTTATTTTATTAATTACACTTTATTCATTTTGTATCCCCCATAAGCCCCTCCCTCCTCCCCTCCCAGGCCCACCTTCCCTCCCCCTTCTTCACGCATGTCCCTCCCCAGGTCCACTGATAAGGGAGGTCCTCCTCTCCTTCCTTCTGATCTTAGTCTATCAGATCACATCAGGAGTGGCTGCATTGTCATCTTCTGTCTTTTTTTTTTAATACTTATAGATTTATTCCTAAGGTTAGATATCATTATATTTCCTTTATAGATAAGAAAACTAAAGCATGGGACTTTTTATTAGAATCACCTAATGTGTGCTTGTAGTTTTCACTACATCATCATTTAAATTCACTACATTTCAGGAAAACAAGCACAACATTACAATGTTAAGAGGGGAGGAGTGAGACCCTCAAGTCGGTCCTCTAACACCAAAACATCAGGCTGTAATCTTTTTATAGAAGGGAAGCTAGAATCACTGCTTAGAGGGGCTTATGGAGAGAAAAGGTGATGCTAGCAAGAGCTCAGTAGATGTGTACCGTGGTGAATGCTTTTACTGTGGTTTAAGCATGCTGTCTGAGGAAGGCCAGACTAACTCTATGACAGTCTGTGATGCTTCATTGTACACTCACTACTCACAGTGAGTGCACCCTTGCAATCATGTAGTTTCACTGTGTTTATAGATTTAAATATTGGTGTGTTTAGAGGTCATCACATGTAGAATCAGTGCTGTGGGACTGAAATTTTATTTTCCAGTTAATGGTGTGTATTCTGTGTGCTATTCACGTCTATGGGCATTGATAGACACAGCGATAAATGGGGAGGGAGATGACGCTATCAGTAGACATTAAATACTAGAATTTCATCATTTGTTAATATCCCTATTTATCCATCTTCTACATGAAAACAGCTTCATCATTACACCTACAGTGACTATGGGAAACCATCTCTAGGGAGAACAGTAGATTCCTGGTCACTGTTTGATCTCTGCATTTCTCTGGTGTTTTTAATGTAATAAATATTTTTGTTTTGTGATATGCATTCCAACAACTGAATTGGGTTCTTTTGTGTGTGTGTTTCTACCCCCTGCACTTTTATTTGAAAAACACAGAATGCCTACTAGAATGTATTAGGAGAATGTAAAACAGATGTTTTGTTTTGGTTTTGGTTTGTTTGGTTGGTTTTTATTCTGAGCACTGTGAACAAGCTGTTGATAAGAACTTCATTTTTCCAAATATATAAGAGAATATTTTCAACATATATTAATGAAGTTTTCCTAAGTAACCACAATAATATCAGTGAAGAAAGAAGTTTACCATGATATATTGAAGCCACCTATTCACAAATGTGCACTGTTCAAGGTTTGGAAAACTACCCCAATAGTTCCATTTTGCAAGAAGACAACCCAAGTTCTATTAGCTATTATATTTCTGTTGCCTTCCTTAATCAAGACCAGCTCCTTGGTATTTTCCTGGTTTTCTAACTTTATGTTCTTTTTTGTCAAATTCACATACAAAATTTCCATAAATTTGCTTTATCAAATGTTTCCTTGTGATCAGATTTAATTTGTGCTTTTATGGGAAACACCAGGATAATGCTGTCATGTTCTTATCTCATAGGAAGAGATAGTACAGTCTTTTGTTTTGTAGCATCCATAGTGGTGTTGACTTTATATCTTTTTTCTGTTCTTCTTAAAAGACATATACCGATGCATACGAGATTAGAAAGTGACACAGACTCATCGTGCACCCTCGTGATGTTTCAATACGTGTATACATTGTGTAATTTTCAAATCAAGTGAAGCAAATTTCCTCATACACCTATCTTTCCATCATTGTGGAAATAATCAAAATCCTCTCTGGTCTTCTAACATTTTTTGAGATATTCTGTACAGCTGTCGACAGCCTTCTGTGCCGTATTGCAGCAGAGCTTATTACTCATAACTCTGAGTGCCCATTCATCAGCTGTTCCCATTTCTCTACAGACCCTCTCCCGCCACGTTCAGATAACCACCACTTCATTCACACCTTCCGTGAAAACAAGTTATAAGCCATGCGAATGAGGTCACAGGGTTGCATTTTTTTCTGTGTCTGTCTTATGTCATTCAACATGCTCTCCAGTTCCATGCATATTGTAAATAACAGAAGCCCATTCTCATAGTGGCGGTGTGCATTCCATTGACAATGCATCCTGTGTTTTCCTTATCCATTTATCAGATGCTGGACTCTCAGCTGTTTCCACTTCTTAGCTGCTGTAAGTAACTGTGTAGTAAACGTGGGATTACAACTGTCTCTTCAACAAACAAATTTCAACACTTAGGAGAATGTGCAGTAGTTGCTAGGACATGAGGAAGTTCAATTGTTGTTACTGTGGTTTAAGGATTCTCTGCCCTGTATTGTACAATGTCTGTGTTAATTTATACTCTAAATGACAATGTACAAGGATTCCCTTTCCTCCACACGCTGGTCCATACTATAATCCTGTCTTTCTGATGAAACTCAGTACTACTGAGCAAAACTGTTTTCTCTGTGCTTTTGATTTTCATTTCCCTAATGACTAGTGATGTGTAGATTTTTAAATGGACCTATTGGCATACCCTCCTTTCAAGAAATGTATGGTCTAATGTCCATTTTATGGTTTTGTGTTTTACCATTGAGTTTTTTAAAGAAAAATTCCTTTAAATATTTTGGATCAGAAACAATTGTCAGATTGATACATTAAGCTCACATTTTGATTTGATGTTATTTTAAGAAAATACTGTATGTCTTGTATGTTGTGCTGCATTTTTATTTAAATGTTGCCATTAGGAGAGTAGCAAGCCTTCCTTCCCTCTCTCTGAGCACATGGGTCCCACACTGCTCATTCTGCCACTGTGTACAGAGATCAGCTGGAGCAGAACTATGTTTCTGTACATGTTTGCAAGCTGACAAACGGATCATTGTGTCTAGAGAGAGTGTGTGGCTACTGAGCCAAATCAAATTTTTGAAGACCAGTGTGATGATTATGAACTTTATTCTGTATTTGAGAAGAAATCATTGAACCTTTTAGGACATGAAGTAGCGTAATTAGTATATATTTTTAGAAACGAGAAGTTTCAAAAGAAAAGACCTCAGCTTTGCAAGAAACAAATGCTTCTCCTAAGTTTGATAACTCTAATTTATATAACATAATCTTTTTTTCTGAAGATGAATTCTTTATTAAACCCACATCAGCTGTGTGATTAAGCCATTTTATTGTTTAGAACTCATTCTCCTAATCATACAACATCCTGATCTTATTTTCCAAGAAAGAGACTATTCTATCTAGAGTCTACACAAATTGCATCAAAAATTTTATCACTTATTATTTTTATTAATTAAAATGTATTCATTCTATCCTACCTGTAGCCCCCTCCCTCATCTCCCTCTGGTCCCTCACTCACTTCCCCTTCCTCCCTCTATGCTCCACCTGTAGTCTACTGATAGGGGAGGTCCTTGTCCCCAACTATCTAGCCCTAACCTATCAGGTCTCTTCAGGACTGTCTCAGGGAGGTGATCAAAGAACAGACAACCAAGTTCATGTCAGAGACTGCCCCTGTTCCCCTTAGTAAGCTGCCTATAGGCTACATCTGAGCAGGAGGTCTAGGTCCTCTCCATGCATGGTCCTTGGTTGATTCATCAGTCTCTGCAGGCCCCTTGGGCCAAGATATTTTGGCTCTCTTGGCCTCCTTGTAGAACTCCTCTCCTGTCCAGATCTTTCAGTGTAATCTTAATTAATTGAATTTAAAGGGTTAAGTTTTGATGCTTTCTTTTTCCTCTCACATATATTAGAAAAAAATATCTTCTTGAATGGGTAATAATAGGGTCTTTGATATATTTGGAAGTATAATAAGAAAAGGGGTATATGCCAGGTTTTTGATAACCCAGAAAAAGCCCAGACCTTGAGTTTGTTCTATAACAAGATCACAGAAACTGCTGGCCAGCTTTGGTGTGAATGAACAGAGGATCTAAGCTAACTTAATACAGATTATACTTGGTGTTACCAGAAACAGGGGCAGTGAACGATTAGGTTACTCTTCTCAGGAAGAGTAGTTTTCTACCACCATGAGCTGTTTCTGTTATAACAAACAGATAAATAGCTAGAGAAGAAACTGACTTGGGAGTAGCTGTGCAGTGAGGTACAATGCTCAAAGCACTCATACAAAGAGATTATACATCCCTGGGATGTGAATGCAGATTTGAGGCTCACACCTTAGGAGTTATGCTTTGGAACATAAAAGGAGCATCTGCATCATTTATGTTAGCCTGCGTGGACCTCCTGCAGAATGTAGACTCCAGCAAATGAAGAGTGAGCATTGTTTCATCGGAACGATGTCACAGCAGTTTGTTAACTAGACATGGACAGGGTGAAGAGGTTCAACTTTACAAGCTAGAAACAACTTTAGATTAATGGGATGGTAGTATCTAATAATTGCACATGATATTAACAACAGAATTCTAGGATAGGACAAGAATCTATTAAGAAGAAACAAGTAGACTACATAACAAATTAATGTAGAGGTAAGCTAATTACCCTAATATCCAGCTTCATCATGAGGGGATGAAGAGCCAATGGTTACTTTAAAAGATAAATATCTGTAACACTAGCATACTCATGACTAAACAAAATCTTAGAAGTTGGAGGCAGGGCCAGGAGGATCACAAGTTTAAGGGTTAAATTAACTGAAAATAGGTCAAGACCTTGTTTGAATAAATATAGAAGATAGATAGATAGATAGATAGATAGATAGATAGATAGATAGATAGATAGACAGATCTAGATAGATAGGTAGTATTCTGTGTCAAACTAGTAATTTGTAAACAAGTTGCACACACACACACACACACACACACACATACACACATATGTACACACACACTTTACAAAAGGGATTTTCCTTGCCAGAGAATAGCAAGCTTTTTGTAAGTCAGTCTATCTCATTTATTAAGGCTCATACAACATAGGTATTTTAATGTTTAATTTCAGTGTAAATCAAAGCATACATGATGGCACATGCCTTTAATCCAAGAACTCTTCTGCTTCCAGAACTCCTTTAATCACAGTACTCAAGAAGAAGGTAGATCTCTGTGAGTTCAAGGCCAGTCTGTTCTATATAACAGTTTCTAGGGCAACCAAGGCTACACAAAGGGACCATGTTAAAAAAAAATGTTCAACAAGTTCAATTTTTTTCAAGATTTCCTTCTGTGAAATTTCTGTAAGTAATATAAGTAGGTACAACATTATTTGCATCAAATATAAAAAATTGTTGACCAAGGGTCACTGGGAATTCATGCAAGAAAGAACCATTTATGCAAGACAGAACAGAGTTCCTCCATAACCTTCCCACCCAGAAACCAAACATGCTAAAAGGAGGTGAGTGGTGATGGGAAAAAACTAGATCACCTTGATGGAGGTGCTGGGGATCTACATTAACCTGCATTATGTCATCTTGCTCTGTTTGCTAGAAAGATAGCTTGTTTTAAAGCATATAACCCACATCTACCTAATAAAAAGGCTTTCACGGTGTATATGAGTACTCAAAATTGTAGCATTTGCTTACTTGTAAAAGTTACTTTTTTTCTGCTGCTGTTAGGACATGGCCTCGCAAAACAGCTTAGAAAGAATGGTTTTATTTCAGCCCACAGTTCAAGGATATAGTCTATTGTGGCGGCAAAGTCCAGGAATCAGTAGTGTGAAGCAGCTGGTACATAATCAGGAAGCAGAAAAGGACAATGGCGTGTGTTCATCTCACTCTCCCCTTTTCAAACAATCCAGGATTCTAGCCAAGGGAATGGTGCCACCTACCATGGACAGGTCTTCTCACCTTGATTAACCTAATCATGATAAGCATGTCTACTTATGTGCTGTCTCCCAGGTGACTCTACATCTCATCAACTTTAGCTGAAATTAACTTTCACATCACACTTATTTTCTTTGTCTACTTTTCTTATTTACATGTTTATATATCAGTGCTGGGAGCTATTCCATAATAATTTACCTATAACCTGAGTTATAAATTTTAAAAAAATCAGATATTATGGGCTTTACCGAGCGTACAGTTAAATCTGTTCGTGATAATGGTGTTACCTTAAAGATAAACACAAGCTTCAGAACAAAGACTAAATGAAGAAAAATATTCTATAATTACTGGTTTGCAATTTAAGTGCTGGGAGAGATTCAAGCTTCACATTGCAGCTCATGAACTTTTTCCTGGCAAGGATGGCCGGGTAGATGGTAGACTACAGCTTGACCTTGAATTGCATTCTCGTGGGCCTCTGTTCAGTCATAAAAGCCTTCAGGTATTTAGCCAACAAAGTGCAGGCAATCTTGGAACTAGCCAACAGGCCCTCTGTTGCACTCTTGGGCCATAATAATGTCACCGGGAAGTCAGCTCAAGAGGTCTATTCAGGATTTTGGTGGCACTACTAATTCTAATTACCATTAATGAGGGGAGGTTGACCCTAGGAGAAGTTTGCGATAGATTTTCTTTACTCTAGCTCTTGAGGGACCCCAGAATGTTGAAATGTCAGGAACATTTTACTAGCATTTTAGACTGAATTGCTTTGAGATACTCAGAAGTAATTTTCTACATTTTTATAACATGGCCAGGTATGAGACTTACACTTTAAACCATTCCAGCTCAAGTGAATGTTGAAAATAAAGCATTTGCTAAAAGGACCCCAGATCTGCACTCTTCAATGGTACAGATTCCTAACAGCATTCTTATGGCATTGACAGGAAGTGTTTTCTCCTTACTTCATGCCATGCAAATATTATCCCAGCACTTTCAAAAGACCTCTGGGCAACCTGCTTTTCCTCAAGCACTCACTCTAATTTCTCAGCCCTCCTGTTTGAATTCTGCTTGAATAGGTCTATCTGTCTTTGTGTTTGTTTATTTCTTGCCATAGCACTGTGTATCCTCTAATACACTGATAATTTGTTTAACTTCTATCATATCCAAGAGACTCAAGGAATATAGAAAAATCCAGATGCGTAATTTCTTCCCTATAAAGAAATCATGAAGTTGATCAAGATATTAAAAACATACAAACATCTCTTTCCCTATCCTATTAGGTCTCATCAAGACTGGCTGCATCATCTTCCTCTGTGGCCTGGCAAGGCTGCACCCTCAGGGGGAGGTGATAAAAGAGCAGGCCTCTGACTAGGGAAAGGGCATAGGGGGAAAAGAGGGAGGGTGGGCAGGACTGGGAGGAGATGAGGGAGGGGCTGCAGCGGGGATACAAAGTGAATAAATTGTAATAAGTAAATAAATAAAGTTAAAACAAAACGAAACAAAAAAAAGTAAAGGAGAAAAGAAAAACTTTGTAAGACTAAATAAAGAAGAAACCCAAAGTAATCTTCTTAGTTGGGTATAGAAATAAATAGAATTTCAAAGAAAAAAGAAAGAAAAATTCCTATACAATTTGAGATTGAAAAAACAAACAAACATACAAACACTTCTCTGTAATATAAAGCAAAGGTCGTTCCCTGCCATAAAACTATATAGGTGAAGCTGTTTTGTATTGGAGAAGGGGAAACGATGGCTCCCTGTTAAGAAAAAAATTATTGTAAAGGATGGGAGCAAAACCTTGGAAACTGAATCTGGATGAGGAATTCAGGCATGGAGTTAGAGCCTGACAATTGCCAGCAATTCAATTTTACCTAAAGGTGCAGGAAGTCTCAGTGAAGTGTGCACGTGAAGGAGTAGATCAGAAGGTGATCAATAACCTTTCTGTCAGGGGTATCCAGTTGAAAAAGAACGTAAGTAACTGACGATTTGTAATCTTACCATTTTAAAAAGTGGAAATAAAAAATGCAAATTTAGTTGTCGCAACATATTTCATTTAGGCCAATATACTATCATTATAACAGGCAATCATTTTAAGTGTTATTAAATAGCTATTTACATCTTCTTTTTCAGAATAAACCTTTTTAAAACCCATCTGTATTTTATACCTACAACAAATCTCAGTGGTTAATAACTACTCTTCAAATGCCCAATAGCAAGCTATGACTGGTGACTTTCATTGCAATGGTGTAGTTCTTGCGTTGGGTTTAGTAAATGAGTATAACTAATAGGTGAATGAATGGATAAAAATAAAACTAATTAGGAACTGACATACTTTTTAATATTTTGAGTTTATTTGAATTCAGAAATACAATGTATTTCCAAATGGGCTGCTCTGATCCCTGTAGTTAATTTCATTGCCAACAAGGCATTCATATCTCCCTCCTAAAATTTGTTTGCTTTAAAGTAAAGTAATTCTGTTTCTGGGTTCTTAAATGTACATGTGTTTTAGCCTCAGGTTGATCAGGGAAATGTTTCTCTGGACTCAATTATTGATTCTGATATGCACTATGAGAGGAGGGGACTTTTTCTAGGGTGTATAGAGGATACAGTATCCTTTTCTAATAAGAAAGCAACCTGGGATACTGTCTCTCTGCCATTTCCTGAATGTAAACAAAGGACTATTAAGCAGCTTTGTTTCAACAACTTAGATAGAAAGCCTGAGGGGACAGAATAAAAGGAGGTACACATGATTAGGACCCATAAACTTCACAATGTCTGGAATCCTGTGTCTTATAGAAGAGGTTGAAATGAATTTTCCACTTTCACCTTACTCTGCAGTACACATTGCTTAATTCTGACACATCCAACAGAACAAATACCACCTCTGCCAGCCCCCCTTTCAGAGATGTGTAGTCATGTGATTAATTCTTGCCAGTGAATTACAAGGGGAATGTAACATCTACCTTGCTGAATGTCTCATCCATCATGAGTAGAGCTATAACAGTTCTCTGGGCTATGCTGTGGCCTTGAAATTGAAGGCTGTGCAATGAAGAGAAAGGGGCAGAAAAAACTGAACCTGTGTCCCTAGCAAGATCGTGATTATCTCGGACTGTATTTGAGAACCTATCTCCATATTTCTGTGCATGAAAGAGACACCAAACATCTGTCTTTCCACAACCACGGATAATACTTGTCTTAATTTTATAATTTAGCCTAATCAGAATGTGGCATTATGATAGAATAAGGACCAATATAGGCAGATCTCAAAATACAATTCTTTATAGAGGTAATGAGTAAGAGAGCTGAAACAAGGTTTTTGTTGTTATTCTTGTTTTTTGTTTGTTTTGGGGAAGTGGTTTTGTATTTTTAGAGGTTATTTTGTTTCATTTTCTTTTGTTGTTGTTTTGTTTTGTTGATTTGTTATTATAGAGACAGGAACAAGGCTGCTTGGACAGCCAGGATAATCTTCCACAAGGAACAGACATTCTGAAAGACCCCATATCACCCTGAGTTGAACAGAGTTAAACATAGCTAATGCCATGCCATTTTGTGGTGTACCACAGTTCTGGGAAAAATAGTAAAGGCCGGATGGGAACTAAAAATTACTCTGAGAAAATCCAGCTAAGTCACCCCCCTCAAGATATCTGCAGTCAAGGCTGCCCCAACTGAGCCAAAAACAACTTTGTCCTGACCACCCTCATGGGATATCTGACAGGTGGTCCGGCTGAGATAGGAGTCCTGGGAAAAGCAACATATGGCGGCACTAGTCAAGGTCGTCATAATTGTTATGACCACCCAGTTCCTGGAATTCTGGTGTCCCTGCCAACCTGATTCATGTTATGGTTTCATGTGAAAGAGCCAATCAGCTCCCTGTAACTATGCTTCTCGCTTCTGTATCAGTGCTTCTGCTCTAACCCTATAAAAAACCCAGCTTTCTACCCGGAAGGGCGCGTAAAGTCATCTGAGTGGCTTTCCGCCCAGGTACCCATGTATCCAATAAAGCCTCTTGCTGTTTGCATCCGAACGCCTGGACTCGCTGATCTTTGGGAGGGGGTCTCTCAGACGAAAGATACCCTCAGGGGGGTCTTTCAATTCAAGATGTGGTCTTCAGGACGGCCAGAAACATTTGAGATGGGGATCTGGCCCAATCACCCATGCCCTGGTAACAGACAAACCAAAGCCCAAAGAGAATGGACAGTGTTTGGGGGACACACTGAAGACAGAAAACAGGAAATGAAGCAACAAGAATCATAAACATGTCCTTGATCAAATAGAACGAACAGAATAGGAGATGCATTTGAAATCTTTTTTTTTTTTTTTTTTTTTTTTTTACAGAACTGGGAAGCCAGTGAATAATTATTTTAATCAGAAAAAGCCCTGTTTTGTTTATTTTTTTTTTAAATTTTGTAACAAATTATCTTTTCCAGGTCACTTAGAGGACAAGATAACCATAAGTATTTGCAATCCTCTAAGTAGAAAAGAATGCTAGCCTAAACTTAGATGGAGCAATGGAAATGAAGATGAGCACAATTATTTCTAAAAATTTAAAACACTGGATAAATGGGATGGATATTACAATAGTTAATTAACCTTGTGGCACTGATTTTTTTATTTGATTGTAAGTCATTACCACTCTTTGTCTATAATCTGCAGAAAGCATGACCCACAGGGAGTGGAGGAAGAAGAGGCTAAATAATGGCAGATGGGTATGAAAGGTTCAGGGACTGGGACAGTGTATGAGAATTACCAGGGCTCCTACAGATCAGCCTGAGGACAAGAAGCAAAGGAAACAGGCATCAGGGCTTGCAGAAAATAATTCATGATAAAGCTGAAAAAGGCCAAGATAAAAAGCAAGGGAGGAAACACACAAACAAGAGAGTGCTCATGCAAAACATTCACTCAAACATTTTTATAGAAAGTATGTCAACGTAGAGGATGCAGTTCTTAAAGAGGTGAAGAAACGCATCCTCTGCCAGTTATGAGCAAATAACATAGTTCATTACTTTAAATGAAATCACTGAAATCACTCATTTACTTTTGTTGACATTTTATTCGTCAGGTGTACTTTCAATTCTAGAATTCTTGCATTTTTTTAAAGAAACATTTCCCTGTTGTACAGAATGAACTAATAACTCATCATTATTAATTATTTTTAATTTCTCTTAAGAGAATAAAATGATATGCATGTAATATGATAATATCATGATGCTAAAATTCATCACATTCAGAAGAAGCATAATTCTAGTACCAGGTGGTTAAATTCTCTTCGAACAATTTTGCTTCAAAAGAGGCACACACCTTTTTTTTTTTCCTTTTAAAAAATGAAATTTGCAGGTAAATGGTGGGACCTGGAAGGGATCATCCTGAGTGAGCTGTCCCAGAAGCAGAAAGACACACACGGTGTATACTCACTCATATAGACATATAACATAGGATAAACCTACTAAAACCTGTACATCTAAAGAAACTAATTAAGAGAGAGGACCCTGACTAAAACGCTCAATCCCCATCCCGAAACGCAAAGAGGATAGACATCAGAAGAAGAAGAAAACAGGAAACAACCTAGGAACCTGCCACAGAGGGCCTCTGAAAGGCTCTGCCCTGCAGACTATCAAAGCAGACTCTGAGACTTATGGCCAACTGTTGGGCAGAGTGAATGGAATTTTATGTAAGAAGTGGGAAATAGTAAGATCTGGAGAGGATAGGAACCCCACAAGGAGAACAACAGAACAAGAAAATTTGAACACAGGGAACTTCCCAGAGACTCATACTCCAACCAAGGACTATTCATAGAGATAACCTAGAACCCCTGCACAGATGTAGCCCATGGCAGTTCAGTGTCCAAGTGGGTTACATAGTAATAGGAAGAGGGACTGCCTCTGACATAATCTGATAGGCCTGTTCTTTGATCACCTCCCCCTGAGGGGACAGCAGCCTTACCAGGCCACAGAAGATAACAATGCAGCCATTCCTGATGTGATCTGTTAGACTAAGATCAGAAGGAAGGAGAGGAAGACCTCCCCTAACAGTGGACTTGGGGAGGGGCATGCGTGAAGAAGGGGGAGGGAGGGTGGGACCGGGAGGGGAGGAGGGAGGGAACCACGAGGGGGATACAAAGTGAATAAACTGTAATTAATAATAAAAAATAAAATAAAAAACTATAAAAAATGTTTTTATAAATTACAGTTTCTTCACTTTTTATTCCAGCTGTAGCCCTGTTTCCCTTTAATACCAACATTCAGGAGGCAGAGGAGGCTGGATCACTGCTGGCTCCAGGACAGCCAATTAAGAGCACTGTAGTAATGCAGATGCTCAGACTTATGGGCAACCTTTGGACAGAGTGCAGGGAATCTTAGGAAAGAAGTAGAAAACAGTAAGATCTGGAGAGGACAGGAACTCCACAAGGAGAGCAACAGAACTAAAAAATCTGAGCAAAAGGATCTTTCCCGAGACTGATACTCCAACCAAAGACCATGCATGGAGATAACCTAATACCCCTGCACAGATGTAGCCCATGGCAGTTCAGTATCCAAGTGGATTCCATTGTAATAGGAACAGGGACTATCTCTGACATGAACTGATTGGCCTGCTCTTTAATTACCTCCTCCTGAGGGGGAAACAGCATTACCAGGCCACAGAAAAAGACAATGCAGCCACTCCTGATGAGACCTAATTGACTAGGATCAGAAGGAAGGAAAAGAAGACCTCCTCTATCAGTGGACTTGGGGAGGAGCATGCATGCAGAGAGTGGAGGAAGGGAGGGATTGGGATAGGAGGAGAGAGGGAACCACAGGGGGGATATAAAGTGAATAAAGTGTAATTAATAAAGAATTTAAAAAAGAGCACTGTAGAGAGACTCTGTCTCAAGATTTTTTTTTTAATTTTATACAATTGAGATCATGTCCTTTTTTACAGTTTGATTTTTGCTTCATTTTATATTTATTATCAAATGGACATGGCACTACAGTTTGAAAATACTTTCGTTAAGCAATTTTGATAAAATATATTTCATGAGATTATTATTTTTAAATTTTAGTAAGTAATACAATTTCAGACCATTGAATACTTCTATCACTTCTGAAATTGTAACTATTTAAATCCTAAATCATTCGGTCTAATAAACAATATCTTTGCGCACAATACCCTTTCATGTCAAGCTTATTCTTTTGGGTTTGACTACCAGAGCAGAACTGTTGAGATGAGCACACCAGCTCTGTCAGACTACTTTGGAATCAGCCATGACTCTACATTCCCTTCTACAGTTTGTCTAAGAGATGATTCCTGAATGTATCATTTTCTGCCCTAGTTTTCATATCAGACCTATCTCTTCCTTTCCCGGAACATGACTCAGGGACTGAAATGTAGGGCTGGGGAGATGGCTTGGTATGTAAGAGGTCTTGACACCCTTGCAGAGGACCCTAAATTCAGTTCACAGCACTGCATTCGTATTCACAGACCAATAACAGAATTATATGTATGTGTGTATGTATATGTTTTTTGTACACATATATACACATAAATATATATTATGTATATATATATATATATATGTATCTATACACAAAACTAAAGGCAATCAAACTAAATCTTCCTACAAAAGTCCTGAGTTGGCTGTGGAGCATCATTCCTGCAGCAACCTTCCTTCTGAACACCCTAACTCTCTCCTCCCTACTCACACCAGTCCTGCATCTTACACTGCCAACAGACCGACTTGTCTAAAGATGTCTTTAATGCCCTGTCATACTCAAACATCTGAACTAAATGCAGATACCTCACCATAGCAACCACACACTAAGCTGTCTACGATAGCTTTTCCCAGAATTCCCATATGCCTCCTGCATCACAGTCTATATATATATGAGGAAGAATCTGGCATGTTTTGCTTCACTTGTGTCAAGGCTTTTGAAGAACTTCCCAACTTGTGTGTAGACTATTAATTTGCCCTGTTGATCCACTCACACTCACACTGGAAAGAGGCTGGGATAGAGGCAGAGGGAGGCATACAGCTTGCTGCAGACACAAGAGCTAGAGTCCCAAGCACTATTTCAGCCAGCTCTTCAAACTCTACTCCACACCAGTGATCTGACAAGTGCCAGATGACACGTGATCAAAGTGACCCGTGTTATCAGAGAGAGTGCTGAGCTTAGGGTAAGGGGATTCTTTGTAATAGATTGGGACGATTCATGCTCCTTCATCCAGAAGACAGACATAATCTGTCTGGAAAACACATTCTGAGGGATAGGATGAGATATGATGAGCAGTGCCTTGCTCCTAGGCTGTGCCAAAGCATGGCATGGTCATTGAAAATTTTTCTTTCAACAACTTCCAGATTCTTCTGCCAGAATGGCATCTTCTTGTGCTTTATTTATATCAATAGCTATCTGTCCATGAAGTTCATAAAAATAATTTTGGCTGGAAATTGACTTTCTGCAGCCAGAAATACATCTTTGCTCATAGGAATGACCATAACACTGTCTTTACACATCTCCCATACCCATATTCAATTTGTTTCATTTTTTTCAGGCATTCAGTGAGATAGATTGTTTGAAGTCAACTAGAATGATAATTTCCAGTATGGGGATAATGTTATATAACAGTGCTTCTAATAATGAATAGAGAAGATAATCAATGAACAAATACATTGTATAAAATTCAGTTTTTCTTAGTAACCCTTACATGGCATAAGTTGCTTCCAGAAATTGACTTACCAGATTTCCCAACTTCAGTAAGTTGACACCAACAGTGTGGAAGGAAACTATTTGTCAATAAAGGCAGAAAACGAAGAGCTACATGCACAGTGGCGTGCACAGTCAGGAAGGGGGTCCTAAGGAAACATGCATGAAACAGGTTTGAGATTCAAAAATCACAAGAACTGTACGTGTCGAAGGTGAGAGTTGAAACAAAGAGAGTGAATGGGAGACTTTTGATGACAGCTTCTACTTCCTTAGGGGTTATAAGACTACTTATTTACCTGACCTTGATTCATCTTTGGTAAATGGAATCTACCAAAAACTTGTCCATTTCATTTAGATTTTCAAATTACGTCGCTTTTCAGTTTCATGAGGTCCCATTTATTGATTGTTGCTCTTAGAGCCTGTGTTGTTGGTGTTCTGTTCAGGAAGTTGTCTACTGTGTCAAGGAATTCAAGGCCTTCCCCACTTTTTCTTCTAACAGGCTTAGTGGGTCTGGTTGTATGTTGAGGTCTTTGATCCACTTGGACTGGTGCTTTCTCAGACAATTAGGAATAGTGCTACCTCAAGATCCAGCTATACGACTCCTAGGCAGATATCAGGAAGATTCTCAACAACACAACAAGGACATTTGCTCAACTATGTTCGCAGCTGCTTCATTCATTCCAGAATCTGAAAACAACCTAGATGTCCCTCAACCAAGGAATGGATAAAGAAATTGTGGTACATTTACACAATGTAATACTACTACTCAGCAATTAAAAACAAGGAAATCATGAAATCTGCAGGCAAAAGGATGAAACTAGGAAAGACCATCCTGAGTGAGGTATCCCAGCAATAGAGAGACACGCCTGGTATATACTCATAAGTGGATATTAGCCATATGATATAGGATAAACATACTAAAATTTATAGTCCTAAAGAAGATAAACAACAAGGAGGACCCTAGGAAAGATGCTTTATCCTCATTCAGAAGGGCAAACAGGATAGACACCAGAAGTAGGAGAAGAAAGGGAACAGGACAGGGGCCTTCCACAGAGGTCCTCTGAAAGACTCTACCCATCAGGGTATCAGAGCAGATGCTGAGACTCATAGCCAAACTTTGGGCAGAGTACAGAAAATCTTATGAAAAAAGGAGGAGATAGAAAGACCTGGAGGGGACTGGAGTCTCTCAAGGAGACCAAGAGATCCAAAAAATCTGGGATCAGGGGTCCCACAGAGACTGATGAATCAACCAAGGACCATGCACAGAAAGGACCTAGACCCCCTGCTCAGATGTGGCGCATTGGCAGCTCACTCTCCATAGTAAAGGGAACAGGGGCTGTCTCTAACATGGACTCAGTGGTTACTCTTTGATCACCTCCCTCTGTCAAGGTGGCCTAATTACACAACAGAGAGAAAGAATCAAGACAGTCCTGATGAGACCTGATAAGCTAGAGTTAGATAGGAAGAGGGACATCCTCTATCAGTGGACTAGAGGAGGGACAAAGAGAAGGGGAAGAGGGAGGGATGGTGGGACTGGGAGGAGATAAGTGAAGGGGCTACAGCCTAGATACAAAATGAATAAATTGTAATAAAAAATAATAAAGAAAAAAATTTTAAAAAAAGGATTTAGATAGTTGATACAGAGGCAGAATTCTAGGGAGCATAGCAGTGGCTAGCATTTTTTTTAAAAGCATGACATGGTTGCACACAGCTTTAACCCCAGTGTTGAGGAGGCAGAAGCAGCCAGATATCTGTGAGTTCAAGACAAGCATGGTCAACATAATGAATTTTTTTGTGAGGCAGAGTTACATGGTCAGTCCTTCTCACAAAAGAAAAACTAATATCACGAAACAACAACAAAACACCCTGGAGTTACTTGAGATTCAGAATAACTTTAATGTTATGATTTTGTTTATATAATGGGATAATTGTGTTTTTATAAATGTTATCATTTCCTTATCAAAATATTTCAGTGAATCTCCTAGTCTTCTGTACGTTTTTCTGCTCTACCTTTTCACCTGGGTCCCTTGCTTCATCTGTAATTTTCCCTTATTATTCTCACCAATATTATTCCTGCTTTACTAGAAGCAACCTAAGGGAGCTACTCCTCACTGCATCCAAAGGAGCCTATTACAAAACCTAGTGTATTTAACAATTGACACTCCAGAAAAGACCCTAATTTGTACCATTTCTAAGTTTTCCTGATGTAAATACCCAGACTATGACTAATTTGAAACTACAAACTTAAGGCTACAGAATAAAACAATAACAGAAAGATGTGCCCAATTGACCCACAATCCTGTATAAATTTATTCCAACATATCATGAGGTGAAATGCCAAATAAACCTCAATAAATCCCCCTTTAAAAAAACAAACAAAAAAATTTAAAAAATAAAAAACAAACAAAGCAACAAACTAAATCCCCCTTTAAAAAACAAACAAACAATTTCCTTGCAAAACTTCAAAAGATTCTCTGGGCTGCTGTATTAAAGGTTATGACAGTAAACCATCCTATTGTTATGCAAATGGTACACTCTAGCCACATATTACTGTTTCATACCAACTAAACAATTTACAGGACAACATAGATCCCTCTTACATTTTGGAAGAGTCATATTACTTTATGTTTTTATGTATTACTCTAAGTGCATTCCTTTGGTTGCCACAGTTTGGTTAAATTTGAGATTACTTAGTGTGTATTGAATTGCCATACTATGAAAGCCTCTTGACTTGATTTCAGATTGAAAGAGTTCACTTGAAAGAGAAAAGCTAAATGTGTTTAGTGCCTGTTACCCTACACTACACATGCCGATTTGGAATAATCATGGCACGCTTCTTTTTTTCTTCCTGTTACAAGTGCTTCTCTTTGTTAGTAGTAAGGACTGTGAACTTAAAAAGCATAGTGCTTCGGTTCTTTAAAAAACCTCCATTCTTGTAAGAAGTGGGAAATAGTAAGAGCTGGAGGGGATGGGAACTCTACAAGCAGAGCAACAGAACAAGATAATTTGAACACAGGGAACTTCCCAGAGACTCATACTCCAACCAAGGACTATTCGTGGAGATAACCTAGAACTCCTGCACAGATGTAGCCCATGGCAGGCAGTTCAGTGTCCAAGTGGGTTACATAGTAATGGGAAGAGGGACTGCCTCTGACATAATCTGATTGGCCTGCTCTTTGATCACCTCCCCCTGAAGGGGGAGCAGCCTTACCAGGCCACAGTAGAGGACAATGCAGCCAATTTTGATGAGAACTGATAGACTAAGATCAGAAAGAAGAGGAGAACCTCCCCTATCAGTGGACTTGGGGAGTGGCATGCATGCAGAAAGGGGAGGGAGGGTGGGATCGGGAGGGGAGGAGGGAGGGGCTTATGGGGGGATACAAAATGAATAAAGTGTAATTAATAAAAAATTTAAAAAAATATATTCTAAAAAAAAAAAACCTCCATTCTTTCAACTTCCAACCTGTGAAGGACTGCAATAACTTTTAATTGTTGAAGGCTATAGACTCAAAGTGTAGGGACAGAAATTCTTAACAAAGTACACATAAAACACTAAACGCTCCTTAAGAGGACATACAGAGATTATTGATTACACATTTTTATTACTCTGAAATTAATAATGATATGCATGAAGAATAAAAAATAGATCCATATTTTAATCTTCCATGTTAAATCACATTTTAAAAGTTTAACGTCTGTAAGATATGCACACATAGATACAAGCATATATATTGTATCAGAGTTTTCAGTAACACTAAAGACTTGGAAAGAAATGAATGAAAATAAACTTGACAGGAATGAGAAAACTCACTTTTACGGAAGAAAACCTCTTAATAAAAGGTGTTATGTTTCACAGATCTATCAATGTAAACAAATCGTGACCTTAATCTTCTCTATATTATACAATATATTATATTTAAAAAATGAAATGTTACAATAGTTTTATGGCAGTTGAAATAAAAATAACTTCTCAAAAACTCATTAATAACAACTTTAAAGTATGATCTATAGACAATAGAGAGAGATAAGCCCTTTTCGGTCTTCACCACTCAAGTGAGAGTGGAGGCTGCTGACCTTTATATGTGTCTCCCTAGCCAAGAAATTGATCCAGTTCATGTTTCCACCATCTCTAGCTGTGGTAAGTCATGACTGAAATCTCTTACGAAGACATAGGTCCCCATCTGCTGACTCTGAGCACCACTCGGCACACACTGCTGTGAGGACCTGACAGATTGGTGTGACAGTTGCCTATTCTCACACAACTTGAGGGAAAACATGTAAGTGTATGGTTCTTCCACCCACCCAGATTAAAAAACAAACAAACGGTTAGCCTCACCAGAACCACCAACTCTTCCAAAAACAGAACAGAGAAAGAATAATTTAAAGTGAAATACTGAGGGGCTACATCTCTAGTTTGCTCCTGTGTATTATTTGTACATGGGATCCTCTGTTAAACCAAACTTAGCACCCTCAAATATTTATAGCATGCTCAAGTGATATTGCTTGCCTCTTTATTGAAGTTGCAAACTGTCTTGATGCTGATAACTTAATAAAGTATTTTTACTTTATTTTGACTTTTAAAAGACTTTAGCCTACTTGGTTTCTTTATAAGTGAGGAGACATACATGGTTCTTTGTAAAAGATAAAAGATGCTTTCATATGAACTTAGATGAAAAAAATTATACTGAGTGGAAAAATACTGAAAATAAAAATGCTTTCAAAATTATCTGTATTACCTAAAGTTCATAGTTTTAATGAGAGTATGTTTGTTGAATAGAAAATAGTGTTTAAAATGTGTTTTTTTAATTACACAAGAATTTTTTTGTTTGTTTATTCTATTTATTTATATATTTAGTCATGTTTCAGCCTACCTCAGACTCCTCCCACCTCTCCTCCCAGTCCCATCCCCATTCCCCTTCCCTCATAATCCCCTCTCCTTCTTAATAAAGAAGGAGAGGCATCCAAGGGGTACCAATCAATCTTGGTACCTCATTTTCTTAAATATCTCATCTAAACTGTGTTATTCAAAGTCAATGGGGTGGGGCAAGAACACTGTACAGAATTTCTTAAGTTGCATAGGGATATGTTAATTATATACACATAGAATAAGACTTTCCAAAGTGTTTGCATACTTTAATTTTTTTGTTTATTTTATTTTCTTTGTGTGTGTGTGTGTGTGTGTGTGTGTGTGTGTGTGTGTACGTATATGTGTGTCTGGCTACTCAAGGAGGCTAAAAGAGGGCAATGGATGCCCTGGAGCTGATGTTAGAGATGGTTTTGACCACAGTATGTGGGTCCCCCTGAAAACTAAATTATTGTCTTATGCAAGAGCAACAAGTCTGCTAACTATTGAGCCATCTCTTCCGCCTGATGATGCTTTTCATTTTTGTTTTTAATTCAGCATTACATAAGGGTTTTTGTTTTTAGATTTTCTAAGCTAGAATTAGTCTTCAAATTGCTTCTTTTTGAAAAATAAATTGCATTTGGAAAAATAAGAGAAATAAATATAGTTTCACTTGTTTTGGTGAAAAAGATTAATGAAAATTCAGAATCTAATAGTTTTAGTGTATGAGTAACTTGCCTTCTCTAGCCCTATTACTGGTAAAATACAGGTACCCTGCCTGGAAGAGAGAACAATGAAGCACAAAAAAATCATCTTGCAGATGTTCCTACATGGACATTTTACTTAAATAGTTGGCTGTGGCTCTTGTTGAACACAGGGCTTCTGGGAGAATACATAAACCCCTACCCATCCTACATGAAAGTAAAACTACTGTGTTACTGCAGTGCCAGTGTAGACCAGATCCAGGAACATTTTCACAAAGAACAGAACATAGCACACCCATACAGGTACAAGCCCACTTTTTCTTAGAACAGCTGCTTTCAGTTTATCTCCCACCATTCACACTACATCTCCTCTGAACAGTGAATTGCTTTCTGAACTCTTAAAAGACTACATTCATTCTTATCACTTCTTTTACAAGGACTGTGCATTGATCTTATTTCAGGTTGCTGCATTTAGGTCTCAATTCTTATAATTGAAGGAAATAAAATGTGGATGCACCTTATCTTTCTAAGGCAGGCCTTTCTTATCATTGACTTTTAAATTGTGAAAAATACAAGATGACTTCTGTACCGGCTGAGAAGCAATTACCATATTGTGAATTCCCAAATGGTAAATGACAACCTTATACAAGAATCTGATGCCAAATATGTTTTGAATTTGTATTTCCAATAAAGTATCTGTGGGTTAAGTCTATTTTAGTTAGGAACATCAAGTCAGCATGGGCAAAAGGATCCAAGGAGATTCAGTGAAGCAAAAGAAAGGCAAGAGAGATTTAAAACCACATGCAGTATGGGAGTGATGGGAATAGATAACCACATCCCTTGTGAGTTGAACCTCCAGAAGACCCGAACAAAGCTTGCTCAGAGGGCAAAAGAAACTATGTATCCTCCAGTGGGCACTCAAATAACTCTTCAAAGATGTTACCAAATGAAAGATCAAAATCTTTCCGGTTTACCTTGCAACATTTTACTAACCAACTGAAATTTAAAATTTTTATCTTTATCACTGACCACAACATCATTAAAAGACACAGTTCAGGCTTTTAAAAGAACCAACGTGAATCTTCTGAAAAAGCCAATAGTATTCAGCGTATCTTTCAATGTATGAGGAGGAGAGTTCCTGTTCCTGTCCACCCCCACTCAACAAGTTGCATCAAGACCAAGACCGAGCATGTCCTCTTCCCCTTCCCCTGTGGCCTGGCAAGGCAGTCCCAACAGGAGACAGTGGGAAGTTTATCCATAGTACGAAGTCTGAAGATTAAAAGGCTATGAGGAAGAGTTTAGTCCGACGCTGGGTTTTAAGGAAGGTCACTTTTGGTTTGCATGAAGTGTGTAGTGATGTACTGAAGTTATAATGGGCCATCTGCATAAGGCTAAGGTTTAATAGCCAATAGTTCATGTTAGGCTGGGTCTTCATGAAATGAACGTTTCATTGAAAATAAAATTATGTGACTCATGCTATTCAAATCCAGACAGTGATGTACCTTCCATGATAATGTCATTTACCACTATTCATGCTGTGGGCTTATCATCCTCTTTGAGGAGATTACCTGGAAAATGTGTTTTCTGGATTTCAGCCAACTGAAAAGCAGAATGAAAACCAGTGGCTTCTGTTTCAGCACAATTTGGAGAAGTATGTTTGCCATGTAGACATTCACCCTCCGGGATCTTTTAAGAGCTCTCACCTCGCTATGGTGTTTCCCAGCTTCTGACAGAAAAGGCTCTTGAAATTGGAGACAGGGTGGCGAGAAAGGGACGAAGCAGGAGAGATGCCACGGAAGGTCGACAGCAGCTTGTGACCCAGTTCTGCTTATCCATAGAGTCCTGAAATCACCTATTAGGATACAAGACCCGGAGGGTCTTGAGGCCTGTTAATCTGTGCTCACTCATAAATTAAATTGTGTAGGTTGTTCAGGCGTGAGCATGTGTTTACTCGATTAAAGTTTCTGGTTCCTGATAGAGATCATGGAGATGTGAATTTTTTATTGATTTATTATTTATTACAATTTATTCACTTTGTATTCCAGCTGTAGCTCCTTCCCTCATCTCCTCCCAGTTCCACCCTCCCTCCCTCTTCTCCCCTTATGCCCCTCCCCTAGTCCACTGATAGGGGAGGTCCTCCTCCTACTATTTGACCCTAGCCTATCAGGTCTCTTCAAGACTAGCTGCATCCTCTTGCTGTGTGGACTGGCAAGCCCCCCCCCCCCCACCTGGGGGGTGGTGATCAAAGAGTGGCCACTGAGTCCATGTAAGAGACATCCCATGTTCCCTTTAATAGGGAACTCACATGGAGACGTGATTTAAAAAGAAAAAAAAAGTTTCTTGATCTTCTTACATAGCTATTATATGATTATTTTTATATTGTTTTGGGTAGAATTTTGAAAGTAGAACAAATTCTGGAGCCATGAAATAACTGTTCTATTTAAACTAAAGAGTTGTGTGTTTATTTTTCCTTTACCCTAAGTAGATAGAAAAAGGAATAGTTTTCCACAATGTAATTTTTCCCTCTAGTATTGTTCTCTAGGAAACCTCCTAAGGTATTTTCATGGCATATCCTTCCTAGAGTGCCTTGTCTAGGTTATATGCCCTGAATTTCTACCATTAATTCCTTTTTTTTTGCCTCAACTGCATATGCAAAGCCTTAAGAACAAGACAATGTGCCATGAAACTCACATTCAAATCAAAGTGTATGGCCTTAAATATATATATATATATATATATATATATATATATATATATATATATATATACATATATTTAGTTATTCGAATTTTGACTGATGATTTTGCTTAGAATGTGCATATTTTGGGGGGAAACCATTTGCTTTAAGTCTTTACTGGGCTCCACAAATAAATTAGATGTGATTACAGACGCCTCATCTTATGTCGTAAATTTAAGATTCACAGCCTATGTGTAAAGATACGAAAAAAATTGCCAATTCTTTTGGCATTCTATGGTAAAAGATAAAATTTAAACTTAATTGAATAGTATTCTCTGCCCATGTTCTTTCTCACAGACACACTCTGTGACATTATATTCTTTGCGTTTCTTCTGGAACACTGTGTGTACTTCCAAAAGGCTTAGGAATGGAAGCAGAAGTACAGTTACACAATTTGGAGAGACTTCTTGAATGTCAGAAACTGCTAAATTCATTAGCAACCTCTTTCCTGCGATAGCATCCGAATAGGGGAGATGATCAGTATAGGCTGTGCTGCCGTCCCTTGGTTGCCCTGGGACCCTTCTCTTACAGATCATGACTAGTTCATCCACGCTGGCATTCACACCAGCATGTCTACTGCTGTCTGTCCTCCGTGGTGTGGTTCCGTGTTAATGGCTTTGCATCCGCCGTGAGAGATTGTAGGGTTCATTACCGACACAGCTCAAGAAGATGAATATATATGTATCTGTCTTTACTGCTTTCTGAGGTGTTCTGTGGAAATATTAATGTCTCTATAATCAGGGTCCACATGCTTTAATACTCACATTTTTTTTTCCTGAGGAGAATAATTCTGTCTGGATAAAAAGAAAAGTGCCATCTAGCTCAATATGACTGTCCTTAGGGAGTCTTGCAGAATTACAAACAGGAACATCTATTATAATTTAGGTCAATTTCTTCTTCAGTGAGTCAGCATTTGACCTTAGATTGTCCATCAATAAAATGTGACTGTCTTTACTTTGCAAGATGCATACAATATGTTGAAATTAAATTACTAATTATAATGTAACTTTATTGTAGAAAAGAAAAATCCTTCATAGGCTGATAATGTCTCGAATTTATTTGGTGTTCTTGGATTTACAATATGCTTTCATGTAGTTAGTTCATCTGCTCCTTAATCCATCAACAAGCATCCATACTTGTTAGGTGTGAGAAAGCAGCCTCCTATTGTTAGGAACATAGTTAATATTGCCCAGCATTGTTGAACCCTAGGTTGGAATCCGTAGCTTCTCACTTTTGCTTCCGTGTCTTTTTCATAATGCCTGTGACTTCCACTTAAAAATCAACCAGAATAATTCAAAGTTTATGTAGTTCAAGTTTCTGTTACACATCTAAAGGAATTTATTTCCAGATGGGCAGCTAAGAACTCACAGCCTTAATCTGAAACCCATGCAAATAATGGAAGTTATAGAACAATTGGTTTTTCTTTGACAAACATAATACAGTCATTGGACTGCCTTTTCAATTTAGCATTAGTATTAAAAAATAAAAATAATCATTTTGGTGTAGTAAAATAAGGAAGTGACTCTAATGTGATACTTCTACAGAATCCATAATAATTGCTGTATGATTATGCAGCGTAGTTGTATCAGAGATGCTTTAGCATGTTTTTGAAATAATTACTTCCTGTTTTGATTAGCTTGTTGTGGAATATGGAGCTGACAGAGAGAGTCTGGGGTATTGTAAGCACACTGGAAATATGCTGTAGTTTGCTGGACTTCCTACTACATGCCGGTTCACCTGCTGTGTGCTGTTGCTGTGACTGCGTCCTGACTATGACAGAGCTACAAACTAAGTAAAGATAGAGGCCAGGAAAAAAAAACCAAAACATTTCTATACACTGAATGTTACGATTGCATTGGTAATAGTTTGGAAAGAAGGACATAAGCTCTTACAGGTAGCTATGAATTATGTTTCTGTGTCTAAGGCAATGTAGCAAAATAAAAACTAGATTAAAGAGAGGCAGTCTCCTGGTGGCCTAAGAATCCTTAGCCATAATCCTTACTCTCATAGACTTTAGCCTATGAGTTTTCTCTCATTGATCTTAAAAATCAGTAACAGGACCAAAACTTTAAGTCTTTAGGAGGCTTGTTTTTCTTACTGCCATGTAGGCACATCTGGGCTACTAATTTCTTGGGGTGAATACTCAAATCTCTTGTGAGATTTTGAATCCCTCTGTATATTGTTGGGGGTTGAAACACAGCCCTGGCAAGTCTAAGCAAGCACACCACCACTGAGCTACCTCACTTGTTTACATCTAAGCGGGCAGAAACATCCTGGCACACTTAGAGATCTTTGCCGTGTTTATTTATCACGAGTTTTCACTCTGCAGCATTTTGTTTCTACTTTAGCTAGGGCTAGGGAGAAGCATATTATTGTCCAGGTTATTATTTCCCCCAAACATAAGCATATATAAAGGGGACAGGAACTGGATGGATGTTCGTCATCTTACTTCTCAATACCAAGAGTCCCAAGCCATCAAAGCAAATTATCCTAAACTTGATTTCTCTTTGCTTTTCACACAAGGCATGGACTTGCTTTATAGCACCCACTGGAGGAATCTGTTGTGTTTTAAGCATAGCTCATGCCTGTGTTCTGTATTCAATATTCCCATTCTATAGCGGAGACGGTTTCACGCCCCATGTTTATCCAGGTGTTTCTCCGACTCAGTATTCCACCTCTGTCAACTCCCTTCTTGATTGTGGAGATTAGGTGGGTGTGATGAGAAAAAAATGGAATGGCTGGATAGCTGGTGCCCTCCAGCAAGGAAAAAACATAGACAACTAAGAATGATCATCACAAATTAAGAGAAAATAATTTCAGGACTTGAAGCATGAGAATCCCAGGCCGGTGGAGAATCCCAAAGCCAGGACAAAGAGAAAGGGAAGCAGCAGCGCTTACTGGATTACTGCTTGGCTTTGGGCGCCTGTTTCCCATTGCCCAGTTGTAGCCATTCAAACACTCATTTTTCTAATGTTTCCATCTTCCTGTTCTCGGGCTTCTCACTTCTGTTTGTAAATCTTCAAACTAGCAAGTTCCATCCTATATGTCCTCTCTTTTTTCTGCATTAAAATTCCTGGTGGTTCTATATACTCCTAAAGCAAAATATAATGGGTTAATTTTCATGTTTTAAATGTTTGCTTTATTTTTTTTTAATTTTTAATCACATGAATATGAGCCTAAGATTTCAGGTGCTCACAGAGTTGAGAAATGTGCGGCAGATCTCTTGGAGCTGGAGTTACCAGTAGTTGTAAGCCACCCTGTGTGGGTACTGGGAAGTGAACGTAGGTCCTCTGCATGCTCTCTTAAATGCTGGATCTTTTTTTTTTTTTTTTTTTGTAGCCGCCATTTTAGTTATTTAAATGTTGTAAGACAGTGGTTCTCAACCTGCAGCTCGCGACCCCTATGGAGGTTGTGTATTCATTATGATTCATGACAGTAACAAAATTACAGTTAGGAAGTAGCAGTGTTATGACTGGGGTTCACCACAACTGTTTTAAATGGTTGCAGCTTTAGGAAGGTTGAGAACCCCTGTCTTATGGTGGAAATGAGAAACAATGTTACCCTAAGTGAAAGAGCCCTGGACAAAGCATTGCGAACATGGTATGAATGAAAACATATAGTGTTATGCTTACCTGTTCCTGGTAAGAAAATAGTTGCCACTGTGCTTCCCACAGGTGGATTACGCTGGCTATGTTACCTGGCTGCCCCGGAGGTGAGGAACTCTACTGCTGCATTAGTCTGACAAGAGGACTTTTCAATTTTCCAGAACTATAACTTTCTTAATGCTTCTCTAGTTCCTTCTTGATGAAGGCACAGTTTGGCAGCTTGAGACAAAGCAGTGAATACGTCAGATCCCATTCTTGTTACTGAAAGGTTCTTGATTATGTGAGAGTGAGCCTGGAAGTGGGTCTCGCTGTCTTCTAGGTGTGGCCATACCAATTACATTACAGATGTGATGGCATCCAAATCATTTAACCTCTTAACTAAAAGCATTCTCATGCTCAAAGTATCCAAAACCTATGGCTTGTGTGGCATTCGGTAGTTTTACTATCTCTGACTTCAATAGTGCCAAAAAAATAGCACTGCAAAGTTATGCCATTTTAATGTGCTGCTACCTATACTATATTATTATTTGTAAATGATGATGATGATGATGATGATGATGATGATGATGATGATGCTTGGAATATTTCTGTGTTCCAAGTTTTACTGCTGGAAATACTTCAAAACTATAAAATTATAGATACTACTCTCTTCTTCTCATTGAAGACACCATATTTTCAGTGTGAAAAACAATTTAACTGAATTAATTTTACCATTAGTTTTTCACTCTTCTCCCCATACCTTCTTATTGAGTCTTCTAAGGGAGGTTACTTTTTTTACGTTTTGGAGAAATTATAGCGGAGAGGTTTTATATGTACAAGGCCAGACCAAACAGAATCCTAACACTATTCATAGGACCTGCCTCTTTCTCTCTGATCATCACTTTTCTAGACATCATTTTAAATTTAGCTCCTGTTTTGTTTTGTTTTGTTTTCTCTTACAAAAGTAAAAATGTCATAGCAAGGACATATTTATCTTTTGAAGTCTGTGTTTCCAGAAACAGGTACTGATTTAGAAGAAAGGCTGAATATTCTGATAAAAGTTGTAGACTGCCTAGAGAATATCAAATTACTTCTGATTGGAAGTTTCCATTTATCTTCTGATGTTTGTGATGTAATGCACAGGTGCATAAAACCACAAGCCTTTGCATAATAAGATGCTCACTTTCAAATTTCACATGGATTAGTCCTAATGAGACTTTCATGTAGAAAAGTAGCCATTGCATCAGTCTTCATAGAGTTCCAAATCCATCAGTCTTCCTCTGTGGTTACATTCTGAGGTCCTGGGTTGAAGCTTCAGTGGATAAATTTTTGGGAAACATTCAGTCTGTATCACTTGTGTAATGGGAGAATAGAGCTCTCTGGTTCACGTGTTTTGTTTTTATTTATATGAGGCAACTCTCTGCCTTCCAGAGGGTGATTTGTCATCTAATTAGAGGCGTGCCACATAGCAGAAATAGTACAGGACTTGGGGTCAGACGGATATGAATTGAATTGTTACTACAGACATGGTATTTCACTTCTCAAAGCTCTAATATTTCATCTGCAACATGAAGATGAATACTACTTTTTTGAGTAGTTAAGAGAAATTAGAAATAATTATACTTAGCACTCTGTCAACCACGTCTGTGTGTGATGTGTGGGTGTTTAACAGCTCCTATTACATTGTTAACATTAACATTAACATTATATGTACTTGGTATATATAGTGCAAGAGAGACAATGCATGATAATAGGTCTCCTAGTAGTTTCCAGTGTAAAGTGATCAACTTAGTATTCTTAGCTTTTATATTTAGTAGTGCTGTTTGGCTATTTTATTGGCTACGCTTTCATTTCTTTATTTATTAATTGTTACAAATTTACATATTTTACATATGGTATATGCTTATAATGTTAAATATTGTATTACACTTGGTGATGAACTCATGTGTGGCCTATAATTTTTAAAGTGCCTTATGGTCATTGTTTAAAAGGTTGCTTTTTTCTTTTTTAATTTTATTTTAATATAATTTTTATTTATTATAATTTATTCACTTTGTATCCCAGTTGTAGCCCCACCCTCATTCCCCTCCAATCCCTCTCTCCTTCCTTCCCTCATCTACTCCCATGCCCCATCCCCAGTCCACTGATAGTAGAGGAGATCCTCCCCTTCCATCTGATCCTAGCCTATCAGATCTCATCAGGATTGGCTGCATTATCTTCCTCTGTGGCCTGGTCAGGCTGCTCCCCCCTCAGGAAAAGGTTGCTTTTAAAGGTTGTTGTTTTTACATTTGCACACTTAAATGAAAAACTATGATAAGATAGTATATCATTCTAGTACTTCAGAATGCAAAAATATATATTTATAGCCCCTATGTCCTTGAGGATGCTAGTTTAAAGAAAAGACATAACTCAGTACATCAAATGCTCCATGGACTCATTACTGATATTCATAATTTTGAAGTTTCATTCATGTTTTCTAAACTTGGGATTCCTGGATCCCTCAGTCATCTAGTCCACAGCTGAGACATGGGGCATCAGGAGCCCCACGGTTTTTAAAAACCTTTATATTAACTCTACTATCAAATGTAAATGCTTCACTGATATGGGTATAAGTGTCAACTACAGGCAAAAACTAAACAGTTTAAAAGACAAGAAGAAATGAAACAATTTACAAGAGTGACCCACCCCTGGAATCCCTTGAGAAACGTTTCATTTGCATGGGCTTTTTTCTCTTTGTACTCACACTTTGACTCTGTTGTCCCTTAACTCAGACTTCTCTCTTTTGATTCCCTGACACCCAACACTTCTGTGGTGATTTGTCTATTTGTACCATTAATTCATTTTGAATTTATAAGAACGATTGTAAGCTCATCAAAGCAGAGATATTTAATGCTTCTGACATTTGTGAGTTTCTTAAGTATAATGTTCAGTATATTAATTCATTGCTTTCAATGTAATAAATACTTACTTTGTAGCTTTTATCGGCCTTTCACCCTTGAGTACAAACAGAATTCTGTCAGGTTTGTGTTTATAATTATATATCAGAATCTAAAGCAGAGATTGGAAAGTACTAGACACCCTAGATTGGCAGTAAGCCACTTATTCAGGATGCTGCTGGTGTGTTCCTCACAAGGAACGAAGTAAACATCTGGGAATGGGGAATCAAGTCATTGTAACTAAACAGCAGCAACTCCACTGTGCTAAAGCAGGAAGGAACTCAGCACATTTAATAATAATAATAATGCAATAGGGGAATCCAAGGGAAAGTTGTAAGAGACAACTCCCAAATAATTAACCGGAGATAAATCCTGCGGTGCTTTATCTTCATACAGTAGAAAGTGTGGGCTTTGTCCAAATACTCTAAGAATCTACTACAGAATTAATGAATGAAAACAGATGATCTCAAAATTGAATCGTGTGTGTGTGTGTGTGTGTGTGTGTGTGTGTGTGTGTGATTTACACCACTTTATATCATTTTGTATAAACTAAGTATCCCTTCTATCGAAACCCAAAAGGAATCTGACCATTTAACATGAATCAAACTGCTGGAGGCGTGGGCTCATTGAAGCAGAGCTTCGGAACCCCGGAGCATGTGGCGAAATGCAGCGCCATCCCTAGATCCTGCCAGAATGCGCCAGGGCGCTGTTGGAGGCGAGGTGGAGATGTGCCAAGGGAAGGCGCTCTTTGGAAGAACTGGGCGTGTCCACCAGAACCTCTGGACCCTGAAACCTATAGATGCTTCTTTTTTCTTTTACTGCCCAGCTGGTGTCTGTGAGCATTTTTTTTTTTCTACATTGCTATTTGGGGAAGGAAGAGATTTCTTAGTAGACCAACTGCGTTCTGAGTGTTCTGTTGTTTAGGTCACCCACACAGGCTCCAGAGTGAAGGCTGCTTGCAAAAGGAGATGGATGGCCCTGTACAGTTAAATTACCATTGTTCTGTTCGCATGTTCTTGAAATGAAGTTGATAATAACTTTTGTCATTTTGGGGTGAGAATTTAATGAGGCAGTCCATTTACAGCACTTTGAGTTCCTGGTATAGATAATGGTTCAAGAAACCTGAGTTTCCCCCATTGTATCCAGGAAAAGGAGAACAATTTCCTGGCACTGCATCTTTAGATGATTATTTCTACAGTCTTCCCTTTGTAGAAGAACCCTTCATCCTATTCCTATATTAGAAGCTCACACAGAACATTCTTCTAACAGAGGATGGGAACATTCTCAGAATCAAGAGCATGTTGCTTGGTATAAATGTGAGATTGTAGGAAGATCTTGAGAAGACATGGCTTGAGCTGTTTTTAAGCTAACTGCTTTGTTGATAAATAATTGGAGATTATTTAAACTCTATTATTTATGGCCTTCACAACAAAATAAGAGTCATTGCCATTGTCATCATCTTACGAGGTTTTATAAAAATTAAAAGTGATTATGTGTCTAAGTATCCCAAGAGCCCATATGCAAAGACTAAATGCAAACCAATGGTACAGGAGAGGAAGTAGCAATTGGTCTGTCACTTTCTTTCTGAAACAGACTTAAAACCTTTCTTTGTTAAGGTAGCTAGAACTTAGTGTTGGTTTTCTATTTTGTGAACATTTTCACCAGAAATAGATTTAATTTAAAAAGTCAGAAAAGCATATTGGTTCTGGTACATTCTTGTGTGAACTATTGATTTACACAACGTTTTTAAAAATGAAATGCAGAAACCAAACAGAACAGTTCCTTCGTTTTATGAAAGCAGCTATTTTGGTCATGGTAGCTTGAAGAAAATCTCTAGATACCCTATGCTTGACATTAGTTTGGCAAGTGATTAGCACAGATGTGGCAGAGGGAACATTAAAGCTAATTTTATAACATCAATCTGTTGTCATCAGTATACAAATGAAATTAAACCCACATTGACAGATGAAATTAGGAAAGGGAGATGCGTGGATTAGGAAGAAGCAGGGCCTGTGACTATAAGCCCGGGCGACACCTAGGATGGGATGTTTAAAGGCAAGATCTGAACCACGACAGGACCTTCCCTATATGACAGTTCCATTCCACTAAAGGCTCCAACTGAAGCTATCATGGTTCTGTTCAAACTGGAACCTAAACATCTGTACAAAAACGAGTCAACCTTATGACTTTCTGGAGGCTGGCACATCTTGTGCAAGGCCCTCCGCTGTGCCTCCGCAGAGTTAGGATGTCTACAAGCAAGTGCTATGGGAAAACGGGAAGCACCACCTCTGAGTTCCCCCAAGGGAAGTCATAAAAGCAGGGAGAGATAGAAAGAAGAAATGGCAGGAAAGCTTCTCAAAGCCAGTGCCACAACCTGTTAGGTTTGTGGTTTCAGGCAGACGTTTTCTGTGTCTGTTGATTTGTTATAGATTTGAAAAAAAGAAGACTTAATAGGATTATATGGCTTTGCAGCTCTAACATAAGAACGTGTACTTCCATTCTCTTTACCCATGCAGCCATGCCTCATAAAACACCCATCACTTGTTCTGGGTTTTCAGCCAGCTCTACCTGGCTTATTTTCCTCTTTACAAACAACACAGTGACAGGACAGCAGTCTGCATGCCTCCCTCACCTTAAGTATTTCTCTGGTTGCTGCTCATGCAGCACTCCGTTTCTGAAGACCTCAATTGCAAAGGCTTCACGTGATTGCTAGCTTGCGGCTCCTTCAGAGTCCTACCCTCACTTTCTCCCTGGTTCCATTCATTCATTTATTTATTTATTTATTTATTTATTTATTTATTTATTTATTTATTTGTTTGTTTATTTATTTATTTATTTATTTATTTTTCAGTTAGTGTAAATTTCTTATTTATCTGAAGCTGTCTCTATTTTTCCTTAACCTTCCTTTGGAAAGTTTTTAACTCCTCCTTTGCTATTTATCCACCAAATTCTTACACACACACACACACACACAAACACAGCCTTAACTATCTCACTCCCCTCTCTATTTTGGGTCTTGTTTACTATCCCACAGCATTTTACTGAGGTTATGTGTTTGACCCTGATAACTAGTATATAACTAGGTGTTATATATGGGCTCACCAGTGTGAGCACAATTAGACAGTTTGCCTTCCTCTCTCTTGGAATCTGGCAGTTGCCAATAGAACATTAATGTGGTGGGGCCCTGAAAGTCCTTTCTCCATCCATAGCTGGCTGTTAGGAGAATCCAGATTCTGTGAATCCAGTGCCAATAGGCACAGCTGCTATGAGTTCATGGTTGCTATGGCTATTCATTCCAACATCCTATCTAGCAAAAACCCTATTATTTAAAGTTGCACAAATACTGTATGCAGAAGTATGTCATTATTGTCTCTAATCACACACTATTAAAGGAAACAGTGCATCGTCTTTTACAGTTCTTTTGTTAAAACTGTATTAAAATTGGGCCCTCAGCAGTGCACTGCGTAGCTCTGCCAGTGTGATTTTCAGTTACCCAAGAGTATTCTGAACCACTCAAAATTGAACTTTGCTTGATAATATATTGTTTCTGTTAAATATTAATACACTAGTAAAGCCATGGTTTGGTTACAAACATTGAAACAGTGATAGACAAGTTGTCTCATGAAATTAATATTTTAGTGTTCTAATTTTTTATGTTAACAGTAATTCTGAGATGGAGACAAGTATCTAATTGAGAAATTATTTATGGCACCCATAAAAGATTTCACTAGCCTCTGTCCTTTTCACTACTGAAATGGATTCAACCTCTTATTTTTAATCTAAACATTTAACAAGTTGCATTATATCATGTATCTTAAGTTCTACAACAATTTAATCTCTATTTCTAACTCCATTTATTGAAGAAATGCATAAGAGACTTTTCCTACCCTTGCCTCAAAGCCATGTGCTAATGTGTACCTAAAGGGTTAATAGATGTGTGTGTGTGTGTGTGTGTGTGTGTGTGTGTGTGTGTGTGTGTGT
>NW_026585580.1:3938966-3958160 GCF_907164565.1 Psammomys obesus | reverse complement strand
TGTGTGTGTGTGTGTGTGTGTGTGTGTGTGTGTGTGTGTGTGTGTGTACATATGAAAAGCATATTGGGTCTGATATATATTACAATTACTGAATTAAGAAAAGCCAGGTGAGGTAACACAGAAGACAGGACATTTCACTGAGAGTTGCCACAAACAAAGAGCTACTGACTGCAGCATCACTGGTTGAAAAGAGTGATAAATTCCACAGAAGCCTGAAGTGTTGCCAGAGGGACCATCTCTGGCAGAGCATGCAGGAGGGAATCAAATGCTTTCACAGGATATTAGAGCTACACAACCTTCAAAAGTAATAGCTGAGTAATAAATTAGTCTTACTAGCCAGAGCATAATCATAACAGCAAATATTATATGAGAATGAACACCATAACGGATAATTTTGTGGCCGTTGCATAGTGATTACAATCACTGAAGGAGAGAGTACTGAGGTCCAAGAAGAGCATAGTGCAACAATGATCATCAAAGAAAAAGAGGCGATTAATTTGAGAGGGGGAATGAGGAAGGTACCATGGAGAGACCAGAAGAAGGAAAGGAAGGGGCAGTGTAATAGAATTCTCTTTTAATTAAAAATATAGATATTTGTTGGGGGGGGGGAGTACTTGGACAATAGTGCCAGGTGAGGAGCACAGGTTTTGAATGTTCGTTCCAATCTTCTGATGAGGAGTGGCTCCTCATCCAGTCAATATTGCCGTGACTTTGTTACCATTACTGCTGAGTAGGTTCTTAGCAGCTGCATCTTGTGCAAACTATAAGAAACATGGATTCTTTAGAGCAGAGGTTCTCCACCTTCCTCATGCTGCCACTCTTTAATACAGTTCCTCATGTTGTGGTGACCCCACAATCATGTAGCGTAAAATCGTTTTGGAAATAGAGGTTTGCCAAAGTGGTTGCGACTCACAGGTTGAGAAATTTTGCTTTACAGACTCTTGTCTATAGAAGGAGAAAGTAACTTCAGGTCTCCGGTCTCCTCTCCTCCTATAAACTGTTCCTTCCTTTAAAGGCCACCCCTCCCTTTTCTTTACCTATTTTCAGTTGCACTACGATTGCACACATATCTGGAATTAGTGGAGACATGCCATCCCCTCTCAAAATCCCTAAGTACAAGGGGATGAGGGAGGAAGCTACGGCTGGGATACAGAGTGAATAAATTGTAGTAAATCAATCAATCAATCAATCAGGAAAAAATATCCCTAAGTACTGCAGATCATCTATAAGGAAAAATAAATATTTGACGTAGAAATGTAGCCACCGAAACACCTTCCCCCTTCCCTTTGCATCTCCTGCCTATTTCTCTTGCCAAAACATTTTGGACTCCTTGTCACACAAATTAATTCTCCGCAACACCCATTCTCTTTGCTAACCCTTTCTCCCAACTTAACAGACATATTGATATCATCATGTGTCACCCACACAAACTGGCACCGTATGCCATTCCAACAACCTGGAAATCCTTCTGAGTGAAGTACATTGTTTGCAATTTCATGCTTTAGTTTCCTCGTGCTCGCCATGAAAATTTTATGTATGCGTAGAATTCCAGCAGTCCTTCCGTTCTTCTGCACAGGCATCCCATGGCCCCCCGTGAGTTTTGTATATGTTTGTATTTTATTTCAATGCAGTATTTTTCATGTGACAATGTTCCCTGTCATATTTTGATAAACAGTCTTTCTGATCAGAGAAAACAGATCTAGCCTTTTCTTTTTTTTTTTTAACATTCTCATAGCTCAGCGTTTGAACACATTCATTTTATAACAAATGATATATTTGCCCATTAACAGCTGAGCAGTGGTACATTAAGAAGAAGCACTAACCTTTATTCTGGACACTCTAACCTCAGTTTTTAACCCTTCCTGGGACTTGGCATTGCTTCCAACCTACATGTTATGTATGGAATATGAAAGTCCAGGGCCATCCAATTAATTGGCTCTCTTCCATGAGGCAAAAGTGTCTCCGCTGAACTTTTTACTTTTGCTTGTTATGTACATCATATTTTTCATATACCAGTTATAAATTTCTTGTGTTATTTATTATTTGCTTCAAGGGAACCAAATTCTGCTGATGTGTAATCTATAGCAACACTGTCAGATCCTGAGGGTTTTATTGGGTAAGCTGCAATTTCAAAGAAGCAAACAATAACATAGATATTAATGAAGGCTAATTCTTAATTTGAAAAAAAATCTGAACTATTTCAAGATCTGAACAGTCTATACAAAACTCAGCCATACAGGTATGAACATGAAAATTGGATGTCTTGTGTTCTCTTTGCTTCTGAGTCTGTTATTTTAAGGATGGTGAGAGTTGGGTTCATAAAATCCATCTGTTCACTTATTTTTTTCTGGTTGATATTTTTGCTTGCTACAAAGCAGTTCATCTGAAACCCAACCTACTTCCTAGATGCCACCATCATTTGCTTTCCCTTTAGCAACTCTTTTGACCTGTCATTCCTCTAGTTACCACCACTGTAAAACTAGGGACCTGCATGTACTTTATGGATCTGGTTGAATAGAAAGAATTAAGTAATACCTACCAAGAAAGAGTCAGCCATCTGACATTTTCAGTTTCATTTTATGCCACTTCACACAGTACCAATGTGATGTTCAGCAAAACCTAGCACAGTAATGTGACATTCATTTTAAGTTAAGAATTTTCATATTTTCCTTCATGTAAAACATCAGTCAAGTGAATACTATATTGTAAAATATTTTAAACATCTCCAAAACTCAAGGATAAATAAGCCTCATTAAAACCTATTTGACCTCAACAGCACTTTTTAAAGCACTGACGTGTGGACCAGAATATTACCTAACAAATCTTGTTGTCAAAACACCGACAGAAGTAGGTAACAACCCGTCTCTGTCAGAAAGTTTTATTTAACTAGGGTCATCAGGAATCTCCACTGATAGAGTGCTTCTCTGCCCTCCACAAAGATATTAGAAGTAAAGTAGCAAGACTACTCGCGTCTAAAGGGACAGGCATTCCATGCTTGCAGTTCTTATGTAAAGTAAACTTGAGCTGTATTAGTCTCACATAGCAGAAGCTGAGCCAGGGACCAATATTCCTCCTTTTTCTCTATAATAAAATACAATGCAAGATTGTTTATTTTCAGATTGTAATATAGCTTCATAATTAAAAGTAATAATATTTATTATTCAGCTTTCTTTTAATCTAAATCTAGCTAGTCAGTGATACAGGTAGCAATGATATTTGGCACTCTCAGAAAATAGTCTCAAGTTAAGGGAGAAAAATCATCCTTCCATTTATTTTTCCATGCTTACTGGAAGAAAGGATGTTGGGCTGTTTGGGACTGGAGCCATCCTCCTGGAGTTTGAATCAGAGGTCATGCAGGGTAGAACAATAAAAGAAGGGGCCAATGCTCCTGAAACAGGGAAATACTGTACCAGCCCTAGGCTACCTTCCTTCCAACTTTATATGGAAAAGAATATTTTTGAGGACTTCTGCCAAACCTAAACCTGTAAACCTTTAATGTTTCTGAGTGCCTATAAGTGCCAAGCCCTGCCTAAGCATTTTACCTGCCTTATGTATCTTACTCTGCTACCATAGCTCAGTGATGTAGTCCGAATCATCAAAGATGTAAAACTAGGCTTAAGGAAACCAACCTGGACAATGGAAGCCCTGGGCTTTATCTGTCACTAATGATTCACTAATGGACAGTTACCCTGTTCTCATTTCTATGACAGTAGGGACTTGATGATCAACAGTATTGCATGCTTTTCCTGTGAGTATTTGGGCAATGACCTTCAGTACTATGACACCTTAACCTAGAACAGCCTAGATAACTCCAGACTTATATATCTTTCAACCACTAATTCAGACGACTATTCACTATTTAATCCTTCATTTTCAATTTGTTGTAGACTCTGTTACATGAATTTGAAATGCCATGGCCTCTTTTTATTATGGTATAAATGTGTAGATATTGAATAATCTAGAAAATATATCAAAGGAAAGAGAAACAAATTCCTAATTATTCTTCATGGAGGACCGTTAAAAATTCCTAAATAAGGTTAATATTTTTTAACCTCTATAAATCCTGATGTGAAAGTACAATTACTTTTCGGTATGATTATAATGAGTTTGCAAGAATGAACGTTATAGTAACCTCACTTTGAATATTACAGTGTTTGAAAATCATCAATTCATTCTCACTGCTGATTTGCCCATAAAATGTGCTTTGTGAGGGCCTTTCCCAGTATTGCCTTTTAATTAGTTTTGCTGAATTAGTGAAAAAATAAATCACAGGGAGCTACATTTTAAAAATTAAAGTGAAGGCACTGAAATGGGAGAAACACCAGACCTTCTATTTAAGAGTTATTCAGACTATTGCGTTTGTATTATAAGTGGAGCATTGGATTTTTCAAAAAATGACCAAACAAAAGAGCAAATTTATAGCATTTTAAAACTCATTTTAAGGTCAAAGGCAGTTTTCTATTTTATTTTTTAATAAACTTTCACTTAAAAAAAAAAACAGGTTTAAGAAAAGAATGGATCCCTATTAGAAACTACGTATGCTCTTTCTTTTATTCCTTTACTGAATGAACACTCATAAAGTCATACTACTTGAATGTCTGTGCCCTTCCTTGGTTTGGAAGGCAGAATATTTCAAATATTTAATTGACCAGTTATTCCTATTTCAAATCCCACCACAGATGATGAAACTAGCAGTTTGGTAAGAAGACTTAATTGCTAGGAAAAGAAGACTATGTAGGGGTTAATTGAGGATCTTTGCATGTCACATTTATCAACAATCAAAACAAGCTCCTCATTTTAGAACTTTTTGTTGACCTGTGGGCCTGAGGTACTTCTCTGAAGCAGCAGAGGACTTGCAGGAAGGCATCAGCAGATACAGTCTTAGTTTTAAATTTATAATGGACCAAAGGTGAAAACTGTTATCTTGGGCAGTAAAGTTAATATATAGCTTGACGCAAGTGTTCCCGGAATGGAAGGGGCTGACAGGTCTCCATCTTTCAAGAATCAGTAGGCAGTTTGATGACGGCTGGGAGAGGGAGAAACATTTTCTTCAGTGGTGTAGCTGCTAGTGAGGTAGCCATGCTTCTGTAAATAGCCCTGATTAAGCACACCACATCATGAAAACAAAAATAAGATGCAGGTAGAAGGAGAATAATTGAGAAGAGGAAGGATATTAGTGAGAATGGGATGAGGACAACATAGGGTAATGGGGGATGAATATGATCAATGTACATCATAAACGATAATATCATAATCAATCCCTATCATATATTCTGATAGAAACACACAAAACTTGTTCCTGATTAAGAACAAAGTTTTAGTTTAGCCCACCAATTTAAGGAAGATATATGAACAGATATATGTTATTGCTGAAGAATATATTTCATAGAAAAGTTGTTTATTTTATGATGACTGTGAATATTTAGTATAAAATTAAAGAGCATTCCCGTGACAAAATTTAGATTGTTCATTACTAACTCACCCCTTTGCACCTCAAAAGGCTTTCAAGTGAGCATGATTTTCTTCTCTCCATATATAAAATTGAGGAATCAGAAAAATGTTAGAAATATGCTAGCTAATGAATATGAACTTAACTCATGTATTGCATTTATCTTATGGATAGTACACGTGTTGCCTTAATTTCCAGGGAGCTTTGTTTCAAAATCACAGGTGTAAAGAGGAGACAAGCATAAGAACTGCTTCAGTAGATTTTGACTGGCAATCACAACTGTATGTGAGAACTATTGTTTCAGGCTTCCCCTTTATTGATGTGTGCTTATGGGGTACACATACAATACACGCACATGCACGTGGAGGTCAGAGGTTGCCATCAGGTAGCATCCTAATTGTCCTTCACTTCAGTTTTTAGGTAAAAGGTCTCTTACTGTACCTAGAGATCAATGACTGGCTAGACCAAATGGTCAGCAAGCAACTGTCCCTTCTGTCTGCCACCACAGCAGTGAGATCATAGACGTATGCCATCGTGCCTGGCCTTTTACACATATGCCAAGGATGTTAACTTGTAAGGCTGCTCCTGTAACCATTTGCAGCCTCCTTTTTCCTTCTTTTGAAATTACGATTTGACAAATATTGATAGAAATCATCACACAACATTTTATAGCTCTGCTGTGTTGTTCCGTAGGGTTCACACTATTTAGACAACTTTTTATTGATAGTTATCAGATTTGCTTTGTAGTCATCATATTCATTACAGTAATAATTTAAATACCATCTCTAGCAAGAGTATAGTAAAATTGATTTTGCCTGGGGTATTCCTGGCTTCTTGCTGACATGTTTACTTTTTAACATCTGCGTTTGTTTGTTTGTTTATCTGTCTGTTTGAGAAAGGGTCTGACTGCAAAGCTCTGGCTGGCCTGGAACACAACTGTGTAGACCAGGTTGGCTTCAAACTCAGAGACTTACTGCCTCTGTAACCTAAGTGCTGGAATTAGAGGGAACATTATTTTACATTCTATTGTATGTTTCTAAATGGCGCCTTAAATCTTTCTCTTTTTTTTCAGTTTTAGTGACTATAATTACAACATTTCTTTCTTGCTTTTCCTCCCTCCAAACAACTCCTTGCTCTCTTTCAAATTCATGGCCTCTTTTTGTTAGTACATTTCTACATGTATATATAATAAATATGTACTTCTAAATATTTACCTATTTAGTTATGTGTTTCTCCTATGTTTTCAGGGATGGCTGTTGGTATTGGATAACCAGTTGGTGTCTTCTTCCCTGCGGAAAACTGTTTCTCCCATTTTTAGCATTCCTCAGTTGCTTATAATTCACTGTCTAGGATTTAGGCCATGTGGGCTTTCCCTGATACATCTTGACACATCTACCAATGTCCTTGTTCAGCTCGTGTATAGGCAATTATGTTTGTGAAACTTTGTGGACATTCCCAGGAGTCACAGTCTCTCAGCAAACCCTGACCCTCTGGTTATTGCAGTATTTCTGCCCCTTCTTCAGCAATGTTCCCGGGACCATATGCAGAGAAGTGTTTTGAGCTGTAGTGTTTTGGGACCAGACTCCTCAACTTTGCATTTTGAGTATTTGTGGTTTTCTATAGTAGTACCTATCTGTTGCATGAAAATTTTATATGATGATGGGTGATAACTACCTTTATCTGTGATTATAAGGACACATGTCTATAGAGAGTTGTTAGGGATTTTGTTTGTTTGCTGAAGCGGTGGATTTGGTTCTCCTTCAATATCTATGACTTCATTAGCACTGAGTAGTTCACTTGGTTTCCATTACCAGCAATGGTTTCCCTCTTGTTGAGCTGGTCTTAAGTCCAGTTAGAAATCTGTTGGTTACCACCTTCATATGAGTGTCACTACTGCCCCATTAGGCTTGTAATGCCATGCTGGTGGATTGATGTGGTTCGTAGGTGTCATAGCTGGGTAAGACTCTTGGTTGCCTTCCTTCTTTGAAAGATTACATGGCACCTTCATACACCATTGACGTTAGTCCTGAGGGAAGAGGCTTTCGAGTCAGTTCCAGTTCAAGGCCCTGTGGGAGTTGGGTGATATCTTTAGTAATAGGGTCTTACCTTTTACCTCTGACATGCACCAAGAGCAATAGCAATAGGCTATATGTTGTGGATGTATCAAACAGTCCTGACTCACAATTCAAAAGAGAGCTTTTCATGTCTGGTATTGAGGTTCTTGGTTCTTGACCTTCGGTTGTTAGTTAGACAGTATTGTTAATCCAGGTGAGTACATATTTTTAAGACATATTTTTAAGACTATTGTATGCATGATGGGTGGAGTTTGTGGGTTAAATTATTAATAGTATGATTTTTATGACTTTTTTAAACATCCTTTATGTTATTTTACCTTCTCTTTCCTTCTTCTGTATTTACCATCTTCCCCATTCACTAAAGAGCCACCTTTTTATCTCACTAATATGATAGCTGTGGATTTCTCATGCATAGCTTTTACTATGTTGTGATATGTTTCCTCTAGCCCTACTATCTCTAGGACTTTTATCAGGAAGCACAATTGATTTTGTCAAAGGCCTTTTCTGCATCTCTTTAAATGATCATGTGCTTTTTGTGTTTAAATTCATTTATGTAATTTATTACATTTATTGGCTTGTGTATGTTGAACAATCCCTGCATTTCAGAGATAAAGTCAACTTTTAGGGTGGGCAATCTTTTTTATGTACATCTATATTTTGTTTGCAAGTATTTTATTGGGTATTTTTTTGAGTACATATTCATCAGATATAATGCCCAGTAGTTTTTTCTTTCCTTCCTTTCTTTCTTCCTTCTTTCCTTTCTTTCTTTCTTTCTTTCTTTCTTTCTTTCTTTCTTTCTTTCTTTCTTTCTTTCTTTTTCTTTTTCTTTCTTTCTTTTTTCTGTTGTTGTATTGTTGTTCTTGTTGCTGCTGCTGCTATTATGTTATTACCTGGTTCTGGCATTTGAGTGATACTGGTGTCATAGAGTTTTCAGTGTTCCTTTTGGTTGTTTCTTTCTGTTTTGCTTAGCTTATTTTGTTTTGTGTCTATCATTTAAGAAGGATTAGCTGTAGATGTCCTCCAATGACTGGTAGAAATCTGCTGCGAATCCATCTGTTCCTGGACTTTTTTTTTTTTTTTAGCTGGAAGGCCTTTTATTACTATTTCAATCTCTTCAGTTGTTATTCAGTTGTTATGGGTCTCTTTAGGTTGCTGACATCTTCTTTGTTTAAATTTGGTGGTTTGGCTGAATTTAAAAACTTGTTCCACTTTTGGGTCACTTTCCCCTAGATGGGCTGCATTGTCAGGCCTCAATGAAACAGGATGCTCTTAGTCCTGATGCAACTTGATGTACCTTGGACAGGGTTCTTATTTTTTGAGGAGAATCAGGAGTGAGAGAGGCAGAAGATGTCTAGAGGGTGGGACAGAAAGGAGAGGAGGAAGGGGCTACAATACAGATGTAAAGTGAATAAATGAGTGTAGGTTTTTATAAAATAATAACATAATATTCTGAATTTCTTTTGTGTGTGTTGTATTTCCCTGTGTTCATTTCTGATTCTGTTTATTTGGGTCTTCTCTTTCTTTCGATTAGTTGAACCAAGGTTTGTGTTTTCATTTTTTTTTTCATTCTAGAAAATGTTTTATTTCTTTCTTCATTTCTTTCTTGACCTTTCATCAGTGTTTAATCTCCATACATTAGTGTATTTACTAGAGCTTTTTTTAGTGTCAAATTCATGTTTTATTGCATTGTGATTAGATAAAGTACAAAGAGTGATTTCAGTCTTTTTATTGTAAAATTCATTTTGTGTTCAAGATGTGGTCTGTTATAGAAAAGCTTCTGTGTGCTGCCAAGTTGAATGTGTATTCTTTGTTATTAGGATGAAATATTCATTTGTTGTATGATGTCAATTAATGCTCATCGTTTTTTTTTGTCTCAACACCTTGTCTATTGGAGAATGGTGTGTTAAAATCAGCTCAGTTTAAAATTTTATTCTTCTCTCATATATTAAATTCTGATCACACTTTTCCTTCTCTCAAAAATGAAAATAAATAAATAAATAAATGTTAAAAATCTTAAATGATAAAATCAGCTAGTAATGGACTAATATGAATTTTGTCTTTAAATCCAGTAGTAGATTTTTGTTTTTAATGTATAAAATTGGGCTCCCAAGAATTTGGTGCATATATGTTTAGAACAGTAATGTCTTCTTGGAAAACTGCTTTCTCAACTAGAATGAAGTCTTCCTTTTTATGTCTTCTTATTGGTTTTAGTTTGAAGTTGATTTTGTCACACATTTAGATGGCAAAACTGCTTGCTTCCTGGTTCTATTTGATTGGAGTACTTTCATCCTTTCACTCAAAGGCCATGTTTATCTTTAAAACTAAGATATGTTTCTTATGGACCACAAATATATGGAGTTAGTTTCTAAATCTGTCTATCATTTGATTAGAGAATTGAGGGCATTGACAATTAAAATTATATGTGTGTTCATTATGATCATCATGTTGCGATTTTTTTTTTTTTTTTTTAGTGTTGTTTGTTTTCTCAGTGGCATTTTGTAGTTTTATAATTGTGGCTTTGTATTCTTTTCACAGTATCTCTGCTATGTTTATTTGCTTCTTCAGTACCAAATAATTCTTCTGTATTTTCTTTAGGTTTAGTTTGTTGGGTGTAAAAATAATAATAATAATAATTATCATAAAATGTTTCAGTTTCTCTTTCAATCATGTCAGATAGTTTTGCTGGGAATATTATTCTAGGTTGGCCATCATAGTCCTTCAGGTCTTGGAATGCATTCTTTCACACTCTCCTGGCTTCAAAAGTTTCTATTACAAAATCAATTGTTATTATGATAGGTCTTCTTTTATATGTGACTTGTGTTTTGGTTTTTAGGTGGGGTGGGTTTTTTTGGGGGAGGGAGGGTTCTAGCTTTCAATATACTTTCTTTGTTATATATACTTAGTGTTTTAACTAGCGCATGCTGTAGGAATTATCTTTTCTGGTCTTGTCTGTTTGGTGTTCTAGGTGCTTCTTGTATCTTGTGTCTTTTTTCCTATTGGGAAATATTCTTCTGTGATCTTGTTGAAGATCATGTCTCTGTCATTTACTTTGAATTGTCTCTTACATCTATGCTTGTAATTCAAAGTGTTGGGTTTCATTCATTGTATCTCACTTTTTCCTGTTTGTGTATTGTGTTTTAATTTTTTATATTCCTTGCTTATTTGATATATATCCTCTACTTTGTCTTCAAGTCCTGTTATGCTATCTTCTGATTGAATCATTCTCTTGGAAGTTATTTCTTTGAGTTTTCTGATTGGGTTATCAGGCTTTTCACTTCCCTCTACATTTCAGTTTGAGTACTCCTTAATCTTTCTATCTGCTGATTAAATTCCACTGTCAAGACTTAGATTATCTTTGTTATTTCCACCTACCTTATGTTGACTTGGGCATCACTCAGGTATTTATTCTCTAAACTTTTTCCTTGATTTTGTTATGGTGTCAAAACTGGGAACTAACACTGAGATGTCACAAGGTAAAAATTGTATTTATGCCCAGGCCAAACTTATAGTCTCTCTTGGTGGCAGAATGTTTTATGGTCATTGAAAAGATACATGTTATGGGTTCATGGTCATATAGTTATCAGAATATACCATGAAATATTTTATGGCATATAAATCAAAGGGTACAGAGAAACCACCAGTCAAAAAAAAAGTTGAGCTTTATCTTGGGACATTATCAGAGACTAATATTTTTATTAAACTAAGAAAAAAATGGAGTCAGCCGGCCTTTATCAATTTAATCAAGATGTTTCTTTTTAATACTTCTTGAATTTTTTGGTGATGTTTTTAATTTTTAATTCTGTGTCCTTAGAGTCCATTAAAGTAATTCATATTGGCAAACATTACTACAGGATTGGTAGATTTTTTTTTTTTTTTTTTGCAAGAAACTGGCTTGATCTTTCATATTGTTGGTAGTTTTGTCATGAGATCTGGGCATGTGCACTTCTTTTGTTAGTTCTGAGTTTGTTAGAGACAGACCAGGTTGGGGCAGAGGGAAGATGTACAAGTGGGTTGGGTCTAGAGGTTGGAAATAGCTTGGGTCGAATGAAGTCAGACAGAGGAAACTGGGATGGTATACATGATGTACTTCCTGATTCAAACCTGGAATGTGGGGTTAGATCTGGCTGTGTGGAAAAGTTGGATATAGTGTCTGAGGGTCCGGTATGTTGTAGTGCATTTAGGGAGGTCCTTACTGAAACCTAGAGCTTCCTTGGTCTGCAAGCAAGGGAGAGCTGACTGAGCTGGTGCACTGGTCGTGGTATTCAGCCTAAATCCAATGGTTTGTAGAAAAGGCATGGATGGGATGTTCAGGGAGACTGCCTGATGAGACATTGGATGATAACATTGGAAGGGGTACAAAAGAGACCTGTGGATAGCAGCAGATAGGGAATTCCTGGCCAAATCCTAGAAGCTGCCTATAACAGAGGGCAGGGTCATCAGGCTAGTCCAGGACACTTGTTATGGGAGCTGGACCGTATCTGGGCATGTTGTGGAAAAGACATAATTGGTGAGGTCAGCGGAATTCACCAGCCTAGATCCTGAAAGAGTATAGAAGAAGCCTTGGTATTAAGTAGAGTTCTTGGAAACAGTGCTGTAAATCTCTCTAAAACCAAGAATATTAAACTGTGTTATAAGATGGATTATTAGGATTAAATCAATAGCAAGAAAGTGTCCATTCTTTACTGCATTAATATCATTGGTAATTTTGGCTTATTAGCTCACTTTTAGTGGTAATATTTACTTTCCACTAATTATGCTCAAAACTATACACTATGGTTCTGAATAGACAGATATAAACCTCTGGATTTCAAAATTTAAAAACTGAGTAGTAGAGAAGGGACTTTTACAACCAACCCCTAAGCCATAAATTCTTTCCTATAAATGAATACATATAAAAAATAATGTCAAAGCACAAAGAGCTCCGAGCAAGGCTGTGCTTGAACTATCAAAGAAAAAGTTTTACAGAAAAGAGGGCATGTAACCTGGGCTGGGAAGAAATTCTTATACCATGCACTGGAGAAAAAGAGATAATAAATAAAAAAAAAAACACTTGGACTTGAGTATATATGCTGGTCATGAAAACTCCTATTTTGTTCCAGTTGTCATTCAGGAGAAGTATTATATTATGACACCACCTTTATTATAAATTACCATATGAAGTACCAATGCAGATTCTGAGCATCTCTTCATTGATGCAGTCTGTCATCCCTGACCAAGTTAAGAGTTAAACAATCTCCTGCCTCTGCTGATTCAGACATACTTCATTTTTTTTTTCTGTTAAGAAAAGACAGCCATCCTATTAATGAAACAATACTTAAGAGCTTTATCATGTTACTGGAAGGAAATTATGGTAAAGATCAACCGAAAGAAAAGGGGGCAAATTATATATTGGTGCATATATACATGTGCCCCAAATCTGCTTTGTTTTAAGACTAAACACTGGTGAAAAGGGTGGTATGGTATGGTATGGTATGGTATGGGGGTAATGACATTGGAGTATGCTGGGTATCAGGAAGGAAAAATAGAGTTTTATACGACCATAAGAGTTCCAGATATACCATCCTCTTGAAATCTAAAGGAACATGCTCCCTACTTGCTAATAACAGATGGAAAAGTAGAAGAAAATTGCTGTGGTTGTTTGAATAAAAGTAGCCCCCATAGGCTCACAGAAATGACAGTAGGAGGAGGTGTGGCCTGATTAGGGTAGGTGTGGCTTTGTTAGAAGAAATGTGTCAGTCTCTTTCTGCTCCCTACATATTAAGGTTCTCAGCTCCTTAGCACCATGTCTGTCTGCATGCCACGATGCTTCCTGCCACAATGATAATAGACTAAACTTTTGAACTATAAGCAAGCCCCAATTAAGTGATTTCCTTTTTAAGAGTTGCAGTGGTCATGGTGTCTCTTCATAGCAATAGAAACCCTAAGACGCTTGCCAAACACAATCTTAATTAAGCAACCGTAGCTAACATCATCAGAAATTTGAATAATATAGATCATATGCTTGCTGGCATTTTATACTACAAAAAGCAGAGCATTGATTCTGTGAGTTCTTGCCAAAATACATAACCTCAAACTGTGATGTCGAAATACACTGAAACCCAAATAAAGGAACATTCTGTAATGTAAGAGGTCAGCCCTTCTCAAACTTATCAGTGATATGAATCAAAGACTTTAAACTTTCCCTGACTGGACAGGAAGTACATAAAGACAAGTAAATGCAGACTGCAGCTGTACACATGCCTGAAATTCCTGCCCATGAAATGCAGGGACAGAAAGATCACTGCAACTTCGAGGTCAGCCTGATATAGATGGTGAGTTCCAGGTAAGCCAAGACTATAATGAGGTGTTGTCTCAACAAAGAAAAACAAAATAAGACAAGTAAATGCACTTTAAAATCTTAGAATAGATACCAGGTGTTACAAAGGACATGAGGATACAGCTAAACTGAGAACAAGGCTTGCAGATGAGATAAATATATGTTAGCGTTAACTTCATAGGCTAGACTAATTGCATGGTGGTTATGTCAGATTAAAACATGGAAAGCTGTGTCAAGGATGTTGAGGAATTTCATACACAATTTATGCAAATGTCTGTTGTCCAGATTATTACCATAAAATGTTAAAAAGGAAAGGAGGCATGTCCCAGATTCTCTTATATTCTTTATTTTCTAGTTCTACCTATAAAAACAGAAAAGGACAATAAAAAAAACTGGAACAAATACATAATACATATTTCTATCATATTATGCTATAAAATAAATATCCATTGTTTCTAGGACATAGGTACTTCCTTCTTAGGAAAAGATAAACTAAATTAACTTTTTTCTCCTTTGAAATTGAGTTGTCAGACTGATAAGACCTGACATAGCCTGCCCCTACAATTTTCTCTAGAGATATCCTGAAGAGTCAATGTGAAAATAAAACATTCCAAAGCCATTTAGTTAGACCCTATATTCCATCATAGTAATATTCCTACAGATGATTTAACAGGCCTCGTCCTGTAACGAAAACAAAGTTTTCTGACTTTTTTTTTAGAGTAAAGAAGTGTCCAAATACCTATCTGTCTTTCACACTGTGAAATAAATTTCTTAGTCTTGATAATCCTTAGAAGGATATGGATAACCCTTTTAATTCTTTCCCACAGCTGACTCAAATGGTGAGAATTAGTTCAAGTCTCTTGAATTGATTTCTCTACTTTGACTTCTTCATAGGAGGAATTTATGATCCAAGTAATGCTTATTTCACCTACTATATTTTTATGACTCTACTAAAGACAGGCAAATATTTTAAATACTATAATTGTGTTACGTCCAGTAAATGCCTGAGAAAATAGTATTGCTTTACTAAGAAGATGAATAAAAGTCCCAACCTACAGACCCTGGTGTGTCTAAGCAGAACTACGTCCCATCTCCAGTGTCTATTGCCCAGGATCTTTGCATTGAATACCCAGGATTAGGGAGAACAGCTTCTCCAGGCTTGAGTCATGATCAGGTATCCTACATAGAAGCTAAGTAACTATAAAGGCTTCTCACCTAGGTAACATGGCATGGCATGTCACCTACAGGCCTCTGTGGGGATACAGGAGAAATCTGGTCCAAGAAAAAGTACAGTGTAAACATAAATAAAGCTGAACCAGTTACTCAAAGCAATACCTTTACTTAAAGCAACACCTTTAAGGAAAACCAGGACAGTAAGTCCAGATTCAGGTGAGATCTGAGAAGAAGAAGAAAATGGAGAGAAAGAATCCCAAAGCAAATTCCACCACAAACATAGACTATAATCTTCACCCTCCTTTCATGTGATATTTTCAATTATTTTTGCTTTAAGATTTCCTTATTTTATTTTACACTTGTGAGTATTTTGCCTGAGTGTATGTGTGCGTACCACATGTATGTCTGGTGCCCATGAGAAGAGGATAATCAGATTCCCCAAACTGGAGTTACACAAGGTGCTGAGTCACATTATATGTGGAACTAAGAACGTAACACAGGTCCTCTGCAAGAGCAGTAAGTGCTCTTAAATGCTGAGACATCTCTCTGGTCCCATGGTATTTTTAATTTCATGGAGAATAACTGTGACACTTTTCCTTATAATACATCTTTTAAGAGGGAAGCATGATGTGAGGCCTAAAGCTAATTATGAGAGAGGGGTCTGTCCTCAATAACCTTCAGCTCTCCTAATTTCTAACTAGTCATCTAACATAGGGACTGAAAAGATATTTTAATGCATGAATAGATAGCACAGAGTGTACGGATACAACCCTCAGTCAAGCATCTGCTTCTTTATCCCTTATCTCTGAGTGTTTCAGTCATAAATTACCTATAACTGTAGCATGGCTGGTGGTACAGCAGTGTGTAGTGCTTTGTACAAGGTGGCCTGGCTCAGGAAGAGTAAGCATGACATTACCCAGTAACCCAAGGGCTACAGGGCTTCTCAACTTGGCTAGAGGAGGGATTTGCTTTGCTTGAAAGACAAAGTTGCAGATGAAAAAGATGTTACCATCTTCCCTCATTTGAGTTGTTGAATGAAAAAAAAAAAAAAAGAAAAGAAAAGCCCTGATTTACTTTCCTTTGTAATCAGGGTTTGCCGTCAGGTCTTTGTCTACCCTTGGCCTCTTACTAAGGATACATGAGCTAACACTGAGATCAGACAGAATTGCTGTCACTATAGAATTAATATGACTATAGATCGAGCTACATCCCACCCCTTTCTGTATGGGTTTGGTCATTTAGAAGAGAAGAGTGTCTGTTGCTCTATTTCAGCCAAGGACCATGCATGGAGATAACCTTAGACCCTGCACAGATGTGGCCCTTGACAGGTCAGTCTGCAAGTGGTGCCCTAGTAAGGGGAACAGGGGCTACAGCTGGGATACAAAGTGAATAAATTGTAATAAATATATTTAAAAATAAAGGGGTCTAGTACAGGTGATATGGATTTTGTTTCAGAACAGCTCACATTTAGGTAACAAACACACTCCAGCCTTCAAAAAAGAAGATCTTGAACGGATACTTCAGTGCACTGATGGTCCCAAGCAGCTGTGCTGCAGGAGCTGTGCTGCCATGACAGGCTTCTTAAGATACAGTAGGCCTGAATTTCTGCTTCCTGCTAAAGTTCCCACAGCTACTTAGATCCTGTTTCTATTTCTCAGACCATGAAACTATAGTCCATGGGAATGAGATACAATAACTCAATAACCTCCTCAGAAATGTCTGGTAACCGCCTTGAAATCCTCAAGCACTTGACCAATACTTGGACACTTTTTGCCAGCACTCTTTGTTACCTGGCCACATCTTGTTCCTTAGATACTCCATGAAGTCCCCCCATCCAACCCCTACATCAGCACCAACCAATCAGTTTATGGCATGCTTGCTTCTGCTAAATGCAAACCAATCATGTAACTGAAAGTCCCGTTCCTTGCTCAAACCCAGCTATGCAGCTACTTGGGCTCCCTCCCTAATCCACTGTGTTGGATGGTGGGTAGTCTGAGCTTAAGCCCAGAATAAAGGCTCTTTGTTCTTGTATACATAGTTGGTCTCCTGGTGATCTTTAGGATCTTTGCTATATGGGCATAAAAAACACACATTAATGACTTTGGTGACTATTGGGAAGTTGTTTTTTTTTTTTTCCATCTGAAAGAAGGATCAAATGCAACCCAATCTTGCAGTGAGAAAGGAAGTAACTTTGTGATATTAACATGAAACCTTTTGTCAATGTTTCTGTAGATACATATAGCTGAATATGTGGAAGCCGTTAGTGTCAAGACTAATTCTACTAGCAAAGGAGTAACTCATACTTTAACCAACAGTCCAATTTTAGGCTCCATTAGTAAATTTTTCCCATCTCTAATGCTTCTTTTTCATTGGGATTTCACATAAACCACAGCCTCTAGAAGATTATGTCCTGATTTAAACATATAAACCAGCAGTCTGTTCATCTGTACTTTCACTAAAATGAAAAAAAAGAAGACAAGTTGAGTAATTTTAAATAGCAGTCTTTTCTAACTTGTCACATAAGATAGAAAAGAGACACTAATTCTTAAGATATGTGTTTGCACTTGCTATTCGTTCAAAGACAGAGGGCCTCAAAAATCAAATTCTTCCTCTTTTGTGCTTGGCTTTCTGTAGATTTTCTGCCTATTTTTATAGAAGACTTTGTTTTGCAAATATGGTAGGAAAACAAGCCTAACTAGATACAGAGAAATCAGGAAGGGAAAGAAAGTTGCTGTCACCAGACTAAATGTGACCTAACGGAGAATTTGTATGATCACACATAGTGGAGTTCATGAATCTTTGAAAATGATCATTACACACACTATAGACTTCTATCAGCATTTCTCTTGTATGCTGGATGGTACAAAAGACACTTTAGATATGTGAAATTATTTGTATCTATTTTTGCATAACTGTGGCCAAAATACCTGAGAGAACAGCATAGAGGAAGAATAATTTACTTGGGCTCCAGTTTTTGAGGTTTCATTAGCTTCATTTGATCTAGGCCTATGGTAAGGTAGAACACCATGGCACAGAAAAGGTAGAAGTGCATAGAAAGAAGAAGCAGGGGATACCTCCAGGACCTATAGCCTGTGACTCTTTCCAATGACGCAACCTCTTAAAACTTCCAGAAATTCCCCACAAAAGCACCGCAGAAGCCAAGCATTCAGCACATGAGCCGGTGGGGGACACTCCACATCCAAACAGGAACATGACTGCTTCAGGATATTTTGCTTCTCAATGCTGTTTCCCATCTGAGTCTGTCCCTGAAAACAACCACAGTTAAAACTCTAAGCCATCATTTAATGACCTCATTTAGAGATGTTTAAACACAGGTAATTTGTTTTTGTCTTGACACAGCAGAGTTGAAAATCTGCTATTAGCAGAAGTCAGTTTTATGTCCTACCGTAAAACTAAACAATCTTCACACTCGTCTTCCCAAAACGTATCCTCAGTAGGAAAATTTCTGCTTTTATGGAGTTGTCTATGCATTCTTGATAGTTAGCAACAGAGTAGGCTGTTCATATTTGAGAACGTTATGTTGTCATCTGCTTCTCTGTGGGGAACTTGGAGTCCCCTCCTCTATATAAAGTCTACATCTGTGACTGAAACCATGTGGCAACTATTCATAAAATCAGTCAACTAAATATGCAGCCATTTCTAACATGCCAACTTGAGAAATATCTTTGACTGAGAAAACTAGAACTGAAGGACACAAGGAACAGGACTGGAATCTGCAGCTCTGAAAGGAATATGTAACTCACAGGTGAATGTTCACCCTGTCCTTGCATTATTGACTGAACCAGTAAGCACAATTAAAACAGAGGTTGAGCTCCTTCAATATCTGTGTGGATTTATTAATGTCCACATTTTCTTTAGTGAAATAAAACTCCAGCTTCACCTTCTTATCACTGGGAAAAATGTCACAACTTTTAGATTCTCCACTTTTACCTAATCGCTATAAACCCTATGGTGTGCAGTGACTGTATTGTACATTTTAGTAATGGATCTAGAGCAATCAAAAGAGAATTATGAAGACAGGAGCAGCCAGGCTTTATACTGGTGTAACTGTATTAATTATGACAGGGGAAGCTTTTTCACAAGAAGCTTTAATTTTTTTTGTTTTTGTTTTTATTATTATTATTATTATTATTATTATTATTATTATTATTATTATTATT
>NW_026585580.1:3918837-3938956 GCF_907164565.1 Psammomys obesus | reverse complement strand
TTATTATTATTATTATTATTATTATTATTATTATTATTATTATTATTTGCAATTTATTGACTTAGTATTTTAGTTGTCGCCCCCACCCTTGTCCCCTCACTCTTCTCCTCCCACATTCCTTCCACTGATAGGGGAGGTCCACCTCCCCTTCTATCTGACCCTAGCCTATCAGGTCTCATCAGGACTGTCTGGATTGTCTTCCTCAGTGGCCTGGCAAGGCTACACACCCTCAGGAATCGGTGACCAGCCAGCCAGCCACTGAATTTATTGCAGAGACAGCCCCTGCTCAAATTACTAGGGAACCCATTTGGACACTGAGTCTATGGGCTACATTTGAGCTGGGGTTTTAAGTCCTCTCCATGCATGGTCCTTGATTTGGATCTTTTGGCTTTGTTGGCCTCCTTATGAAGTTTCCATCCTCTCCAGGGTTTTCTGTCTCTCCCTTCTTTCATAAGATTCCCTGCACTCTTCACAAAGTTTGGCTATAAATCTCAGCATCTGTTTCAATACCCTGATCAGGAGAGTCTTTTAGAGGCTGTGGTAGGCTCCTGTCCTGTTTCCTGTCTTCTCCTGTTTCAGATGTCTGTCCCATTTGCCCTTCTGTATGGGGATTGAGCTTCTTCCCTACAGCTGAGAAAAAAATTAGGGAAACAACACCCTTCACAATAGCCACAAATAACATAAAGTACCTTGGTGTGACTCTAACCAAGCGTGTGAAAGACCTGTATGACAAAAACTTCAAGTCTCTGAAGAAAGACATTGAAAAAGATATTAGAAGATTTATAAAGATCTCTCATGCTCATAGATAGGTAGGATTAAGATAGTGAAAAGGGCCACCCTACTAAAAGCAATCTTAAAGAAGCTTTAGTTTTAAGATGCTTAAAATTTCACCAAAGGATTTTTTTCTCCTGACAGTGTTTTTGTTATTGTTTGTAATAAGAAAAAGGTGATTGGTATTTGAGTTTTGGGAAGATTTTAATCCTGAAATAAAAGTGGTTTTCTATACGTAGATACTTTGTTCTTCTTTTCTGAAGCCTCCAAACAACTGTTTGTTTTTAATGACCTTCAAGATCTTCTCCAATAAAGAAAATTAATACCTTTGGGGTTGTAATAAGCATAGTAAAAAATGCCTTGTAGAAATGTAAAAATAGCTTAGTCAAGATCCCCATTGTACATACCCAAGGCTGCACCTGATAACCAGAACTCAGTGACATCACTCAAGATAACCAGACACAGTCCTAGAACACCATGACGCCCACTGGAGAGTATATAAGCAGAGATGTGCTTGGCACATCTGGAGAGATGCCACCTTGATCTGCCCTGCATCTAGAGAGACTCCCCCCCAGATTTTGACCCTCAATTCTGAGATTCAGAGATTTCTGTTAGAGACTGGACTTGACCTTCAGCTAAGATAGGATGCAGAGATGGGCAGCCTTTAGGAGACTGGGTTAGAATCCTAGTTAGGAAATTGTAGTGTGAATATTGTCCGGATGACCCTAAGCATAATAAAATATAACTTCTGTTGTAGTAGCTACATGCATCTTCCGTCTTCCTTGTGACAGGAGTGTTATGCAGTTTGATTCCCAAACAATTAAATTACAAGTATTAGCCAATGTTTCCTCTGTGAGTGATTTTGTCCCAAGTAGAGTTAGCCTTACAAATGAGAATTCATAATTACTTGGTCACTTACAGAATATTCGCCACTTCTGAATTGTGAATGTTGTGGCTGCTGTGTTTGCAAATGCTAAAATTCAAATGAAAATTCTCACTGGATGAAAAGTCTCACTGGATTCTCAACCACAAGAGAACTTCCTTAACAATGGAACAAGAAGGAAGCCACTGAAACTATGGCCTGGGTGATTGCATTTTAATCTCACAGAAGGAACCCCCTTGTTTTCTGAGCTCAAAACACAGAGATCTACTGAGGAGACAAACATGGTTAAGAGCAAGAACACAAAAGGCTTTGACTGCTCATTAAAATGTTAATTATGCCATTGAGGGTTCAGTGCTGTCCTTCAACCAAGAACTTCCACTGCCTGCCTTATTTATTAACTGAAAATCAGCTGGCAAGAATAGACAAGAAAAGGCACATAACAGTATGAGGCAGGGCACACCTATTTATATTGCACCATGTATTTCTTTCAGCTTTTTGAGAAATGGTTTTCTCTACTTCTTGTATTCACCAGAATACTGGCCTACAATTTCTAATTAGATTATAGATTTTGGAGTTTTCAGCAAGGTGTAGCCTGGACTCCACACTGGAGTACAAAATCTGTATATATTTTCCACTCTTTGAAAGCCCAGCTCCTATTTTGCTGATAACACAAAATAACATAAAAACTTTTTTTTTCAAAAACAGAAAGGTGAAAGTCTATATTCTTTAAATTATGAAATTATTTTAGGATACTTAAATTAATGTGCTTAAAGAAAAACCTGCATTTCACTTACCAGTAAGTTCATTAAAGCACTCTTACTCTTTCAAATTTTTCATCAAATTGACAAATCACTTTACATTGAATCTTTAAAAATAGCCACGCTATATAACCCATTTAAAAATATTCCTGCCTCTTCAGTGTTCTTTTCTGCATGCGCTCTCTCTAGTTATGTAACTACACACGGGCTCCCAATGACTGCTTACCACTACCTTGTGGTCAAGTGGCCACTGAGTCAAAAGTTTACAATTTGGAAAACCACTCAGTTGTTAGATAATTAGTAGGAAACATGACCTTAATAGGGGACATGACCTTATCAGCTAAAGCTGTCTGTCTTCGAGTTCTTTTAACATCTGTACATCTATGTACAGTTTTATGTCAACTTGACATAGAAAAGGAGAAGAAAAGGGGAAACCTCAACTGAAAAAATGCCTCCATAAGATCTGCGTTATGAGGCTTTTTCTCTTCTTTTTTTAATTAATGCTTAATGGGGGATGGTCCAGTTTATCGAGGTTCTGTAAGAACCTGGGTTCTATAAGAAAGCAGGCTGCATAAGCTATGAGGAGGAAGTTAGTAAACAGTACTGCTCCATGGCCTCTGCATCAGCTCCTTCCCCCAGGTTCCTGTTTTGCTTGAGTTCCTGTCCTGTGTTCCTCTGAGGACCAACTGTGATGTGGAAGCACAGGCATTTCCTCTACAAATTGCTTTGGTCGTAGTGTTTCATCACAGCAATAATAACCCTAACTAAGACAATATCTTACTATTTTAGCTGGAATAGATAAATTATGAACTCTCAACAAGAGATCTAGCTTCAAGTTTCCCCAAAGCAAAAGTTTATAAAATTCAGAATGTCATGAAACATTATGTATAGGTATTGGTAGTCATACTTCTCAAGTTATTATTTTGAATGCATATCATTTCCAAACTTTGAATGAAAGGTTTCCATTGATAGTCTATTTGTAATGGTAGTGTTTGAGGATAGAAAGATTATATCCTTTGCATTTCACGCCAGGACATGACATAGATTCTTTCCCCCTGGTAGTATATAATTTTTCATCTGATGTTATGCTGACCACCCATGACTTGAAACATCATTTGGCTGTTGGCTGTGCAGTTATAGGATCCCAAACAGATTTGCTAACTCAAAATTTTGCTTTCCTTCTTGGTATATTTATAGTACCTAAAAAAAAAAATCAGAGAAAAATCAATTTTTTTCTGTCTTCTTTTTGTCTTCATAGAGGGCATTAATTGCTTATTTCTTTTACATTTATGTGCTTCAAATCTGGACTCTGATATTACCAGAGAAACTGGTGTTTACTACAGAGGTTCATGTATCTAAGTCTGCCTGTGTAGCCAATGATGACCTTGAACTTTTGAATCTCTTCCTTCTGAGTCCTGGAATCCTGGACATATTCTGCTCTGTCTAGCTGTAAGCAATGCTAGAGCTCAAACCCAGTGCTTCTTGCATGCTGAGCACTTTCCCAACTGAGCGACATCTCAACCCCTACCCCAGAGAAATCTGATAATAATCTTGTTCATGTTACTTGATCCTCAGACACAATGTCCTTGTCAACAGCAGTGTACTGCGATGCCATGATGATACACTGCATTTTTATAGAACTGGAATTGTTTAGTTGTCTTCATTTTGTTTTGTTCTTTTCGGAGGGATGTTTCATTGATTGATTTGGGTTTGTTTGGGGACTTGTTTGTTTGTTTTTGTTTTTTGAAATGGGACCTCACACTGTGGCTGAGGCTGCCTGGAACTCAGTATGTACCCCAGGTGAGCCTCAAACTTACGTTATTCCTCCTTTCTTAGGCTCTCATATGCTTTGATAAAAGGCACGAGCCATCACACCAAGCTCTTTTTCATTATTCTTAATAATACTGATATGTAGAACTATTAACAAAATAATTAGCAAGGATATTATCGTGTTGAGTTTCTTGATCACAAATCCCTCTATGCACAATATGCAAGAGTCCAGTTGGTAACACAGATTACAATTGCAGGTTAGGCAGGGACACATTCTAGGTTGGCAGTACTTTAGTGGCACAGATGAAATTAGAAAACATGTTTCCAATTCCTGTAGTTGTGATTTAAAAAAAATGGATTAAAATAAGCCTTATGCAGAAAAAAAAGACATTTATTGACCTATAGACTCTACAGGTGCTATACCAGAGACAAAAATGAGGAAGTGCTTTTGAAAGCAAACATAATCAAAGCCAAAGCATGATGTCAATTAGAAGGGAAAAGTAAGAATTGTCTCTGGTATTTGCTGAAAATGGTGTTACAACTTTTATTGGGTGATTGAACTTTATCTCTATTACAGAAGAAGTTTAAAAATAATTTGCCTCCTCTCTTGCATAGAATGAGCCTTTTCACTTTGAACACTGCAATGCTGGAGTATGGATTAGTTTCCAAAGAATCAATAGCTGCAAATGAGGGATATTAGCATTCATATAAAATTAATGTGCTAGTTATAGATACGTGATTATAAAGCGCTCGTTTTGGATGGCCTGTTGCTTTCATAGTTAACATTTGACTAGGATGTGTGGCCCCCACTTTTGTTTTATTTCTATATGTTCATGAATAGCAATACCCTGTTCAGCTGTTTCACTCATCCATCTCTGTTCCATCTCCACTAATACCCACATTCCCCAAATGGATATAACAGTGTGATCACAGACACATCTCTCTAATACTTGGAACCCCTACTCAGAGTGCAAAGAATAATGTTGCATTCGTTGACACCGCAGCAAAACAAACATCCAGTGAATATTTCTTTGCGTTTTCTTTGTAGGCAATAATTAGTTGTAATTTTAAAATAAGATTGTCTTAAGATATATTTCTTTAAAATCCCATTTTAAGATCCTATTTCTTAAAAAAAGGAATTCTGATAGCATGACGACATTTCCATAGCCCTCTCAGATCTAGTTGTAAAGATTTTGAGCTCCAATCAAGGACCATGCGTGGAGATAACTTAGAACCCCTGCACAGATGTAGCCTATGACAGCTCAAGCTCCAAGTGAGTATCCTAGTAAGGGGAACAGGGGCTGTCTCTGACATGAACTCAGTGGCTGGCTCTTTGATCACCTCCTCCCTGAGAGGGAAGCAGCCTTACTCAGGCCACAGAGAAGGACAATGCAGCCAGTCCTGATGAGACCTGATAGGCTAGAGTCAGATGGAAGGAAAGGAGGACCTTCCCTATCAATGGACTAGGGGAGGGTCATGGGAGAAGAAGGACAGCAGGTAGGATTGGGAGGGAATAAAGGAGGGGCTACAGCTGGGATACAAAGTAAATAAACTGTAATAAATTCAAAAATAAATACAAAAATAAAAATAAGAGATTGTAAGTGACTCAAGGCTACAGCCTTAATTAGCCCTTCAATTCTTGTCTGAGCAACAAATTGTTTAAAATAAAGTGCCTCTCTTCCAGATTTGGATGAGTACCACAGGCACGTGCACACATAAGCAATGACCACAAGTCACCTGAAATGCTTGTTTAGTGATTCTGTTGAATTTCTTCTTATGAATTCTGAACTCATAAAAGACTGTTAGGTATCATATATACCTTTCGCTGCTTTATTACAATGCTTTAAAAGTGTATTTGGTAGCTAATGTTCAACAGCATATTGAGTTGCCATAGAGTTGATAGGAATTATGGGGACACCACAGTTTTTGTAGTCTCTTTCCATGATATGCAGCACAGATTATTTTAGGAACGATGATGAGCTTACTTATACATCTAGAATTAGATAGTCTGTTTAACCAGGTATTTTTTTTCTAGGCATTTAAAATAACAGATATAATTTAAGGATATCTGTTTGCCTTATCATTATAAATGGGAAAAGATAATCTGTGTAATTTAAGAGCTTAGTTTCTGATGATGTTTCATCTTATATAATCAATGGTAATAAAAATAAATCATAATCTGTGAACCAAACTCTTGTTACATCACTTCAACACACCACAATACTGTTATGTAAAAGAAAATATCTACATAATACAAAATAACTTAATACTTGAGAATAAAAAGAGATCCTACTTAATAATGAAATGCTCATGTCCCTAAACCACATAAAGATGTATAGATTTTGAAAGATGTATTAATACATTCTTTTAAGATACATCTTTTAGCTTTCTTGTGAGAGAACAGTTTGGTTTACGTCAGGAAAGTCCTTAGGAAGGAATCTATTACTCAGATATGAGCCTGATTTTGTCTTATTCCTTTTTCCTTTATGTTTTTTTTTTAATTTCAAAAGTTGATGATAATGATAATGTAGTTATTTGAGGTAAAAAGAAAAGGCCTGAGAAGTAAAAAGTAACAACAACAACAACAAAATACTGTAACTTGGTTCGCAGAGGCAACCAGTATGAATGTCTTTTCAAACTTATTTCTGCTCTTTTTTTTCTACGTGCATTAAAGTTGGGATTGATCCTCTACAAAAAAAAAAAAAAAAAAAACATATGAAGTAAAAGCCATTAGGATCAGGACATGAGTGAGTTGTTACTAAATTAGCGAGACCTTGGATTCACTTTGTTGCTATTTTTCAATGGTCTACTCATACTCAGGACTGGCTTTTTGTCCAGATTATTAAGTAGTGGGGAAAGTAACATATGTTTAAATGTGCTCTATTTTATTTCAATAATTCTGCTTTTTCAGGGCTGTAGATCTCAGCTGTTGCAAATTATGCCAGGCTCAAAATTGGTTACCAGCCCAGATAAACAGCTTTTCTGAGGGAAATAAATCCAAATAGAGTGAATTGTTTTGTGATTTCGAGATTAACTAACACTCAATGTCCAAAGCATTTTAAAACCCTTTGAAAATAAATAAAATAATTTATTGCCTGTTCCTGCCCATACTCAACACTCAAGAACAACTTTGAAAGTCTTTCTTGTTCTAGCTGTGTGTATAAATACAATGTATTTTGTTGTTCATTAGACATTCCACTCAAAATTCAGTTAGCTGAAATATATTAACGTTTTCAATATCATTAAAATTTATACTTCCAAATTATTTTCCTTCTTTTTTTTTTCTCAGTGGTTCAGATTGTGCCTTATAAAAATGAGCGATATGAAAGCTTCAGAAATTTCTGAGACTGAGGGGGTCATAATGCAACTTTGATCTTGGATTTTCTCCTATCTTATTGAAAAAAAAATGTTTTTCTTTCCATTGTAGTTCCAACAGAAGATAAAATTTTCCTGTCTCCTTCATTTTAAACATTATCATCATCATCACGGCTGAATCAAATCGGAAAGTTCTTTCTCATCCTTTCAGCATCCTGTTTTTGTTATTGTTATTCTTTCTTGGCGACTGTTTAGTCTATACCACGAGATGCCAGAATGTTGACACCTATTTCTGATGACTTAAATGAGAATAAGTCTTCCCAAGGCTCAGGTGTCTTTAACACTTGGTTCCCAGTTGGTACCCCGTATGGGGAAGTTATGGGAACCGTAGCCTTGTTGCAGGAAGTGCATCAATGGGACAGGATTCAAGAATTTAAATCCTCATTTTTTTTTCTTCCAGTTCAAACTGTATTTGTGCTCTCAGGTGAGGGTGCGATCACTAAGCTTTCCCCTCCTGCTGCCATGCCTGCCCTTGCTGTCAGGCCTCCTTGTCATGATGGACTCTGATCCCCCTGAAATTCAAGGCCAAATAAACCCTTTCTTCCATGAGTTGTCTTTGGTCATATTTCTTTTATCACAGTGGCAGAAAAGTAAATAAGACATTATCAGAAAGTAAAGGCTTATTTCACAAGAATTTCATTTTGGGTTACCTGACTTGTATGTAGTCTTTTCCTTTTTGTTCCTGAACTCTTTGATATCATACAGGTCTTTTTGTAACTTCCAGCAATTAATTTCTATCTGACCTCTCTACTAAGCATGTTCCCTCAGTGATCTCAGTAGCCTCCTCCAGGCTCACAGTAACCATTCCCAAACTACATCTTTTAAGTCTATAGTTTGACCTTTGATTGATCACTTGTTCATGAAATCCTTCCTATGTATATATACTTTTTCTACAGGATTTTAGTTCTCAACATTCTTTTCCTCTTTTGGAATATTCTTCCTGTGTTTTTAACTGTGGCTGTGCTTGCTCACTGTGTCTACCTCATACTGACAGGAGAGAGGAGGGGGAACTCTTGATGAGTACACAGCCTTGGCCTCAAATTCTGGCACAGCTCTTCATCAGCTGGGTGTCCCTAGGAGAGTCACAATCTCTTGACTCCATTTATTTCTTTTCAAGACAAAACAATAGCCCCAAAGATAGGCAAAACCAGGCCTCATTTATGCATATTAACTAGGTTGAGAGAGTCAAGCAACTTTTAAGACTAGATTCTGTTATCTCTCATGTGTTCATATTCTAGATGGAAGCACGAGCTCCATTTCTCTCAGGGTTTCCTGTAAGGAAAATAGCATTTTTGCTCCTAAGCTTTGAGATGGTGTGGGAAGGCCACTATGCTGTCTGTTTTATTTCAAATTTGTAAACTCAGATGATCCTCTACCTGTGGCCTTGCACTTAACTTGAACTGTAAGCATCTGTAATCACTATGTATCACCCAGTTTAAAATCTATTTATTTATTTATTTTGTTTTTTGAGACAGGGTTTCTCTCGTTAGTCCTGGAACTTACTCTGTAGCCCAAGCTGGCCTCAAATGCAAAGATCTGCCTGTCTCTGCCTCCTGAGTGCTGGGATTAAGGGACTGTGCCACCCTGAGAGACAGGAAGGGAGTGGTTCAGGAGATGAGGGAAGAAGAGAAGGACCTGGGAAGAGTAGAGGAAGGGGAAACTCTGATCAGGATATATTGTATGGGAAGAGTCTATTTTCAATCCAAGGGGAAAAAAAAATTTAAGAATTTTTAAAAATGCTTTTAGGTTTCTGTTAGAGTACCCAATACTGAGTAGATACTCCCTAAATGTTAGCTGTTATTTTCATTAATAAGATTATTATTATTTGCTTATTGCATAATTAATTATGACAGCTAGCATATTTTAACCTTTAATTATTAATAAATCATGGTGAAGCACTTATACATATTTATAACCTATCTTCCTGAGTGCTATGCCCACACTCCTTTCTACTCTCATTATTTTGAATTTAAAACAGTAACAAAAAAAAATATGTTACTGGCAGTAAAACTTGTGCCACCATTTTTGTAAGTTATGTCGCACTATCTCAAAAATGACATATTCTTGGTTTTGATATGTATTTTATGACAAAAAAAGGCAGTGGCACTGCACCTGAAGGAAAATTTATTTTGAGCTCTAAGATGCCAAAAGGCAAAGTAGAATTGTAGCACCCCCAAAATAATTTAGCCCCCTGCCTGTGGAGTAAATATTTTTTTAATGAGTGAATAAATGAATTATATAAGAATGTCCATCCATATAAGATCAGAATCTGTACTGGTATTCACTCAACAAGTATCAATTAAGCAGTCAGCTGTCATGTGCATGTCAATAGCCATTTTAGAATCAGAAAATTTATATTCTAATGAGAAAAGACAAGCAAGACTGTCTTTAAAACAAAAATTTTAGATTATTATGAATTTGGTTCCAGGTGATTAAAATAGAGCAAAGTTAAGGCACACAAAGGTTCTTGGTTTCCTAGTGAATATAAGAGTTACATTTACATTATACTATCATTGATACTGTGTAATATCATTATGTCATAAAATTCTAATGATCATCTCAGGTGTTCCAAAAAACTGATGCCAAGTGAAGAGCTCGATACTGGGTTCAATTTGTAAATAAATGCTGCTGTGTGTGAAGCACAGCGTGACTTGTATCCATACGGAAATCAGATGTGATATTTACAGTGGAAAACACATCTCAGAGTAAGAGCGAAAAGAATCTCAAGAAGACTGAGCACTTGTTCCATTATTATAGAATAAAACTACTTCAACTGTCAGTGGCTTACAACATTTTACCATCATCTTCTGGTTCAAATCTTGGGTTGAGCTCTGCTCATCTTATGTGACTCACAAGACTCCATCTTGCAGGTCGTCATGGGAACACATAATGTGATATAGCTCACATGCCTGCTGGGTTGTGGAAGTCACTCATCCTCAGTGAGGCTAGCCTGAGCCATTTGACATCATGGTATCAGTTCAAGACAATCACAATAGAAACTGTAAGCCCTCCTGAGCCAAGGTCTCCCAAATCATACAATGCTTCCACTACGGCCCCATCAGTGTCACAGATTGTGCCATATTTAAGAGATGAGCGAATAAACTCAACCTCTTGGTGTAAAGGAGTAAACAGATTTTGTACACATTTTTAACCAGCTATGGAGAGAGAGAGAGAGTTACTACCTTACTCTGGCCAGTCGGTGACCACACTCAGAGGGTATGAAATGAAGGCTGAGACTTTCTCTCTGTCAGGGAACAGTGTATCCGTAGCTGAAAAGTACATTCTGAACTGAGGAAACAGGCAGCACAGCATGCCAACATAAGCCAACAAGGGACTCATTGTAGTGGGAAATGACATGCAAAAGTGAATGTTGTAACCTTGCGAGGGCTGCAGACCACTCTAAGAATCTGGTATTTCACTCTGAGCTACAGGGAGGAAATGATGAATAAAAAAAGAGCAACAAAAATTGACAGAATTTTTATTGAGTGACATAATTTGTTCATACTGACACTAAAATCTCTCTGGCTTCTCTGTTTGGGTAGAAATTGAGAGAGGAGGCAAAAAATAGAAACAATAAACCAGGAAGGAGATTGAGTCAAGCAAGAGATGAGGGTAACTTAGATCTTGAGGGCAGAGCCGACATCATTTTCTGGAATAATTTGTTGTCTTAATTAAGCATAAAGCATGTTCTAGGACTGATGTTAGTTATCCCTAACAGGTATTCAGTTTTCTTTTTAAATAATTACATTTATTTATTTTTATGTGTCGTCTCCCTCATCAAGTGTTTGAAATTCATTCGATAAACACATATTGATGTGGATCTCCCTATTGGAATGAGCATGCTGGATCTTTCAGATATAATCATTAAATAATGACCGAAGCCAGAGGTAAATAGATGTCTCTATTAAGAGCCACCGATACTCTGCAGATTGTATTTCTGCTTTGTGCTGAAGGACAGCAAGTGTTTAGAGCTAACACACTCTGCCCATATTGAAAAGCTTCCCTAAAACTACCAAAATTATTACTAACTTGATGCAATGTTTTTCATTAAGTCTACATTAAGTGAAAAGCAGCAAATCAGGAATTCAAAACAAGATAAAATTTTCAAACTCACCAAGAATTCTCATGTGGCGTAGCAGGAGTTAACCTTATGAACAAGGAAAGTGAGATGAATTTATCTCACTAATATGATAATATTGGCTGGAAACACTAAAGATCAGCAAAGCATTGAGAATTCTTCAACTAAGTGTGTATATATATTCTTGTGTTTTTTCGCACATAAGCACAAGCACATGTAAATCAGAGGACAACATACGAAATCAGTTCTTTCCTTCCACCATGTGGGTCTCGTGGATCAAATAAGATCTTCAGGCATAGCAGCAAGCACCTTTGCCAGGTGATATAGACTGTTGGTTCCTAATTTCTAGGTGACTAATTATAAACCTGCTATAGAGGATGAAAGGATCATTGTTAATTCCAAGACTCTTTTCTTTGTGGTTCCCAAGTTTCATGTTACTATTTTCTTCATGTTACATATATATACATATATATATAATGTATGTATCTTACATATATTATGTATATGTAATGAGATGGTTCTGCAGTTAAGAGCACCTGTTGTACTTCCAGAGCACCCCATTTCCTAGAACCTAGGTAGACACCTCCAAACCACTTGAACTCCAGTTCTGGCTCCGGTGAATCCGGTGTTTGGACTCTATAGAAAACGGCACTCATGTGCATGTATTAAAATGCAGACATGCACATACTTAAAAATAATAAAAATAAAAAGTTAAATATATTTAAAAAGTTCCTAGCCTGGTAATAACAGAACAAGCTTTGCTTCTTACTCTGAATTAAAACAAGTATCCTAAGTTTAGTTATGTATAAATAAGTTTCCTTATCCATAAAACTAAGTGTTCAGGACAGACAGTGGTGCTGAATGATCATGCTCAAGGCCATCCAAGTTATGCCAACTTTTAAAGCTGTCTATGAAGTTTTAACGAACAACAGGGGTTGAAAAACCAATGTACTAAATAGTCATTTAGGTCACTTATAGCAAAACTCTGATTGTAGGATTCATCCTGTTTTGACAAAGTATCAATTGCTACAGATAGCAAAGTGTCAGGATTTAAAGGGTCCCAAAATGCAGAAATTGTAATCAAAGTATTTCTGCCCAAAATTAAGGTCAGTTTTCTCATCTGGACTTTCTAAACCTTTATGTTGTTAATTTAAAACAACAACCACTTATATATCATTGTTTGAGTGTAAAAATGCATAAAAAGCAATGCCAGTCACTTAAGTCTTAAAAACGAACTGTTAGAAAGCAAGGTCCTACCATTTTGAGTGAGATACTGAACGCTGTCATCTGCTCAAGACGTTTTTTGCTTCTGTTACGCTGGATGAAGAAGGTATAACTCTTTCCGTGAAAAAAGTGTAATAAGCAACTATATATAAAAAGTTACTGTTTTAATTTTTGATTTTTCAGTAAGCAGGCTCAGTATACTAAGTGTTAATAAACTTCCTCAATTTTAAGTCATTACTTTAAAAACATGCATCTTGAGAGGCATGAAGAAGTATGCCTGATTTGTAGAAAAATAAAGCAGAGTATCTACTTGTATTGAATTTTCATAGTATTAAATCCATTATACCCTAAAACAGATTTGAAATATATCACTACAAATTTTGCTAGTTTTTTTTTACTAAACATACTTTTGTTGGAATCAGCAGACAATTTTCCCTTAAATTTTGTTATCTGAGTAATTTTAAGCAATAACAATATATATATACATGCTATATTTTTACAAAAATTAAAAAGTGTCACCAGTGCTCAGATCCAAAAATTATCCAGGTAGATGCTTAGAAAATTGGATAAAGACCTCAAATAAATATTAAGTTTTAAAGTAAACACAATTTGAGTCCTCATACTTATTTTCTATTCCATTTTTTATGTACTTTTAAATTCTTCGGGCAGGAAGATGTTCTCCTTCTTTTAGCCTAATAATAGGAAGAAAGACATGTGCAGGTGACAGCTGATAGCTAATACTGATGAATGTAGGTGTAGCCAACAAAGGATTCACTGGTTGTGTGGAATTTCTTCAAGAATAGCTATGTTTAAAGACTATTTGGAAAAAAAACAACTGCATAATGTTCAGAAAGACATTGTAAAAAGGCAACGTATAATTTTAGGTAAGATGTGGATGCTCATATCATCATTGCTTCTACTTTCTGAGATCATTAGTCTGTTATTCTTATTATATCTTTCCACTTTCCATTTCGCTGTATCTGATGTTTGCCTGACGAATGACAACCAAAGCTACATAAATAAAAATAAAATCACAGTTACACCTTTCATTGTAGCATGCAAAATTATGACACAGGAATAATAGTGTAACGGCCAGAACAGTAAACATGTTTAAAAAGCCATTCACTGTGCAGCACAGGGCAGCTGTTCTGCTTCACATTAGCCCAACCACTTACCAATTTGCTCTACAGATACCCTTGAAATCAATCAGACATGTGTTCCATGCTTTCTAAGAATGCTGTACAATGAGAATAAGTCTTAGAGAGTTAAAAATACAGGCAACATATACCAGAGGGTGTAGAATTACAGTTAGAAAAATGCTAGTAATTGAAAAACCAAGTAATAAGAGTTTTATTGGGCTGAAGATGTAGTTGGGTATGTTTACACAGCATACACAAAGCCCCGAGTTTAATCCACATCACTACATAAACTGGGCATGGTGGAACATGCCTGTAATCCCAGCACCCCAGTCTAGGTGGGAGACAAAACAAAACAAAACAAAACAAAAGACCTCTTGGTCATAAAGTAGCAAGATGTTTTATAAAATAATATATATTTTACCATCAGAATGACATCACTACTCTATGATTAAACTTTTAATTAATAGTATCCAGATGTAGAACTTGACAGCTCTTCTCTCACCTTTCAGATCAATCATCTCTTCTACTACTTGTTCCAAATTCTTGTGTCTCCTTACCAGATTTAGTATAATGTTTTTTTTTAATAAGAAAGACCACATTAGCCCATATTTACTGTTTCTTACATTACTATGACTAAGACAAAGTCATTATAGGGGTGCTATTTTTGAAAAAGAACAAAGGTGGTATAGTATCAAAAGGATATACATGAAAAATGCACGGAGCATCTCATGTTAGAAGGATCAAGGGGTGAAAGTGAAGAGTTATTAGTGAGAAACCAGAGTTAGTTACTTCTCAATTCTTCCTGGGGCTAGGGAAGTTCAGCCAGGCAATCACTGTGCAGGGTAAAGCAAATTGACCCACTTTTCTAAAGATATCTTGTAAAATTTACATGATCCTCAGAGTCTAGCAACACTGTATTGAATCCAGACTTTTTATCTGAAAGCCACAGTATAATGACGTTAGTATCTTGAGTAATGAACCCTCATTACTTGTATATAAACACATAACTTTCTCTCCATTGAGGACTTATTTACAGTAAAGCTCTTTTCCTTGGTAAGATATTGGATTCATTTATGAGACATAAGTTCATCATTTGGAAGTCATAAGTACCTAGACTCATTATTGAGAGAATAGTTACTGCATTAAAGTAAACCTGTCATCCAGAATAAATAATGTAGTTTTGCATTTTTAAAACATATCAGGTTCTTAAGTATATCTTCTGCCTTTTGAAGTGTCCAAAACTCTGAGATTTTTTTTTTCATTTAAATTGGGCGTAATTTTTAGTTAATGGTTCCCAAATATAGTGTGTTCCTTCTTTGATATTAGCTCATGGATATCAAGAAGGCACTGCTTATAGATAACAAAAAAAAAAAGGGACAGTGTAAACTTTACTCTGTAACTTAAGTTGGAAGTCTGTAAGTGTCACAGAGAAACCCTCAATGATCTGAAATGGACGGTATTCATGTTTAACCCAATGGCCTCAGGCTTTAAGAAATGTAAAAGGCAAAACCAAAAGTACATAAAAACTAACATTAAGCCATGTGTGTGTGTGTTTTTTTTTCTTCAAGTTTCACAGTCATTTTTAACACATATAGTAACTTGGATAGAAATTTTAAATACACTCATACATACAGGTTTTATAGTTGGAGAGTTTCCATGCCTGGGGAGGGGATGTGGCAATTGGTGCATTCTATACAGAGCACGTGTAATGATAATAAAGTTGATTGGTTGAGCCTTGCAGCTCCCCCTTTTCCTCGCTTTCTGTAGAGTAGTTCAGCAGGGGGTGACAGGGTTCTCCCCCATCGCCACCAGCTCTACTAACAAGACGTAGGTTGATACCATTTTTATTGTTCTGCTGGGGTGGGAAAGAAACCATATGCTTTAGCATTTTAAATGGCTACACCAAAAAGAAAATCGAACCAGACCCCCTCCCCCATCCTGCCGGACTTTGGAGTGGGTTTATTCTAAATATTCAGTGGACTTGGGGTTAGCTTAATGTTTCTGCGCCGGGACAAAGAGGGAATAAATATTAAGGGCTTTAGAAGAGCATTGGACTAAGTGAAGTGTGGAGTGGGGAAGCTTACATCTGAAGCCCACCCCTCCCTTGGATACCAGGCAAAGGCAGTGAGAGTCGGAACCAGCTGATGCCTCTTCCCCGTTTCCAGGGTGAAATTTTCAGAGCAGCTAATTCTAAAGGGAAGAAAAAAATCCCTTAGCAGCAGGAGAGAAGATCGTATCACCCAACCCAAGCTATGTAACCTTTTAGGCAAGGCTTTTCAGAGAAACCCGCATTTCAAAAGGCAGCATTCACGGTCCAAACCACGGGCCTGGAATCAGAGCTGGTATGAAAATATGAAAAGCCTCTTTACACTCTGAGTGTTTGAAACGATCCGATCCGATGAGCATAGCAAGTGTCTGCCAACGCTCGGCGGCTGCCGCTGCCGCTGCCGCTGCCACCGCCGCCGTTCCTCGCAGAGGGCTGGACAGAGCTAGTCCTGATTTCAGCACCTCCGGCGCTGGACAGCTCCCTGCACGCCGCACCGCCGCCTGCTCGCTTTTTCCCACTCTCGCTTTGCATTACTGGAGATGCATCTAAATTACGTCCTGTTCAACAACAAGTAGATTTTTTTTTCCAGTACGGGAATTACAGTAGGCGATTCTCTCAATTAAACTGCATTTTCTTCTTTACGGACTTGGCTGTCAGGCGTATTTATCCCGATCTCCCCTCCACCCCCTTTGCAGGAACGAGTCTTTGGGAACGTGGTCCACCCAGGGATGTAAAACTGTGCTTACCGATGCATCCCATACGAAATGCTTATGTGATCGGCTCTCTACCTTCGCCATTTTGGCTCAGCAACCTAGAGAAATAGTAAGTAACAAAGGGAAAACACGGCTTTAATGCAAAGGCAGGGACACTGTGGCCAGGGAACTGCATTTCAAAGGGGGAAATAGAAAAGGGTGCAGGGTGGCAAACCCGGGTTCTCCTCAGCTACAGTAGCTTGGTGAAATGAATTCCAGCTGGTGTGCGATAACTAAATTCTATTCAATTTTATGTCTTATAACTTGGCATTTCTGCAGTGTAGTTTTGAAGATGTACCCTGATATTGCTGCTATTCTGCAAACTTTCAAATAAAAATAATTGCCAACTCAACGTTTATTTTCCAGCTGGAAGGCTCTTCTGGGGAAATCTGTGACAATGCTGTTAGGAGTAGGATGAAGACCCCAGACACTAGTGCTGAACACATTGCATATCTGCATTGGATATTTTCAGTACAGGTTTTCTGAGGGTGTCCTTGGATACATGTGTATTTTTAAATCAAATTAAGTTTTCATGGAGGCATGGTTGTTTGGAACTGTAAAATCATTCCTTAAAAGTATGTAAATTTTTTTAAGAAAAGAAATAGTTTCTGAAAGAGAGAGCTGCACAGAACAGTCCAAAAGAAAAATAATGTTCTCACCAAATGTATTTTGAAAAAAATTTACTGGAAATTGAAATAATTACAAGTAAATATTCTGATAAATGTGACTTTCTGCCTAAATCTGGCCTAAAAAGTATCACTCTTTTTACTTACTTTGATGATACATGTATGTTATAATTTGATACAGATTTTGTGACATACTTAATCTTACAACATATTGCTTCAAACTTGCACTATAAAAATTTATGAAAACCAGCTGATTTCATTAGTTAGGGTCATGCTACTCTCTAAGAAACCATTTGGATCAGTGGATGTTTGTACTATTTATATATGTTTTTAAAGGTGTAAGCTTATCTTTCAAGGTCATGGTTTTAGGGACTGATACTATCACTATGCAAATTATCTCCACACACTTTGTTGATAGAAAAAGATATTTGAAGCTCTTAAGGATAGCATCCTGTTTTCTTCTGTATACCACACAAGTAAAATTTAATGTGAGAATACTTGACTCAGAACAAAGTTGTCAAAAGTCAGAAAGTTTCCATTTTTTCAGTAACTGTGTACCATATTTGGGTAACATAATGACTTATAAATAGGAGCAGCAAGATAAATCTTACCAAGAATCATATGGCAAAATAACTAAACTGTATTTAGTGGAAAAAAAAACAAAACCTTGCTGCTTCAGATGTCACTGTAAAATTTAACCTATGAATGAGGACCAAGCTGTAGCTTGGGGTCTTTTTAGAAAACTTTAAGTAAGTAATGGGTTGTAGTCAAGCATTTTCTACTCCAAAGACTTTATTACTTCACAGTGTGAGAGAAGGGGAGCTTGAATTAGTCATTTTAGTGCTTGAGAATACATGAACTGAGTGTTCTGTGGTTAATTATCTGGTAACTATAACAACTATTTATGCTATTCTTGAGTGATCGCTGAGTTTCTCCAAGTCTAGAATTTATTTTTATTTGCTTAAAATTTCTCTTTCTTCTCCTTTGCCCCTAACTTACAGGTCATGGAATCCTCTGGCACCCCTTCCGTTACCCTAATAGTAGGCAGCGGCCTCTCCTGCCTGGCCTTGATCACTCTCGCCGTTGTCTATGCAGCACTATGGAGGTATGTAATTAAGGGTTGACTTGAAATAGAGCCAAAGCAGTGGATGCAACCAGTAATGGCCACTGTCTTCGTCATGTATGGGGAGCAGCTTTTTATAACAGAATGAGAACTTCTGCGATAGAACTGGGACGCATGAACCGTACTTACCTGGTTTTCTTCCCTCTATCTGCCTGGGGCAGAAATAATAAAACACACACGCACACTTTTCTTCTAGATCATGTGATGACAGATGGAGACAAGTTCTTCACACATAAACACAACTCTTATGCCAAATGTTTCTTCTCTGTGTGAACACTTTCTATCAGTTGCTGTAGAACCTCAGAACTTAATTGGCCCAGACAAAGTCCTCACTTCAGGGATAGGATATCAAGTTCTCAGGTCCAAACATGCTTTCAGTATGTCCTGCACAATGAATAAAGCCTTCTCTGGTGTTAAAAGCGTTAACAAATTTCCAAAGTTCTCTACAAAAGGTCACTTACTTCAGTATTTGCCATGAGTCAGATTTTGATGAGTTTGATAAAAGAACATCATAAAAAAACATGAAAAGGAAATGTTGGAAAAAATTTTTGTTCCCCCCATATTTTAAAATGCTTCCATTTAATAGTCTGTGGAAATTTAATAGTTTTCTAGGTACTTTCTTTGACTTTTCTTAGGATACTAGTAAGAATTGGGCCTTTGAGATTTGGTATGTCTACTTACACATTGACAATGTGTATATGTGTATCCTATGGCCAAATGTTTTAATGTATTTTATAATCATTGTAATTGTTAAGGTGGTCTAAAATGCATTATTATATTAGTATGCAAATAATTTCTTATTGTTTTCTGAATATTTGATATATTTAAAATTGCAAACGTTGATGTGCCTATCTCAAAGGCCTTTATACTTACTTAGGATTTTATGAAGTCAGCAGAAAAATTAAAAATCAATTGCTATTTAATAAGAAATGTATTTATTTAGATTAACATTGACATTTAAATAAAACATTACTGTCCATTATGGCTTTTTCTCTTTTGAAAGAAAGAATGAATTGTGAAAGATATTTAAATTGTCAAAGGTATTAAGATGTTTCATGCTTTGTGAAAAAAGAAAATGTGTGTATATTTTGGCCCAGGTACACAACAGAAGGTCTGCATCTCTGTAGTAATATTGTCCAGCAGGGAAACACTTACAGAGTGGCCACAATGATACAGTGAGAGAGGAAATTTTTAAAAATGCTTGATATAGGCATAACACTGTGGACAACAGAATTGGTATGTTGAAGACTCAGTCAGACTGTTGTTCTATAACAACACACAGAAAAGCTGAAGAATATAGTTTCCCAAATTGCATGAATAAAATATCTTTTTTAATAAAGGAATTGGTTAAGATACTAGATAATCATGATAACATCATAATTCATACACATTGGAGCCTGTAGAAGTAAATTCCATTTTCAGTCATTTCTATTCAGATATCTATTCTGCCTTCTGTTACACCCCTCCTCCCACACTTGCCCTTCTCTCTCTCCCTCCCTCCCTCTCTTCCTCTTTCTCTCTTTTCACACACACACACACACACACACACACACACACACACACACACACACAC
>NW_026585580.1:3891462-3918827 GCF_907164565.1 Psammomys obesus | reverse complement strand
CACACACACACACACACACACACACACACACACACACACACACACACCTAGAATAGCCAGGGTCAGTGTATGATGTATTTGTCATCCACACAGAGTTTCCTAAAATTTGGAAAATTCAGCATAGCCACTTACTACAACAGAATTCTAGGAATTTCTGAAAATCATTAAAGAATCTAACAAAACCTTTCCTGAAGTTGAGAATTACAAAAGAGAGTACCAAGAAACAGCACAAATCTGGATTCCTAAGAAATAAGTGGTCATCTCCTTATTGTCTATCCATAGGAAAAGTGAAATAATAATTACAACTTGAAAGAACTATCAAGACTCATGGATCTTGTAGCATGATTCAAAGTACTTTATAAACACCAAATATACCCTAAAACATTTTTTATTCAGCTGTAAGAATGTTGGGATCCTCCTGACTTTTTCCCTAATAAAAATATTTAGGATTAATGTATTTCTAGTGATTTCTAAAGTGTGTTAACATAGAAGTTACTTTATAGATAGCACACTATTTTAGAATGTTTAGATGTCCCGTGTAGTTATTAAAAATATTCCATAAAAATTGGCAGAGCTGGAAGAGTAGCTTGGTAGCACTGCTTGTCTTCCATCTGTGATACTCATCAGTTCAATTCTCAGAGATATTGCTGTTATCATGCTAATATTTGCTATGATGATGATGCTTCTGATAATAATAACAATGATGCAGTAAGCTGCTTTCTTTCCATCTATCCACACAACTAGCAGAAATGCACTGGTACATGAAGAAGCAATTTAGCATGTCCTTTCAGGCAACTTATCGACATGAAGAGTCCACACATTTTCTTTAAAATATAGAATGTCATATGACAACGTTGAAAGCAGTGGCATTTTTTCGCAATATTTAAAGCAACAATATGACTCAGTATTGTTGAGAAAAGGAAACATCTCCATAATGTTCAGGGCAGCCAGTTGGTCTTTCATTACTCTGTCTGTTTATTTTTTTTTCTACTTATAAGCAGAAAAATGTCACTGAAATGCTTTTTGATTGTGTCAAGATGTGTATTTGTACTACCATGGAAGCCATTAATATCAGAAAAGATTTATAGCCTCCATCCACAGAAAGGAACAACATAATATTTGTTGATACCTTTAGCACCCCAGTGTGTGCTTTCTTATATGCTTAGCTATTCAGAATGCATGAGAAAGATCCAATAACTCCCGAAGCCCGTTTTGTGCTGTCAACCTAACTCCATCCAATTTGGGCATATTTTGTGAAGAAAAAATGTTCTTACATTATGAAACCTTATTTTTGTGGTTTTGGTGTTACTGTTGTTTTTATGTTGCTTTCATTTCTGGAATATGTGGTTACTGCCTGCATACTATTCAAAGATAAAATAGGGAGAGAGAAAGAAGAGATTTGTGAGATTATATCTTTGAAAAAGTACTTCCAGATCTTTGGTTCCTCCATAGCGTCGCATGGAAAATCCTGCAATTGCCGTGGAATGAGATCCCATGTTATGATACAAACGAAACACACAGGAAGTACATGGTTCTCTTGCAGTTATTGTCATTCAGTGATTACCACAGGGTACCCTTAAGGAAAATACCTGCTACCCTTTTAGGGTAGTCAGCCGGTGAAACATTTCATTCTGAACAGTTCTTGCTCTTGCTTGCATTCTTGGTGCACTTCAAAATTATGTAACAAATTTTATGTACACTTTTCTTACTAAGGGTAAAACATGGCAGTCAATGAGAATGCCCCAGTCTAATGGTGAATGATAATTTGTCTTCATTTTTGTTTCTAAATACTTTTGCTATTTTTTTGTTGTTGTTCTAGATCCATTAAAAAATGCTTGAGTAACTACTGATGTTCATGGCCTCACAAAAAGTAATACGTCTTTCTAGTATAGTGAAGAGTTGCCTCTAAAACAGGGCAGGGCTTTACTGTTGGGCCTGTGTTTCTAACGGTCAATGTAGATCTTATAAGTGTTTATGTACATATGTCAGAAGGGGGTTACAATAATTGAAGTAGTTCCAGGACATGTCATATATCTAGACAAAAGAATGCATTGTTTTCACATATGTTTAACTTACATTCTGTCAATTTTGACATTATAGAAAGAAAATAAGTCTAAATGTTTTTTGCATATATCATGTACTCTAAAATTTGGAACCTAAGAAAAATATATATGAAAAAAATGGTTTGCCATTTTTTTTATATAAAGTCTGGGGTCAGAGCTTTTTTTACTAGTCAATTCTACTAATTACACAAAATGAAATTATATTTCTTTCTCTTGTTGACTAGGTACATCCGCTCTGAGAGGTCCATAATTCTAATTAACTTCTGCCTATCTATCATCTCATCCAATATCCTCATTCTGGTTGGACAGACTCAGACACACAATAAGGTATGGCTGTTAAGTACTCTGACTCTTCTTGTGCATTTGTTTTGGAATATAGTTGGATATGGGTTTGCCTAAGTATTTATTCTAAATAATTTTTGATATATGTGATTTTACTTGTCACTTTTGTTTCTTAATTAATGCACCGCGTGTTACAGTCTATGAACAATCTTTTGTTGGTTTACATCTGCAGTACTGGAGACTGTGTAACAATGGAACATACGTTAAGAATTACATCAAATCTGTATGTCTTCAAAGCTCTGAGGGATCAAAACAAATATTTTTATTTATTGTCCCAATTGTGCAGTGAGTGTTCAACCAAAATCAGACATAGTGGCTGTGTTTAGTTCTGTTTTATGAATATAACAATTACTAAAATGATTGAATCAATGAATTACAACCATAAAATTATTAAAAATCTACATCCAAAAGGATTTATATACAATAATTTCAGGATCTACAATTATGCTTAGACCTCTAAGAATGTTTTCTTTACTGAAAGCATTTGAGAGTTAAGCAACATTGTAGCTTTTTTAAGTATATATCCACTTTTTATTAGAGTGTGGAACTGCAAGTCCCATTTGTAGGAATTGACCACTATATGTTTTGTTAAAGGTTCTTATTTCCTTCCATAAATGACTGTCTTTACTGAACTATCCTTTACTATATTTGAAGAAACAAAGCCTCAAATTACTTTACCCAGGCCTCATTATTTTAGAACTAATTTCTTCTTAAAGCTTGTTAGTTTAAACACAAAAATCCAATGGTTAAAATTAGAAACTCAAATGCTCTTTTTAAAAAGTTTTTTCAATAGGTACTCATGGCACATGTATAAAAATTGTGGGTAATCCTGCCAGTTTTCAGCCCTAAGATTCACAATTTCTATGGAAAGACTCTATTCTGGGTCTAGATAGGACCTCATAGGTACTTTTTCCTCCTTGAGCCACATTGCTGTAGGCCAAGAAGACTCAGGGTAAAGCCACTAACTCTTAAGACAAAGCAAATCATTAAACCATTAGCCTATTAAAGCACAAATGACTTCCGTGTTCTTGAACATTTTTGATACATCATTTTTTTTGTTGTTTTTTTTACTTCGGAAAGGGACAAAATAATCAGAACCTTATTATTAACTATGGTATATGGCCGTATTAGGGACAATGAGTGTAAACATTTAAAAAGCAGTAGACAGCAGAATGGAAAACAGAGAGAGAGAAAAAGGAAGAGCAGAGAAGTGCAAGCAACCAATTAGAAATGGGAGGAGGAAAGAAGGTACCTGCAGTTGAAAGGATGAGGGTGAGCACGAGTCTCAGCTGAGAAGGAGAGGGCAGTTGGAAGAAGTGAAGGAGAAGGAGACAGGGAGGAGGTGAACTCTCAGCTATCATGCCTCTGTTCATCGGATCCTCCCCATGTGCTGGGCTTCAGATCCTCTTTCTTCACTTAGTCCCTTAGTGTAAATTCCTTAGGTGACTGTCTTTGAGCTTTCTGGGAAAAACAAGTGCTTTCTTCTAAAGCAGAGATCGTAAATTGAGTCGAGGAACTTTGAAAAACAAATCAAGCTAGAATTTGTTTGAGCTCACTTTAAAGAATTTTGTGTAAAATGCTTACTTCCCATCAGTTTTTACACCCTAAATTCTAGGGTTATGCCTCTCTTTGCAGCATGAAGAACAGCGATGTTCAGTAGGGAATGCGCTTTTAACGCTGTCTCGTGTGTTGTCACATGAAACTATCAGTACAACTAGGAGATAGAACGTTTTATACCGTTTATTACTAGTTACATTCCAATTGTTCAATGGTGACAGGTGGATAATGACAACGAGGCTGTGATTGTGTACATCCAAATGTTAGCTATATCCAGAAACCAGAATGTTCAAAAACGAATTAAAACAAAACAAAACAAAAACAAACAAACAAACAAACAAACAATAAAACCTCCTTCTATGTCCAGTTTGGCCTTTGCAAGTTTTTGGTGTCCTCATTTTATAAATAAAAATATCGTTTTGGTATTTCCAAGTATTTTCAGTGTCAGAGACGAGATAAGGCAAGTCTTGTTTCTTTTTCATTTCTGATTGTGAGAAATGGCTGGTGTGTGCTTATTAAAAACTAAAGAAAAGTTTTATGTGGTATGGTTTCTCCCCGGGAAACTAACTACAGAGTGGAGTACGTGTGGTGTCGGAGCCATGGCGGGCTTGTTCCAGATTGACTATGCTAATTTCTGCTGCTGCTATTGATGCTCATGGGGAGGCACGGACTGTAGGTGGCGGTTATTATGTGGTTTTCATCTTGTTCTGCATTAATTTTGTGTTATTGGTTCAGCATCGATGCTCTTACAAGCTTAGGACAATTCATAGTAGAGTTAAGAGGAGATTAAAATGGGAAAAAAAATAAAATTTTATTCTAAGTCATTCTCAGCAATATCAGATTTCCTAGGGGAGGAGCAATTATGTATATGATACACGTTTTGAATTTAATTAAATGGGTCATATTTGATTTTATATGTGTTTTGGCATGTGAAACTTGATACCCACCTTCCCATACACCAAGATGAAAAATATATAATTCATATAGATATAATCTACATAACTTCCAAGGACAAAAAATTTTAAAAGTGAAAACATTGATTGGTGGCCAACTGTGTTTCATTTGGCTTGTATGTAGGACTCCTTAGCTACTATAGACAAATTCTAATTGGTTTGATTTCTATGTTTGACTTTCCTGACAAGTTTTGACTAGTGCTTTAGTAATCTCCACTTGAAAAATGGAAACACATGAGAAAGATTCTTGATGAGCAAATTATTTGGTACTACTGTCTTGTCTACTTTGTGTGAAAACTGGCATTTGCTGCTGCTGTCCAAAATCATGCTGAAGTGTAGTCTTTTCCGACTCTCTGCTGAAATATAATTGACCTGATTATCATGCTGTGCTCTCTGCTTGCTTTTGAATTGGGGTAGAAACAAGCCAAAATAGTCCACTGCTTAAGAGATGAATATATTCAATATTTAAACTATAGCTTCAATGGCTGGCAGTAAAACAAGGAATCAAATGCACCATCTTATCTCTCCTTAAAATGCTGTTGTAAATTTTAATTATAATTCACTTCATTGTATTTTGAAGCAGCTTTGCCCTTTGATCTCTTTATGCATTTAAAAACCTCAAGCAGGATATTCATGTTTCACTCAGATTTACTGGCCATGAGTTTATACCATAAAGTAATCACGTATAATAGCATAGTTTTCAGGATTAATTTTGATGCTGTTACTTTGCAACAAGCAAGGAATATTTAAGACACAGATAAATTCAGGAACTAGTTTACTTTACCAAAATTGCTCCAAATATATTTTTATTTTGTTCTAAAAGTCTGTGATATGCTTTATCATTCCAAAAATTCCATAGAACTCAACAGAAGGAAGCAAAGTCGGACAAAATTATTTTTGTTATTCAAAATTATTTCAATTTATTATTTGGTGGTGGTGGTTAAGTAATAACAAGGAACCAAGAATTTCAGTATACTCTTGATAGTTCCTAGACAGCATCTCATCCTCAACCTCACTAATGGATTATAATGAAATAGCACCCATACAGACAGTTATTGGACAAATGCTTGTTAACAAATCAAGAACAAAACATGTTTGGGAGACTCAGGCAGAGCACACGTCCTTTGTGCTTTTTGATACTTGGACAATAACCTGTATAGGAAATCCTCTGAAAGTGGACACAGCACTGTTCTATTGCAGGCTTCTGTGGCCTTTATTCAGTGAGACTCAATCAGAAATGCACCTAGTCTAATGTCTAGTAACAGAATGGTTGGGCATACAGCTGTGGCCCATTCTCTCAAAGGTCCAAGATACAAGTTTCCAGGGGAAAATTAAATAGAATTTATTTAAAAGATAGAAGTACACAGGGCACAGTGGCTCACACCTTTCATTCCAGCACCAAGGAGGCAGAGGAAAGTGGAATAGCACTCTGTGAGCTAGAGAGCAACCTCTTGGACAAAGTGAGTTCCAGGACAGCCAGGGGTTCTCAGATCTTGTATCAACAAAAAAACAAGCAAAAAAATAAAAAGTAAGGTATGACTAATACTATTCATGAATCCATACATGCTGAATATCTGTATTTTTTTAAACAAAGGAAATGTATTAATATATAACAATTAATGAAATACAACTCTCAGTTGAGGCCAATCTTTTGCATTGAGTTTGGTTATATGTTAATTGTGTCTAAAACTAGACCAGAAGAGCATGCAGGTACCTCTGAGGAAGTATGGAGCTTCTGCAAACAATGCAAGTTGATCCTAATGACTTGTAAATTACTGGACCCCTACTTGATTAAATATTAAACTATTGTATCATATGGAAAATGCCAAAACATAATAAAATAAGCTCAAGTCATCCTATTCAGAACAAAAGGTTAAAGTTTTGAAAAATATTCAAATACATGAGGGGAAATTATACAATAACTTTACTCTTAGGAGATGAGAATTCAATCAAAAGTCCTCATTGGCTAGTAAAGTGAAACAATAAACTACTTGGTATGTTTGCAACCTTCTCAATAATATTTAGGCAGGTTGATCTCATGAGTTTTTTAATTTATATAGATTTGGATTGTTTAATTAGCTATATCTTTTAATTAAAACCTGTAAAAGATACTGAAGATTGTTGTGTTAGACATTTAAACTCTACAAAGTTGCCTCTCTTTGTCTTGTGTTTATTTTATTTTTCTAAGCATGATGTGGTTTTGGTTGTGAGATTTGCCTTTAACAGCCAAGCCATCCCTACAGTTCACTTGACATTTTTTTAATTCTTTAGTTTTTAACTGTGTGTTTAATAAAGATAGACCAAATTAGAAAATTATGGACAATGGAAAATGCTTTTCTTTGTTCTTGTACCTTTTAAAAATGAAATTCTCCTCTGTGGCCTGGCAAGGCTGCTCCTCCCAACCTCCAGAGGGAGGTGATCAAAGAGGTGGCCACTGAGTTCATGTCAGGAGACAGTCCTTGTTCCCCTTACTAGGGAACCCACTTGGAGACTGGATCTATGGGCTACATCTGAGAAGGGCTTTTAGGTCATCTCCATGCATGGTCCTTGGTTGAGGTATCAGTCTCTGCAGGACTCCCTGAACCCAGATGTTTTGGCTCTGTCGGTCTCCTTGTGAAGCCTCTGTCCTAGGAGATCTTAAATTATGTCAAGATGTTTTTGTTTCTCCTAATTCACTTAGGACTTTCTTTGACCATAGACACAGCTTATTTGCACCTTCAAATAGATGCGGGCTTGTGACTGCTGATGCATTTTCAGCTTCAGAGAAGAGGCACTGACTAAATGCCTCACAGCTTTCATTCTGTATCCCTGAGAGCCACATAAAACACATTCCCTGTTCTTGAGTTTAATTTATCTGCATTCTGTGCTAGGAGAAATCAGTCTCTACCTAAGATGCAGGTGATTAAGAGACTCTTCAGGGGGAAAGCCTAAGTATTCCAAATGTTTTGCTACTGGTTATCTTACCCGGAATACAGTATCCAGCCCCACAGCTTAGCTTCTTGTCGAGGTTTCATGATCTAGTACCTGTAACATTTTGACCCCAGAGCCCAGTGCTTGATAAGCATTCCTTGAATGTCTGCTGTGATCATGCTGGTGATAAAGACAGATGCCAGATGTACATCTGATTCTCTTTTGAGCTTCAGATTTCCTCTTGTCGAATTTCCTACTCTCTACTCACTTCGCTGTCTGTGTCCTCATTCCACATTGACACACTTTTTAAATGTTGAGCGCCTTTTGTGTAGTCTCTAACCAATTATATATGCTAGAACTTTGAAAGTTATCCTTACTATCTCTGTCTCCCATGATACACTGCCAATACCTCATCTCTCTATCTCTGTTGAACTCTTGGTTCTCAAACTCAGCCCTGGCTCTGTCAGATACAGCGAGGGCATCATAATGTCATTTAACCCACTCTACTCCATAGCTCAATTCTTGGAACTAAATTTAATCTGACCCATGCCCATATGTACTGTCTACAAAGTGATTTTTTTTATTGTGGTAGTATGAAAAGAATGGAACATACTTTAATCAGAGTTCATATCCTCTTCTTTTTCACCAACTGATGCATTAGAACTCAGAAATATATTTAACTTAAGAGTTCTACAACTTACAAACCTGCCACAGTCTTAAACATGATTCTACTGACCTCTCCAGCCTCATTCTATTTTATTGGGTTTTATTTCATCACACCTGCTTACAGCTCACCAAAGTCAATTGATGGCTTCCTGCTCCATGCAGTACTTCATCCAAGAGAATTGTTCTGCTGTCACAATGCCATCTATTGCTTAGAAGACTTTGTCTAGCTCATGTGCATATATACTGAATATATTCCTCCATACAAAGGGGTTGAGACTTACTTATACTCATCCTTAAACCTGTTGCCAGTGTATAGTCCAGGCATTGTCAGCAGATGACAAATGGTTATCAAATAAACAAATTGTGGTGGCTAATTTTAAGTGCTAACCTGAATGGATTGAAAATGCCTGAAAGGTTAGCAAACCTTCCTTCTGATTCTGTCTGCTTGCATTCCCGGGGATGATTAGATTATGAGGGCTCTGACTTAATGAGTGTTCTACTCTACTGACTGGTTCAAAATTTGAGTAGATTTCTGGAAAGTAATAGATCTGTGGAAGGTGGGACTGAAATGAAGGAAATGGGTCAGTGGGGTTTTCTGTTGGGTGATTTATCTTTATGTACCCATTCTATTAATTTGCTGCTCTCCTTCTGGCCTGCCTGGAAGCAAACAGCCTCACTATATGTATGCATATGTATGTGCTTCAGACCCAGAGTCATGGAACCAGGAATGTGGATTGAAACCTTTAAAATCAGAGTTAAGCAAAATCTTTCTCTCTTAAGAGTTCTTACTTCAGGTGATTCTTCATAAGGCACAAAGAGAGCTAACACTTAAATGAATTTCCATAAACCTACCATTTGGGTCTATCATATTGAAAATGGTAGTTTCACAAAGGAGAACATTTCCAACTCTGGACAGTATCTCAGATAATATGATAAAGATGCATTTCTTTGGAACCTGTTTTCTTCAAGCACCAAGTGATAGACTTGTGAGGAAAAATCTACTTCTTAGATTTTAGACAAAGAGATCCTAGCACCTAACAAACATGGATCTTTTTCCTTGATAAATCATAAAATCATATTTATAACCTTTCAAAGTGTACCTACTTAAAATTCTTTTCCTGTAAGACTGCTCCTGCCAATAATTTCCCAAATGTGTGTTTATTATCTCTCATATATATATGACTCTAATGGCTGAAGCAAATGCCTCTTATTTAGATTTATTAAAATCTAATTTGTTGATTGGCTTTAGCATTTGTAAAAGGATTTAAATGTAATCCTTCTGTATAATTCATTTTAGTTTATTTTTGAGTTATTCTGTTACCCCTAGTAAATTCTTTAAAATTTCTCACACTAAGGAAGCAAACAGTTGGCTCATTTCTTAATTTTGCCTGTGCCTGGCATTCAAGAATGATTTTGCCCTTCAGTAGGATTTCAAAGACTTTTTTATTCTACTGTAGCCATGTGGCTGCCTTAGTTATAAATGCCCAAATTTCTTCAGAAAAAGATGGGACCACATGAAAACAGGACACAGGATCAACGTGAAGGATGGGTTCTAGGCAAGCAAAGGTAATGCAAGTAGAATTTTTTTACAGATAGGTGTTACTAAAATGGTTCAGATGTCAGTAATGAACTAACTTTGAGAGACAAAAAAGCCAGTCTGGACAGTCAGTGAGTGTTCCTGATTCCAGCATTAAAACAGAGAAAATTTGTCCAAGAGGAAGCACTCATTCAGCAAGTGTCGGGCAGTATGCATACAGCGGCTGAGAATGTCAGGTTATTCTGATTACCAGCTATCCATTGGTCCTCAGGGAGTGATGCAAAGCAGCAACAACTTGCCTTAAGTCAGCAATTCTCAACTTTTGGGTCACGACTTTTTATGACCCTTTTACAGGGGCCACACATCAGTATCTTGCATATCAGACATTAAAATTCATACCAATATCAAAATTACGTTATGAAGTAGCAAGGGGGGAGGGGAGAGTCACCACAACACGAGGAAATGGATTAAAGAGTTACAGCATTAGAAAAATTGAGAACTAGTCTAGTTGGAGGGTGTCCACTTTAGTCTCTATAGCCCCTGCTACTAGGAGTCTCTGCTTGAGTCTGACCAACACACCCACAAAAACTTTGACCCCAAATTTACCCTGCCTACAAGATGTGCATGGATAAATATAGAGAAGATAAAGCAGAGCTTGAGGGAATGCCTGACCAATACCTGGCCCAACCAAAGACGCACCCTAGGGTAGAATGCTACCCTGATACCATGAATGATACTCTGCTAAGCTTTCAGAAGAAGCCTGTTAGAGTTGTTTCTGAAAGTCTCTACCCAGCAACACCTCAAAACAAATGCTGAGACTCACAGCCAAACATTGAGCAATGCATAGGGAGCCTTGTGGGAGGAAAGAGAAAAGTACCTGGAGGTGACAGGAGCACCATAAGATAAACAAGTGAGGCAACTAACCAGGGTTCATACGGGCTTGCTGAGAAGAAAGCATCAACCAAAGACCATGCCTGAACTGTACCCAGGCCCCCTACAAATATGTAGTAGAAGGGCAGCTTAGGCTACATGTGAGTCCTCTAGTAAGGGAAGTGAGGACTGCATCAGACTGTTTTCCACTTGCTTGATTTTGATCGCTTCCCCCTGGTGGGATTGCCTTGCCAGGCCACAGGGGAAGAGGATATGTTCAGTCCTGAGTAACTTGATGAGCTGGGGTGGATGGGAAAGGGAGCTCCCCTTTACTGGGGAATAGGAAAAGGGGAAAAAGGAGAAAAAGGAGAAAGAGGGTGGGGCTGGGAGGCGAGGAGGGATGGGGCTATAATCGGGATGTAAAGTGAATAAAAAATAAATTAATTTTAAAAAGAAAGTTTGAGAACTATTACAGTAATCACTGCCCTTTCCCCCCTCATCCCCACTTTAGTTCTGGCCCTCAGAACCTCCCATTTGGATTATTACAGCCAATCTGTGGTCTTCTCCTTTACCTCATATTTGTAACACATAGCCTTCCATTTTGCCATGATAATGTTCCTAAAAGCACTTGATTTGGTCATCCTCTGCTAAATTCTTCTTTATTGATCTATGGGGGTCATGAGATGGTCTCTGTATTCTGAACACCAGCACACTCAGGGATGTTTCTGGAATGTCATCAGGCCTCATAGAAAATTAAAAAGGCAGTCTTTCTGTGGAGACGAATTACGAAAAGAATTGTCTCCCTCAAAGCTGCCAAAGCAAAAGACAGGACTTCCAGCATGACAGTAAGAACTGCATTTCTGGGAAGACCAATGTCACAGGAACTGTCATCACCCCAGAATTTACTTTTCTTTGCTTGTCAAACTTCTCTAACACCTTAGGAAATGACATCACCAAACTGTCTCACTAATTTTCCTTCAATAGGCCACATCCCTCTAATTTTAGAACAGTCACTTTCTTTTATAACAGCAGTTCTCAAGCTCTGGCTAGAAAACCCTTTGAGGGTCGTATATCAGATATCCTGCACATCAGATATTTATGTTATACGTTATAATGCTAGCAAAGTTATAGTTACGAAGTAGCAGTGATCTAATTTTATGGTTAGGGGTCATCACAACATGAGGAGCTTTATTAAAGTGTCACAGCCATCCGAAAGGTTGAGAACCACTGTTTTTATGACGCTATTTGCTAATAAACACTGGCCACTGTAATTATCTAGAGATGTGATTTTTCTACTTGTAGACTTTCAAACACCTAGGAATAGTATTATTTTATACCTGCCATAAAATGGGGTAATGTCACATGAATGAATTAAGTTATGCTCTACTACTGGGGGGACAAAATAACAAAGTGGAAGCTACTTCCACAGCGGAGGCCCTACTTTTAGTAACTGCAACCCAGTTATATACTGCTGATATTGTTGTTACTCTGTGATGAGATAAAAGTGTTGAGGTAAGCTCTGGAAACTTAGCAGATGCTTTTAAGGCCTTGGGTTGATGGTAGATGGTTGAGTTACATTATATTTCTATCTGAACTACAATTGAGAAGTTGAGTGGCTCTCTAAGAATCTTATAAAGAGGCTGAAAAGTATGTGTTTTTCTGTCCTGTAAGCAACCAAACCAGGGAAGAAATAATAAACTTCTTCTATATGTTTTTTTAACCTTTTTCTATGGACATGATATGAACAGGTCGGAAGTATGGCTAGTGCTGGCAAAGATCTGCTGAAGTATGAGAGCTTATTAGAATCTCTAACGTACTGTAAAATATCAATGTGCTACATAAAGTCACAGAAAGTGGATATATGTACAAAGAAACTGAAAGGCCCTGGAGGAACAGAAACTCTAAAGGTTGTTTCCCCTTGCGACACTGGATATTGAACCTAGGCTAGAGAAGGATGCTACCACTGACCTCAGCCCTTTATAATAGGGTTTTCGGTGTTCCAATATGCTAATGGCATTTTCACTGAAGACTGAAATGATCTTAAAGAGTAAGACAGCAAGCATCCTTTTCAACCATAATCCAGAATCTACCTGAATGGCAGGCAAACTTAGTGCAAGTGAATGCCTGATAAACATCCTAGCTTGTGTTGGCTTTTGCAGTCTTTGCTGAATCCACTGCACTCTACTGAAGCAGACCTCATCATACACCTTCACAAAGGAGAATGTGGTTAGGTTTGATCTGGAGCCATTGTTTGCCAACCTTAGGCAACTTGAATCTTCAAAAAGTAACGGTGTACATACAAACAGAAGAACTTCAGTGCTAGTTAAGGCCGGCCTATATTTAGGTTGGTGCTTTTATGTAAAAATGACCTCAAGTTCTGAAATATCTACTTAGGAGTTAGCCCACGTAGCCTGTAGAACTGAAGCGGGGCACCAACGACAATATAAGAAAAGGCTTCTACAGAGATGAAAAGAGTACAAACCACTTTGAATTCCTTATTTTAGAGCAATACCTGAACACAGATTCCCTCACGGGTAGTGACTATTGGTTGCCAGTATATAAAACACAAAAGCTTGAATCAAATCACTCAGAACCAAGTAGGGTGTTTTGTAAGTTGAAGAAGCTGAAAGTACCTAACAAATGCTCAGTATGTGAGACAATAAAGCTTGCTTTCTTTGAAGAAGAAAACTTCCTAAAGTAGAGCAGGAAACATTAAGTCTTTTGCTGGAGAAAGTCTCTCATCTGACAATTGTAGCAGAAAAGTACTACCAGAAACAAAACGGAGGAGAGTCCCGCTAATCTGCACTTTGTTCCCTCACGGAGTGCAGATTTACCTCGCTAGCCCTCCTTCTGATTTAACGTTGGGTATTATTATGTATATTAGATCACAAGCATGGCTGCAGCAAACCTAAGTACTAAAGAGCTATAATCAGGAATAAAACTAAGCACATTGGAGTGTGAAGATTAAAGCCTGGTTTTAAACTTCTGCGGTGGATCCTCAGTTCATTTTTGAATGCTGTTCTGTAAAAAAGGAATGACATAGGATTGAGCAAATCCAGTTCTTAACCAGAAAATTGAATATGTATGGAATTCAAAAAGTGAGTAAATCAAAAGAAATATGTGTGCTTATTCTAGGCTATTAGGCTGAATCAAAAGTTAAGGACTTAACTGTTATGGAAAAAGGAAATGATTAGTATTAACATTAGAAATGTAAACAGAAATATAATTCATTAATGCTCAAGATGCCTTCTGTGCTGTGTCGGACTCCAAAAGGCTTCAGGTTTTATTCTATGTCTCCATAGAGTGTCTTTAGTAGATGATGCATCTGTGTATGTACACAAGAAGAACCACGGAAGTTTCAAATGAATATGATTTGTATTTCTTTAAAATTCCCACTGGCAATTAGATTCTATTTTTGTTTTAAAGGGATCTTTCCTAATGGATAAGAATGATGTTTATTGCTTTTGCAATAAATACATTAGTTCTTGTTCTCTTTTTATATAGATTTTTATTTTTGTTTGGTTTTGTTGTGGTGGTTGGGAATAATAGTGAGTATATCACTGTTTAGACTCTTATGGGGCCTGTTTCCTAACCTGTGAAATAAAGCTGGAAAATGAATCCCTTAAGCCTAAGAGAGAGCATCCTTTATTTCAATGAAAGGTATACTAAGTGATGATCACTAACTAACAAATTCCCTGAAACCTAGTGTTAGGATATATTTAAAAATATGCCACACATATGACAGATCTGGTATGAAAGATAATTATTGGATGGGGATGGAGAGAGAGGGAAGGAAGGAGAGAGAGTGGGGGTGCTGTGACAGATAAAGGATAGAGAGAAAGAAAGAGGGAGAGAGAAAGGGAGTGGTATAGCCACTAAGTACCTGGCCCAGATGATGTTATAGGACACAGGTACTGACATAGTTTGTTGTCAGGACCCTAAAGGCAGGCCAGTTGAATTGCCTGTACAACATAACAGTGGTTTTCAAGAGCAATGAATAGTCTCTTTATAGTTTCCATAGCTCTTGAACATAGGACTGGTCTAGCTCAACAGTCTGGACCAGGGTCTCTGGATACTTTGCAATACTAGGCCCTAGCTGCAGCTATCTGAAGGGTTGGTTGGGGGCTGCCATCGACAGAACTAATGGTTCCAGGTGAAATGTCACCTGTGCTGAGAGGCTATAAGCTCTAGCTCTTAGGTGCCATTTGGTAGTTACTTAATTGTCTACCACAGCCAGTCCTGGCAGTCTTCTTTGAGCCTTGTAAATCAGATCATGATGCATGTCCAAACGAAGCTTCATTGCACGCAGAAGGAAATGCGAAGCCTGTAACACTGCCCTCACGCTCCCCCGTGTCTTGGTTTCCATACCTTCCCACCTCATTATCTCACATGCTTTGCCCTGCATTGTTTTCACACGATTCCTGCCATGCTGACTGTCCAGTGTTGCGGTGGTCATCAAGTCACTAGAATGGTAGCCATGCTCGTAATTTGCACTTACTAAATACAATTATGGTCAGTCATCTTCAAAACTTTCCTGTTAGCACTTTGCCTAGCATGCAGCTCTTTTTCCCCCCTCTCTGACTTTCACACACACACACATACACACACACAGACACACACACACACACAGACACACACACACACACACACACACACACACACAGACACACACATGTCCTCTGCCACGGGACTTGTGCTCGTAGGCTACCTAACCAGTGCCCTGCAGATGAGATCCAGTATTCTCAGAAAAGCTATTCTTGAAAACTTCCTTCTTCCTAAATAAAACATGATAATGCTTTTTCCATTACCCTAATAGCCAGACTTTTTTTTCTTTCTCCGCCTTCATAATTATTTCATTGATATTGGCATTCTTATTTATTTTTTTAAAAAATAAATAGTCCCTGTAACATGAATTCCACAGTTAACATATCTGTCATCTAACAGTTGCTACTTTTGACTTAAGAACATGTGTAATTATCACTATTAGTGAATTTCAAGTATACAATGTGAAAATTATCAGCTATAGCTTTGTGTTGTACATTAGCTCTCTAAGACCTATTCAACCTGTAAATGAAAGTTTATACCATTGTAATGGATGTAAAATTTACATGCAGTTAAATTCCAGTGAATGAGGTCATGCGTTTTGACCAACATCTACTATATAACCAAGAATCAATATGCAGAATATTCCCACATGCTAGAAGGTTCATACATGTCTCTTTTGAGTCAGTCCCCACCAGTGCTGACTTCTGTTCTCATGCATTAGTTTTGATAATTTTATCATTTCATATCAATGGCATCCTAAGACTAGGACTGTCTTGCTCTGGCTCTCTTTACTAGCATCCCCTTAGAGATAAATCATGTTACTGATATCAATAGTCAATTCTTTTATTTTCACAAGGCTATAAAATATTCTTATTTTTTATTTTAATTCACATGAATTATTATGATTATTATGTTGTGTTACAGCAGCGGTTTGCGCACCCACCTACAATTGATGGACATTTAGAACTGTTAGCCTTTTACTTTTTTTATTCAGAACTTCATACATGCTTTTAATGTGTTTTGAAGAAATAATCTCCCTAGTTTCTTCACTATCCCTTTCAGGCTAAACTCCGTGTGTTTTTAACCCCACCGTATCTTTTATTATCAATAAACCTATTTAACATTATTATAAAATCTAAATATAGATACATGCTTTCATTTTTTTCTCGGGTTGAGTACTTCGAAGTGCAGATTTAAACAAAGACTAGAGTGTGTTTTACTTAGAACGAATTGACACTGTTTTCCAGCGTGGTCACACCATTTTGTGCCCTTTCCAGAAATGTCTAGCCATACCCGTATTTCATGTCGTTGCCAACCTTTTAACTTACACTTCCTTAATAACTAGTGATGTTTACCAGCTTGCCAAAACTCACTGCTGACCACTCTACATCCCTGCTATGATTTCTTATCTAAGTGTTTCCTCTGCTTTTTTGTTTTTTTTAAGTTTTGTGTATACGCCATGAAGACACCTGTGGAAACCCCAATTTTCTTACTTAATTTTCTGAGACAAGGTAGACTTCACTATTTCAGGCAGAAACATTTCATTCAGACTCCCCGGAATCTACTTGCCTCCACCAAGCCCTGAGGTTTCAGCTACCACAGCCAAAACCAGGGTTTGCATGTGTGCTGCGGATCCAAAGCTTGGTCCTCATAGTCACATGATAAGCACTTTATTTACTGAACTTCCCCAGTGCCTCTATGTTTTTTTTTTTCCTTGAATGAAAGTTCTCTGAAAGACAGACAGAAAGACAGACAGACAGAGAAAGAGGGAGGGAGAGTAGGAGGGAGGGTGGGAGAGGAAAAGAGAGAGGGGGAGAGGGAGAAAAAGAGAGAGAGAGAGAGACCTTTACCCTTGTACAAAAGAGAGAGAGAGCTGGGGAGGAGAGGTCAGGACACCTTCAGTGACACAGAGAGAGGGAGTGGGAAGGGCAGAGGACAGAAGTCAGAAGAGCTACTGAGAATTTGTGAATTTTATAATTTCGGTATATTATATTTTCCTTTTGAATTTATGTTCTGTGACCTCTCTATAAGAGATCATTTTATTCCTCCATATCATAAAAATACTTATCAAAATTATTTTCCATAAACCTTCTTTGAGTCTTGGTCTTTATGTAGATTTATGATTCATATAAGATCAGTTTTTTAATTCTGAGTATGATAGAAAGTGAGGTTTGGGTTCATTTATTTCATTTACTGATATAAGATTTTACTGATAAGATATTTTTCTTTTCCACTGAATGTTTGATCCCTTTGTGAAAATCAAACATGTATGTGTGTGAGCTTTTTTGTGGAACCTTTATTTTGTTGACCAGTATACACTTCATCCTTATGCCAATAGGAAGGTTTCTTTTACTATGGCTTTATTATATTTTCTAGAAATCAGAGTTTTAATCTACCAAATTTATGATCTTTTTCAAGGTCATTTTATCTAATCTAGACCTCCTTATCTGGGTATTTTGGGTATTCTAATAAAATTTAAAATAATCTTGACAAATTTAAAAATCTTGCTTCAATTTTGTTGGCATTGTGTTTATTCTTAATGTTACAGAGTTGATACTCATTTTCAGTAACTGTTATTATTCATATATATATATAGATGAATAACCAACCAGTTGAGATCACTTAGAACAATACTCTGGAAAAAGGTGCATTGCGAATCTACATTTGGAGCTTCTGATAGTGTGTTCTGTAAAATGGATGAATAGTTGAAGGGAAATCAGGACTCAATGAAGGAACTATTTTCTGCTCTGAGGAAAATATTCTGATACAGATAAAGGCTTTCCATTTCTTGTCTTTAAATCCTTTGATATTTTTTGATGTTCTACATGAGTAGGTCTTAAGTATATATTCTTCTCCAGGTAGAACATTTGTCTTCCAGAACACTGTACAGTTCCATTGTATCAAAACATCCAATGCAATTACAGACAGCCTTCAATTTCTTTTTTTTTTTTTTAAGGATCAATAACTTTTATTTATTTATTTACTTTTATTAACAGTGTTATTTATTTTTTTAATTTTATTTTTCTTATTAGTTACATTTTGTTAACTCTGTGTCCCAGCTGTATCCCGTTCCCTCATTCCCTCCCCAACCCCACACTCCCTCCCTGGTCTCCTCCCTGCCCCTTTCCAAGGCCTTCGATTTCTTTAAGTGTCTTGAGCATGTTCATTACCAGCTAAGGAACAGCCATCTCTCAGATCAAATACTCATGAGTACCTTTTTGCATTAGCATGTGAAGGGCACATCCTCTACCACTAGACACAGAAAAAAAATGTATGCACAGAGCTAAGAATAAGCTTTCAGACTACCAGAGTTTGGTGATACATGTCTTATGTGGAATCAGAATAGTTCTCAAATTAAGAAAAATGTCCAAAAGGTCAAGGACCAGAACATAGGCTGAGCAAGCACTTGTACTTTTTTCAGTGAATGGCAAATTTAAAATCCAATTAGTGAATATACAGTCTTGAAACCATTGATGTTTAAGGCTTAATTTAAAAAAATGAAATATAGGAAAGAGAGAAGGGACTGTCTCTGGCATGAACTCAGTGACAGGCTCTCTGATCATCTTCCCCCCTGGAGGGTGCAGCCTTGCCAGGCCACAGAAGAAGATGATGCAGCCAGTCCTGATGAGACCTGATAGGCTTCAGTCAAATAGACAGGGAGGAATAGAAACTCTATCAGCAGACTAGGGGGAGAAGAGGGAGGGAGCCACAGCCATGATACAAATTGAATAAATGATAATAATAACAGGGGGAAAGAAGAAAGTATAGGAAGGAAATGACCAGCATCTGACCACTTCTAAACTCCCCAGTACCCAAATGTCTGAAAACATACGTTCGTTTGCTTTTTAATAAAAACTTAATGATGTTAAACTAAGACATCACTTACCTATGTGTTATTGATAGAGCCCAATTCTTTATGCTAATGAAACAGTAGCATGTGTTCCATATTTTCTTCTTCAAACTCTGTAGAAATCCTGTGTATATGAATTGTGTTTTACTCTTAAATGTCATTTCTGTTTTTGCCCACGAAATTGATTTGGTGATATGGAAACTTGACTATGTGGATAGCTTTATCTGTATTGTGTATTGTCAAGAGAATTGATATATTCTATTTGAACATTAAATCCCGATGGTATAAATCTTACACTCATGTCACAGATAAACCTTGTTGAATGTCTTTCCTTATTCAATTAAAAAATGATTTTATTTTGAAAAGTGTCTGTGTTCCATCCTGCACCTGTTACAGCTTTCTCATTTGGCCGCATTAGCTATTTCATGTAAAAAAAAATTAATGCTATCTGAAGTAAACAAAATACTGCATACCTATTTTCACAGCTAGAAAGTGGTCATGAACTCAATTGAAAAAAAAAATGCATTACACAGATGGAGAAAAAGTTAATTATTTTCCATCTTGCCTGCTGATTATATTCAAGATTTACTTGACTGGTCTGCATTAGTGTCGCAAAGGGAGATGGTCTGGATTTTTGAGAGAGAAGTAGATTTTCTGGGCACATTCTCTTGTGGACATTTGCTTGTAATTTCTTTTGGTGATAATAGAGTTTAGTTATGCACATCAAGGGAAAACCAGATTCTTCCGAATACCCCCGCAGGGGAGCTCATGACAGTATTCTTAATGCATGTTGGCAGACCTATCTATTTGTAGAAACATGGTTGCTATTCTATACTGGTAATAGCTGGAGTGCTCTTAGTAACCTCTCTGATTCTCATGTCCAGCTTCGAAGGGGATATTTGCTAAGCTTCTGAAATTTATTTGGTAGACAAGAGGAGAATTTCAATGAAATCTTCACAGCAAACAACATGAAGAAAGAAATATTTAAGTTCCATTTTTTAAAAATAAAATTGTATTCACAGAAAAGGATTGAAGAAGGAGCACAACTATTTTCTGCCAGTAAAGGAGAATTCTGAGGAAAGTAATAATAATTATAATAAAATTCTGTGGCTTAAGGAAAACTTGTAAGATACCAAACTAGAAGTAAGTAAGATGGAGAAGGAGTCCATTTTTATACTGTCAAAATCTCCTGCTGGAAGGTTATTACTTATTCCTGGGAATCAAAAGAAATGTAAGTTACATGCCACTAAGAGGTCCTTTTTCAAGGAATTTTGACAATGATTTGTGAGGAGTGTCTGCATAGTGAACCCGCATAGATATTCATGGACATGAACACTATGCAATTATATAGATTACAAAAGTACTACCATTGTCTTATTCAGCAAAACAAAAGGCACGATGTTATTAAAATATCAGTAACTTTTATGCGTCAAATATGTCAGGACTAGAACTGTATTTCTAAAGACTACGTTTTGTACAGTAGTAGTAGTAGGGTCCCAAAGGAGAAATGATCGGGGACAAACATTTCAACCAGGAGACTTATTAAGGGAAGTGTATTTAAGAACTCAGGTGTACAAATATGGACCAATATTCACAAGCAATGGGTGTTTCTAACAAGAGTAAAAAGTGAAGTGGACATTAGGGACCACCTGAGGAATTTCTGGGCCACCTTCCTCACACTCTTACAGTCCGCTGTGCCTCCAGGATGAATAGAAATAGATTGAAACGGCTCTGTAGGAGACTGCGATAAGGATCCCAGTTAAGAACCACTGCAGCTGAAGCTTGCAACAAAAATAGAAAAGTAGTTTAAAAAAATAGAAGCATGTCTGTCAATACCTATCCTGAGTAGGAGTGGCCCGTAAGATCTTCCACCTACCTCTGACTGTATGTCAAGTAAGGTTAAAGTTGCACCCCAACAATGGTGGAAGGATTGCTAAACTCTTTGACCTCCCTAAAAAAAAAAAAAAAGAGCACAAGATATTAACAGAAAGGAACTCAATAAAGCCAAAAATAACATATTGTTTCAAATTTGCCTAATAAGTCAGAGCAGTACAAGTTGATGCAAGCTCTCAGTTCCAGGCGGAAGAGATTCAACAAAAGCTGAGCCACCCAGGTGGATAAGTTTAAGTAACATGTAGCTTACTTTGCTTAGCAAATAGATAGGAGTAAATTGGAGGTCATGTTTACCTCAAGTCATATGCTCAGGAACATTTCTCACGTAGATAGACCTTGAATCAAGTCTTTTTTTAACATTCAAAATCATATTCATGGCTTTTTGGACAAATTTGTACGACCTGAAAAATCTTGGTTATAATTTTTCTCAGTAATTCTCATTTTCTTTTTGGAAGACAGGACATGAGTATGTTCGTATTTATATTTTTTAAATTTTAGTAGTGGATTTTTTTTTTCCACCTTAATGCATAGTATGAGACCGAATAAGTACAGCATCGGGGAATGCTGGGTTTTGTCTGTTTTCTGTGATGAACGTAGATACTTCTGTAACTTCACCAAGCTTGACAACAATTCTGACGCAAAGAAGCGGTCCTCAGTGTGCTCCGAGTGCCTGTGAGTGTCTCTGAGCGCCGCCAACCTAGCGCCATCCCTCACAGAGAGTACACATAAGTGAGACTGCTTCCATTAGTGTCGGCACTTCTTTAGAGTCACGAATTCTGACTCCATTTCTACAGCAAGAAGAGTGCCTGCCAACAAGTAAAAGAGGCCTCAGGCAAGTCTTCCAGCCTGTCTCCACGCCTAACCCCTTAACAATAAAATGGAAATATCTCTGTATTCACTTCCTGGAGGCTTGGTGGCTGAGGCAGAGGAGGAGGAGTACAACCTTCTGCTAAGAGAGCTTGAAAGGAAACCATCATCTCTATCTCACTACCATGCTACAATCCTAAGACCTTACCCACGGGAAAAATGAAGTTTTCTCTTCTCCCCAGTGTTTTGATTGCAGCTTTTAATAAATATTCTATTCTAAAGATTCTGTTTTTATTAATAATTTTGAAGATGTTTTTTTGTGCCCTGATATTTAGAAAGGAAACATCTGCCACTGCTACTGTATTTTGCAGTGAGTTAGCAATGATACAGTGATGCAGCAAAGATGGAATCATTTTGTTGGTCATGCATCCACAGCCTGCTAAGAAGTATTTAGGAACATTAACATTATCTCCCCACAATGGGCCAATCTACACGCGGTCTCTTACACGAAAATGCTTCCAAATGGAAATTGTAATTGTCAGTGACTACACTGAAAAAAAAAAAAAAGTGTCTGAAGTCATGGCAGCTCATTTGCTTGTGGGTGTCATTGCACTATTTCCAATTCTTTTACAGTAGCCTTTGTATTTGAATAATTATAGGTAGTTACTCTCCTGAGTAGAAAATTGTCATAAAAATACTTTACAAGGAAAAAAATGGTAGCAGGGCTAATCGATAGCTGTGGCCTTTCCTAATGAGTGTTGCTGGGAAACTTCTCAGAGCCCTTCAGAAAAAAAGCATGTGTTTATAAGAAAAATGTCTCCAGCTGTTAGAATTGATAGAATTTCAGATACGCCTTAAGTTCAGCTTACAAAAGATTTTTAAGTTTTCTCAGGGAGGGAAAAACAACTATGATGTATCCCTTTGGAATACAAGTTCATCTAGAATAAAGTGTGATAAGATGCATCAACTTAAAAACAGGTATGACCTCAGATATATGCCAGGATTGCCAGGTGTTTTAAGAAGTGTAATAAAATACCCTAATATTGATATACTTAATTTTGCCATTTTGAAATTGCTTCACCTCAGTAAAAGGATTCAATATATTTACTTTCAAATATCTATCTAAAATAAGAAAGGCTTTAGTGAGTAGGCATATGTATAGTCGAAACTCTGTCTCAAAAAATAACTATTTCTAAGTCATGGTATATAATAAAGTATAACATTTGGGCATGTGTCATAAATCATTGGTTTGTCACACAAGGATTTATTTCAACCATCCGTAATGAAAGTGAAAGCAGAAATTTATTTTTTTTTTACTTTTGTGAAAAGGAAAATTTTATGACATATGTTCAAATATGACCAGAATTAGAAGTAGTAAAAGGTTAGCTGAAAATTCCATATGTTCTTAGCATTTATGTTTAATACTAGAATAAGTACAAGATCACACACATATGTATAAGATATCTTTGTGAAAAGATGGAGGCCTAATTTATAGTTAGAGTGCCTTTGTGAGATTATCAGCACTTACAGTTAATGTCAACTTTCCTTTACTTAAGTGCTCTTTGTATCTCCTATGGAAACATAAATCTTTTGCAAAATTAATATATTATGAAAGACAAAAATACCCATTTCTTATTCTTATTCTTTGGATGAGGTGTGAGATATAATAACTTAGCAGATTCTCACTTGTGATCTAGGACATCACATTTTGGGGGTCGTTGTGGTACATTGAGACCTTATCCCTTAAAAAACTAATAATATTTTTTGCCTTTTCATTCTTAAATACCTACCTTATTAGATTTGTTTTCTAGATAGGTTTAATTTTTTACTACAAGACACTTAGTAGGAAAAGTAAGCATGCTTGAAATCAAGTGAATGGCAAATAGTTTGGAGGAAGAGTTTTTATTCTTATTCTTCATTTCCACTTGATTATATTAATATTGGTTCTCTACAAACATGAATGGCTCTCTAACTCACTATTACTATAAGGGAGAGACATGTCACTTTCAGTTGTTCTGTTAAAAAAGAACTTATTTATTGACACTTTCTCAAATTTTCTTATCAACATACTATAAAAATTCCAACAATTGATGTTGAAATATACGTACTTATGTATATTTAAAAATGTTTATATATATGTATATTTAAAACATGTGCATATCTAAATACATATTTAAATATATGTATATTTAAACATCAATTGTTAGAATTTTTATACTACTTTCTAAATGTTGGTGGTAAAGAGCTGGTACATGGGACTTGGTTGACAAGAAAGGTTTAAGAGGTATCATAATTCTGACACTTGAAAAAAACCAAGTGATTAGATGTTAATCATAGATATAATTTGTCTTTCTGTTTAAAGTAGCTCTACAGAGGTAGAGAAGTACACAGAAGTGTGGCTTTGCTGTAGTGTTTCTGAGTTCACTTTCTTTAGAGAGAGATGGGTTGCCCTGTCTGTGTTCCAGCTGAAGTAGAATCATTGCTTATATCCATGATATTTTTTTTTATGTTAGAACTGATGCACACCAGGAATACAAATCCCTGCTCTCATTTACCTGCCATATTTCATCTATATAATTGTAAATGGTCCAGAATAATTGCTCTCAAGTGTTTTTCCCAAAAATCATGATGGTGGTACAGGAGATTTTTGCCAGAGGGACCTAACTACCTTTCCAAACATTTCAACACAAGGGACTTGATGACTCAGGACTGAATCATAGTTTCCCCTAAGAGCAGTTCACTCTCTTAACAGCAAGGTGTTATTTTCATAGTAGCTCTGGAAGCCCCAGCTTTCTAATGGAAATGCATATCATCTTTGCTTCATATGAGAAGCACGCATATCTGAGTTGGAGGCCAGTCTGCTGGAGGCCAGCAAGTTCTAGGACAAGGAAAAAAAAATCTTGTCTCAAAATAAAAAATTCAGAATATTTTTAATAAGCAACCTTTAATTTCTTAACCTATTTTTAATGTGGGTGGTAGGTTGTCCAATTTTGATAATTTGGATGTATTTGGAGAGGCTTCACGGAGAGTACCCTGCGACCTCAGGAAGAGGAAATGCTCTGGTAGACCAGGAGAGTTCTCATAGATGATGTTGGAAGAAGGCTGACTGGTTCACAGCTTTCAAATACTGTCTATTATAAATAGGAAAACTAAAGCAGAGAAGATTGAGCAAAGCAAATTTCAGGGGTGCAACTGAAAGAGAGAAACAGCTTCCACCAGTGGTGAAATGCCCTGACAGATAATATTAACATATCATCTGGTCTGTGAAGGTTTTAAGTCTTCTTTTCACTGCACAAACAGCCTTAAATCTCAGGGCCCACAGGTTGTGAGAGGAGGCCAGGAGATGTATTTATGTACTGGTGAGACAGGTTATCACCATCCTTATTCAATGCTAGACTCTGCCTCTTACCAAATAGAAGATTAATAATAATAATAATAACAATGATAACAATGGAAGATTATATATGTATATATACTTATTAAGACAAATCTATTGCCAATTAAAATTTCTTGGAAAAAAAGAAAGCTTATAAAGTGAGGCAGAATCCCAATAGGATGTTTGTTTCTCTTGAAGCATAAAAGTCGGTTTGACTAGGGAGCATCTGATCCACAGAACAAGATTTGTACTCAAGCTCCATGCTCCCTAAAGCCCAGCAGAAGTTTCCTTGCATGTGTTGAAGCCATCAGAGTGATTGTCTCAACCTGAACCTTCAACCCTTGTCTTTTTTTTAAAATACCTTTATCCTAGCTGCATTACAGTTCTCCTCATAGCTCTCTCTTCCATGCTTTTTAACAATTCCTTTGGGTGAAACCATTTCCCTCACTCTGTAGATGCCTTCCTACGTTGTGTAGTAACTGAAGCCCTTGCTGTAAAGCCACAAGTAATCTCATTATCGTGCTTTGACTTGGGATTTCGTCCTCATGCTAGGTCTTCTCATGCATGCTCACTGCACAAGTTCGTCAGCTTCTCCTGTGGAATATAGCACAAGATAACAAAAATGAATCAACTGGTCAGAGAGGTGTCCTCAACAATGAAAAACAAAAATCTTCATATAAGCTAGGTATGGTAGCACACTGCTTTAATCACAGCACTGGGGAGGCAGAGGCAGGCAGATCTCTGTGAGACTGAGGCCAGGCAGGTCTCCATAGTAAATTCCTGGGAAGCCAAAGCTACATGGTGAGAGACCTTGTCTCAAAAAAACCACATCCGCAACAACCACGGCTTTTATAAAAGAGCCAGAAAAAAAAATGTTTCTAAACTAGGTATCTGACAATACTCTGAGGTTTTGGTTTGTTGTTGTTGTTTCAAATTTCATCTTTTTTATTTTATAATCCTAAAAGAAATAAGCTACAAGAGTTGGATTTTTTAAAATTATAATTTATTTATTTTAGTTTTAGTTACAGTTTATTAACTATATAACTTATTTTTATTCTTTGACAATTTTATGTATATTTTGAGCTTATGAAATTTTTAATCCCCACTCTTCTGTCTTTCATACCATCTTGTTTTTTCTTCCCAACATTACTGTTCATACCTTTGAATGGTATTTTCCTTTTCCTTTTTGATCCACTGGTTATAATTGAGGTTGTTTTCATAAACGTGAGTGTGGGTTTATTTACTGTACACACACTGCTGAAGAATATACAGCTCCTCCCTTTATACTCACTCTTCTTAGACCCTCGGGGGTAGGGCGTCAAGAGCACACCTGTGCATGATGAAGTAGTGGCAGGTCTAATCTTGTACAGGTCTTGTTCAGTTAACCACAACTACATTGACTTCATGATTGCAATGGCCTCATTGGACCTTAAAAAAAAAAAAAAAAAAGCAAGCAGTGTTCCATAGCACTCCTCCCTAGCCTCTGACTTTTACATTCTTTCTGAGAGATTCCCTGAGTTTTAAAGGGAATGATATAGATATCATGGTCCGGACCAAACATAGATAGTTTCTTTCCACATCTTTAGCAATGGTGAATCTCTGTATTAACCAACCTCCTACCCTGGTTCACATATACGTGTGTGTGCACGCACACACACACACACACACACACACACACACACGCACGCACGCACGCACGCACACATACACATGCATGCACGTGTCTACACGAAGTTTTTTTTTAGGTATTTATCTTTATTTTATGTATATGAGTATTTGCTTGTATGTACACATGGGTGCTGCTTGTGTGCCTGATGCCTGCAACAGGGCAGAAGCAGGAGGCAAATTTCTGTGAAAGTGACAAAATATGGACAGTTGTGTGCCTCCATATGAACTGGACTTGGGTCTTCTGCAGGACCAGAAAATACTCTTAACCACTGGGCCATCTTTTCTTCTTCTTCTTCTTCTTCTTCTTCTTCTTCTTCTTCTTCTTCTT
>NW_026585580.1:3877698-3891452 GCF_907164565.1 Psammomys obesus | reverse complement strand
TCTTCTTCTTCTTCTTCTTCTTCTTCTTCTTCTTCTTCTTCTTCTTTAAGTTTTTCATGTACGTGGGTGTTTTGCATGTCTCTAGACCACATGTATATCTGGTATATGAGGAAGCCAAAAGAGGAACTGGAATGACAGGCAGTTTTAAACTGCCATGTGTGTTCTGGGAATCAAATCCTGGTCACCAGAAGAATAACCAGCACTGTGAACTACTAGGCCATCTTTTCAGCCCCATCATCATTGGTTTTAGATTATTTGACAGTATTTCCCTCAAAAAGCCAGGTTCTATAAAGGCATATACATTTTTTTTTCTTAAATTGGAAAGCCTTAAATTGTATTAGTAAAGGAGTGCTCCAAGATTATTTTTAAATTTAAAAAAAAAATCATCCTTTAATCGTGGATGGGAATACATGTGAGAATATATAAACGTGAAGTAAGGCAAGGAATGGTCAGCCTGATGATTGCCAGTTCCTGCAAGTTGTTGAGAAGGTTAAAGCACTGTTAGGAGGTGATGAGTTGGCCCTGAAGCAGACATTTTCAGGATTCCATCTCTCATGCTGGGAGGCTGGGGCACAAGAATATGTTAAATGCGTGAGTGACTTAGTGACTAAAGAAAGGGATCCTTGCATACATTGATAGCAAAAATGATCCACAATCCATGGACTAGGAACAGACTTATACATTATCAAATTTTTAAAAAAAAATAATTTTTAAATGCATTCATCCACTGACTTTATTTTCTTTGCTTATAAACAAAAATGTGGGTATGTTTTAATCAACAAGAAAGTAACTAAGTTTCCTTAATTACATAGGGTTTTATTTTGAATGTACATTTTCTATTTAAAGCCAAAACATTATTCATGCAAAGCATCATCTAACTTGCTTCAACTCAAAAACCTAAACATTTTGGGCTGGAGAGAAAGAAGGAAAAAAGAAAAACAGGAAGATGTTTTTCTCTTTGCATGTATCTCTATTATCTTGTATCTCATTTTCACTTGTCTGATTCACCAAACATACGTACATACACATCCACACAAACCACATACACACACTTCCCAAAACATGAAGAAATACTAAAACTTGGCCTTGCAGACTTCATCTTTTTGAAATATAAGCTTTCATTACCATTACTTACTTTTATTTATAGCATATTACAAATATTTGAGTCTTTCATACCAACAAAATCACAGTGCATAAAACATTCTATATTTCTCTGTGTATCACACATCTCTTATTTGAAAGAGAAAAAGTAGCTGAATAAAAATGTCAAAGGCATTAAGAATTAAGAATATCAAAGTATAAAAACATATAAAACTTAGAAGCAAACACAGAGAGAAACAGGGAGAGATGGAGATACAGTGACAGAGAGATACCAGTAGGTAGAAATAAGAAACTTTGTTTTGAATGATTGTAGAATTATTTATCTGTACTCACTCTGTTACTATTGAAGATAGCCAGGTAGTAGATGATTATAAAGGTGTGGTTATTGCACAGCTCAAGAGAAGAGAGAGAATCTAACTCTATACAATCAAGTAAGTATGGAAAGGGAGAGCGAGGGAAAGCCCCAGGAAGAAATGGAATTGGAAGAAGAGCTGATATATAAACTGGAATTTGCTGAGTTAAGAAAAATATGATGAGGTAGCCAGTAGCCATTAAAACAGTGTTATTCCAAGCTAGATCTAGAGGAGCAGCAAAGGGTGTTTATAAAACTGGCCTGATGTGGGCCCCAAATCTCACCATGATGATGTAGAACAGTGTGAGAAAAACTGTCAATTAAGGGGCACAGCATGTGGGTAAGAAATGCCAAACTCTCAGGCAAAGTTGAAGAGGGCAGCCATCGGGTGGAGATTCCAGTATCCTTGCTGAAGTAGGAGCCAAGCCCACAATTCATAATTTCTGGATTATTTCAAAATGCCAAGGTACCCCTTTTATTTTATAGTCTTCTATTTTATTTCATTTTTTTCTGGTATTTTGAGACAGTTTTTTTCTCTGTGTAACACAGCTTCATTTTTGGCCTTAAATTCATTTTAAACTAAGTGTTCTTCCTTGGAAATCTACCTCTCTGGCTAGATTCTGCTAATAACCACTTACTGTTAGGGAAAAGTATACAAATTTCATTTATCACATTCACTTCTCTTCTCTAAGGCAAACTTGACCACCCAGAATTACACCTTTACTGACCACATACATCATGGTAAAAGAGGCAAATTCCTTGCAGTTTAGATGAACGCAATTTTTAAAAAATTCTGGTAGGTGGTATTGTAGGTCTAGAGACCCTTTCTGTTGAGTCTTTGTAGTACTCAGGAATCATAAAGCTCACACCAGTTTTATCCTGGTGTATAAGACAGGGAGGTCACATTCCATCAAAGTTAAAGGTGCTTTCCCCTTGTGGCTTGGATCATTTTTTTTCCTCTCTGTGTGTCCATATTGGTGGTGTTTCCATGCTAAACACTTAAAAATAATGTGCTAGCTTTCAGGTTTCTTTGTGTGAGTCCACAAAATGACTGTGCTGAGGGAACAAAAGACAGCCCCCAGTGCCTGGGGAGGGCTTGCAGAGGCTTCAGGCGCATCTTGTAGCTGCTGATGATGGGGAGGAGGACCTGCTGGTCTCAGAGCTTTGTCGGTGTCTCCACCATATGGGCTCTGATCGAAACCATGTGCATCAGGAGTAAATTTTCTCCAGTCACCAGCTGCCTGAAATACAGATAATGCATCCAACTGGAGTAAAAATAGATACCTCTGGAATGTGAAAATGGATGGGGGTGATAGTCCTGCAAGCTTTTCAGAAGGTGCGTAAAAGTGTGAGCGGAAACATCCAGGACCAACTGATCACTGCTTAGACATAAAGGGAGGTGAAGTGTGCATTTTGGGGGAGAATGAGGTCAAGGCGGTGAAAAGATTACCAGATGTTCAAGTGTTCACAATTACAGGCTATGGTTTAAAATGTCTGAAAGGAAAGAAAGAATCAGTGTTATGCTAGTACACAAACCTTTCACCTCTGCAAAAACTCTCTGGGTTCAATGGCAAACCAATTTTTTTGAGATTTACCCTTCAATCACCAGGTCACAAGCAATAAAACTTTTTTTTTTTTTTTTAAATCTGGCTTGCAGTGTCCATGCCTAGGAACAAAACCTTTAGAGTTCACCATGGAAGAAGGGGAAATGGGATATGGGAGATAACATATTCAGAGGGAAAAAGGTGATATTTCATATCTTTTTTTCCCTCTGACCCACTTTTGCTCTCACCCTTCCTTTCTTTTTCCTTTCCTCTCCCCTTTCTCTCTTTCACTCCCTCCCATCCCTTCTTCCATCCCTTCCTTTAGGTTCCTTTCTCTTCTCTATTTCACCTTCATCTTCCGTGCTAACATAAAATGTTCAGTTTAGTTGGATAGAAATGTTGATGCATACCCCCAAAAGAGCCCACCAGATACCATGGTATCTGTAAATGTTTTCATTTACAGTACCATGGCTGTATGTGTCTTCCTGGCTGTATGTGTCTTCTTGAAGGAGGGAGGGACTGGACAGAGCAGCAATAAAGCAATAAAGCATCAGTGGGATTCTTGAACAACAACCGAAAAAGAAAAAAAAAAAAAGATGAAATAAAGTCTTAAAAATATACTAATGTTCTGCCTCTGTGTCCCAACCTACTCACGCACTGTTGGCATTCTTCAGTTGCTAGACCTTGTCATTAACTATCCCACAATCCCCATAGGTTTTATAGAGGGTTGGTTTACTTCCCAGGGAAAGTAGGCATGAAAATATCAATGGGAATGCCTGGGTTTTATGCGTGTACCGAGAGAGAGGGAACATCCCATTCCCGTGGCGTGCTTTCCAAGTCCATGATGTCAGGCTGAGATGTGAGGGGCATCTCGTGCTCACTAAGTCTGACACTTTCTAGTTTCTTACAGGCCCACCTCACTGCGCTGGATCCCCAAACTTGGATTCCTCCTGCTGAATATGAAAAGTGCTTAAGAGCTCTTATTTTCATTACTTCATAGCTTCTTCTATATTTACATATGTGAAACTCTGTAGGAAGAAAATGTCTATTTTTTTTGTCATTTAAAATAAGCAAAAAGAAAAATAGGAATAAGTGTTGTAGCTTTAACAATTTTATTTCCTCATTGCCTTAGAGAGATCCCAACAAAAGCATCATACAATCATTGTTTGAAAGAAGCAGAAACTCAGATTAATTATAGATAATTATAATTTATTTTTATTTTTCTTTCATCAAGGCATAAACTACATATTATATAATCATTCTAGTACAATAAATATTCAGAAAAATCTGTTAATATCAAATATAAGAAATGATACATAACTGAATTTTAAATGTTTCTTTTGGTTAAAGATAAAAAAAATCAAAATTACATGCTAAATAATGCCTGAGAATAGATATGGCTCTAAACACTTCAATAGGCCTACAGTTATTTTCTCAGTGCAAAGGATTTACAAAAATACTTATTTATGGTGTTCTGTGAGTATCTGGAAGTTAATGGAATGATTTCGCCTGAGTTTCAAGGGCCAATTCTCTCAGAAAACAAGAAGAAATCATGAAAATAAGAAAAGCAACATTTTCAAACAAAAATGCCATGAGATTCCCAATCACATCACCAAAGCTGATGGAAGCCCAGACATTTTCTTGTTCTTTGATTGTTGCAGCCACATGATAATTAACCATTTTCCACATTTCTCTACATTAAATAATCAAATTTTCCTTCACTTTTCTGAATCAAAAACATTGGGTTTCTCATAAGGAAACGCTGTGGTAAGACTGTGGATGGCTGTGAAAGTGTCCTAGAACTGCAGCACACCTGTTATTTAACTAAAGGGAATGGACACCACTTAGAGAAACTGGCAACTGGAATCATCTTGATCACATCCACATGTGATACGAAATGTCAAGACATCAACAAACAGGCAGACAGAAAGGAAGAAATCAGAACAAGCAGCCTCATAAAGTCATGCTCTATCAGGGAACACTCCTGTGAGTTTTGGAGAAAGTAACACATAAGCAACCTCTCATGTTGAAGTCATTCCAAATCTGAGTCAATCTTGAGTAAATCAGGCTCTGGGGCTGATCGGGAGGAAGAAACAGTTTGCAAAAGAGAAATGCTCAAATATATTTCCATCAAAATGTGTATGCATGTATATATAAATGTATATACATTTATATATATATATATACATTTGTATACACACGTGTGTGCGCACACACATATAATAATAATAATAATTATTATTATTATTATTATTATTATTATTATTATTACAGGGAGGATTTCTAACTCAAACCCTTCCTTTTCCAGGCCCCAGGAAGAGGCTTTCCGAGTTTGCTCCATCAGCTTCTTTTGGAGGATTGGGGCGGGGGGGGGGGGAGAAGGAGGGAGATTTTAAATGCACAAGATACAGATGGTATGAAATTAGCTCACCTTGCTGCCTAACCCCTGCAGCTCATCAGCCTAAGTATCTTCTGGTCCAACGAGCCTTCTTATTTATTGTAAATGGTACTTTAGAATCACGACAACAGTCTCCATTCTGAATTCATCTGTGCACTTAGACATGGAGCTTTAGAAGTTGTTTTATACCAGTTACCAACATTCCTCTCATAAACATTCTATCCTGTGACTGTAGGTTTCATAGGTATCCAGCATAAACATCAGTTTGACACACTGGCAAACACAGGATACCAGATTGCATAGTTTTTCACCGAGCTGGCACAGCTCGGGGATGTGCTATAGATCTGAAGAGTCAGCACTTCCATTGAACTTCACAGAGCTCTGCAGCTGGTGGCTCACGAATTGCCACAGTGCCAGCCTTCAGGAAGGCTCCTTTTTAGAAGCAATCCCACTAAGGATTTCCATGGATTTAAAGCTTCCTCTACCTCTGGTGTGTCTGTGTGTGTGTGAGAGATATGTGCGCTCATGTATGTGGAAGTCATCATAGAACAGCTTTATATATCACCCATAGCTTTTCACCCTGTTTAAAACATGGCCTCTCTTGTTGACAGCTGTCTGTGTATGCAGGCAAGCTGTCCCTTGAACTCCCAGGAGGTTTTCCTGTCCCTGTCTCCCATCTCACCATAAGAGCACTGGGATTACAAATGTACATGTTCAGGGGATTCGAACTCAGGACTGCATACTTATGGAGTAAGCACTTTACCCACAGAGCCATTTTTACCACCCATCCCAAGTTGTTTTTATGGAATAGAATAAATGCTATTAAAAATTACAGGTCCAATAGGATAGGCACCTGGCTCTAAAATTCATTCTGAGACTTGGAAAGTTACTCAGTCATTCTGGCTGTATATTAAACATATAAAATGCAGGTGGGGATATTGGTATTCACTTCACAGTCTTATTGCAAGTATTTAGTGACAAAATACAAGGGGCATGCTTATAAAACTATTTGGCATATTAATAAGGAATCAATGGTGTTAACTCTTATTGTTTCCACTTTTTTAAAAATTGTGTTACGCCCAAGAATGATGTTCTATGCAGTCATTGGAGACATTTGTGTTGGCTCATGGTGATCCATCTTTCATGCAACGTATTCAATTTTCTTATTAGTTTGTTAGAGAGTTGCATTAAGGGAAAGGTGACAACATTCCTGTAAAGAATGGAGCTTCGAGATACCGGAGTCATAACTTTACTTTCAGAATTTTAGTGTCATTGCAACCGGTGGCATATTGTTCTTGGCATTTTTCTATACAATGAGGCATCCTAGAAAGGCTATTTAAATCTGCTCTGATGATAAAGGCACTCATACATTCTGATAGGTTGTTTTGTGAGAAGGTTAAAAAAAAAAAACACTTTGCTGTAACTCCTTCCTCATTTCACCAAAATATTAAAGAAGGTTAAACATCAGAGGTTTTAATTAAGCGAGTTCTGATCAATTCACAGAATATGTAGCAGTGATGAATTAGCGATGAATTAATTCAGTGTAACAATTGAGGTATTAGAATTCCCCCATTATCTCACAAATTATCCCCAGCCCCATTGCTTGATACTTTGTCCTTCTCTTCATCTCATTCAGTCTGCTTTTAATGAACTGCATTGATAGTTATTCATAAGCACATTTCAACAAATTTCATATTAACTCTTTTGCATATGTCATTCTTTTGGGCTTACAACATGACGATAATGTTTACTGAACAAGCAGTGAGCATCTGTCTCTTCACAGTATACAGTAAGAACCAAAGTGGGTTCCATGTGTGCCTTTCTGTGCTTTCAATTTTCTACTCCATCTGACATGGCTTAGTCGCATCCTCTGTTAAAATGGTAGCAAACACATTGTCTGCTTTACAAGGTTACCCTGAGGATAAAGATAATAAAGAATATGAAATGACTAGCAGTTCCTGGGACAGCAGAAAGTATTTATTGTATTTTAACAGACTGATATCACATTTAGATATAATCTAGGAAGAGCAACAGAGAATACTTGAAAAGAAAAATGAAAATTTTGTTTATGTGTTTTTTACCAATTGCATTCCCATGGAAACTGTAAGAATTCTATTCCAAGTATTCCCTTCTTGCTTTGTTTCTTCAACATCTCACATGATACTTGCATGCATATACATTCACCTACCTGTAAATATGCATCTTTGTAGATATACAGCTTTTCACATGTAGGTGATGATTCGACAGTAATGGATCACATACATGATGAAAAGCCCATTTGATGATGTTGCCTAATGACATCAGAGCTTTCTTAGTTGGTATAAGTACATTCTAGGATATGTGTACAGCAATGAAATTGATTTAACCATCTATTTCTCAGAACTGTTCTCTCCTTGAACCTATGCATGGTGGCATAGATGGTTAGGTTCTATGGACTGCTTTTTAAAGTATCCAGCATCTGGTTAAGAATGTGTTAATAGATGCTAACATTATTATAATTGCTCTTTTATCATATTGTTCTATACCAAGAACAATGTTCTACACTTGGAGGCATTTATGCTTGCTCATGCTTATCTTCTTTTTATATACAGGCCGCTTTTCTCGTTTTTTTCTTATGTAGTTGTTTCTTAATTAATAACAAAGTCAGCCGGGTGTGGTGGCACACACCTGTAATCCCAGCACTCTGGGAGACATAGGCAGGTGGACCTCTGTGAGTTCAGGCCAATCTGGTCTACAAAGTGAGTCCAGACCAGCCGAGGCTACACAGAGAAACCTTGACTTGAAGAAAAATACACACAAGAAAACATTAATAACAAAGTCATTCCTATATGTAAATTTTGACACTAGTTTATGCCTATCAGATAGTAATTGTATATCACATACGTTTGAACAAATAACTACATTTGAAGTAATAGAAAAGTGTACTTAACTCAAAATTACCAGTATCAAGATAAATACCTTCTGTCTAGACTGGCTCAATTCAGTGTGGATAACTTTGGGCCTGTCACTCCTCTTCTCCTTACCTGTGGAATCCAGATCTGTCAAAAAATATGCCAAGTTTTTCCTCAGCCTGAAAATGATAGCAGGTGCTTCAGGGAAATCTGAGGAAAGACCAACTAATTTCATTACACTAAAACTGCTTGGGTGTTATATCTTTTACACTAGGCAGATAGGCTCCCTCTTTGTGTCTGTTCTCTTTAGGGTAACCCTCGAAGGAGAAAAAGATATATTACAGAACGCCTCCTACAGCATTCAGGTGCTACAGGCCCCAGCCTAGCACAGCTGTGGGGTGTCAGTGTTCAGGCCTCCTGGCTGTACTTCCAGGTGACCTGCAGGAGATGAATTCCTCAAAGGAGAGATGGCAGTCTGAGCAAGCAGGGGTAAGCAAGCCCTGGAGACTTTTTACAAATGCATATCTTGGAGTTCGTGCTTGTTCCAAATCCTCGTCTATGCAAGAGAATACAATTCATCGTAACACAAATCTGAAGCCAGGTAGCCTGTGTTTCCCAACAGAGAATCAACAAAACACTCAACATTGTTGACTGTAGACTTTAAAGGTTTTCCTGCCAGCATAGGTAGAATGACCAGTCTTTGCAATTCCCAACTTTATTGTGGAATCTAGTGTATATTCCTGCGAGATGTTATATTATAGATAAAATGAAGAACTGAGCCCTATGAGTACCAAGTTGTGACTCATGACCCTGTCACTTATCTATGCGATCTTGGCCATATTTTCAATTTCCCTATCTAGATAGTTGGATGCTGCTACAACTAAGTCTACCTTGCCATAGGTTGTAAAGATTAAATAAACAAACAACAATAAAATACATAAAATGGCCAGACATGGTGCATGCCTTTAAATCCCAGCACTTGGGAGCCAGAGACAGGCAAATCTCTAAGAGTTCCAAGCTAGCCTGGTCTACAGCATGGCCAGGGCTGTTACACAGACAAACCCTGTCTTGAAACAATAACAACAAACGCATAGCTGGCACAAAGCAAAGGTCTTCCTAACTTCAGAGCGGGAAACAGTTTTCAGTCAGTATTTCTGTTTCCCAAACCCCAGTGTAGGAACAAGGCCTAACACATCTTCTGAGTATTGAGCCTAGTTCTCAAACCTCCAGTGACTACACTTGAGGGCAGACTTCAATGGCAGAAAAAATAATTAATTTAAATATATATATATATATATATATATATATATATATATATATATATATATGTAAACACACACAGAGAAGATGAAAAGAAAAGAAAAAAAAAAAAAAAAAGGAACCCCCGTCTCTGTAACAGGAAACAGAATCTCCATGGGATTGCTTTTCTATCAAATGGAAATGTCCTAGTAACCAATCTTTCAAAATCCTCTTCTGAAATAGAGCAGCAGGCCAATTAATTAGCATGAAAGCTTAGTCAAAAGGACAATGGTACCTTGAGAACTGAGCAATTGAAGCACGTAATTAAGGCACAGAGCATGAAACAACTTTGTTTGGTAATTTAGAGCATACATTTGCACTGGTGCGTATTTTACAGTTCGGGTCTTCTGCAGAAGCCCCTTTCTGCCTGCTCCATGTGCTCAAACAAAGATGGACAAACAACCCAAACTGCTCACACGCTGGGGACAACAGAGATGAACTCCCAAGTTCTCTTCCACAGGTAGTGGGGATTCAGAAACCACCTTCCCATGCAGATGCTCACGCACAGACAGGAACGGATGCGCTCACTCTCCAGGAGCCTGGCAACAGAACCAAGTGGTGTGAGGGGACCTGAAGCAAATTGGAAACCGAGAAAAATGTTCTGCTGCCCACGGAGTCCTAGCGTAGGGAGCTGCATCCTCGCGGAGCATGAGAGCCTTTCTCTGTACATACCCAGGCTTCTGGCTCCAGTGGGTGGGTGGGAGGGCTCAGGTTCTCAGCCTCACCCTGCAGTGATGTAGGATCACCCAGGATGGATTTTCCATGGTATGGGCAAAGCCCCTTTAATTTGAGTGTAGCTTGTCCTGCCAAGATCCAGGATATTTAAAAGAGTGAGGCCAAAGTAAATGACTCATTTCAGGGGAATCCACTCTTTTAGACAAATGAAAAGGCCTTACTCGTTGCTGGGTGCCAATTGAAGCTATATAATGGATAGTTTCAACAAGGAATAAAATAAAGCGCATCTAATTTAGCATCACACAGCTTTTCTCTGAAGGAAGAGAAGACTTCTTTGGTGACCAGGTTGAGCCACCTTCCTTTAGAATTTAATGTCATTCTGATTTGGCCATGGTAAGGAGAAGGGTACAAGGCAAAGCATAGGACCCAGCAACTCCCCACACCCTGAGATTAGCTCTCAGGGTTCACACAGAGAAAGGGCAGACTCCCACTCTCTTCTCACCAAAGAGCTCTCTTGTGTTATTGAGTTTAGGATGAGAAACTGTGCCCCTCCAGTTCCTGGTGGGGGTTGGGGGGTGTCTTGCTTCTGCCTCCTACCCAGTTTCCTCAAGAGAACTGTATCCAGATTAAACACATTTGGCAACCGGAATGAAAATCTAGATTTTAGCATCTGAATTTAAAAGCTGTTTACATGGAAACCCACCCACTGTTTGGAAAAAAAGTGAAAAGATCTTGAGGCTTATTCCCAGAACCAAAATGATAAAATGAGTTTTTGTGAGATTAACAGGGTACTGTTTAGGCAATAAAATAAAGACAGTAGAAAAATTACCTCAAAAATCTAGTCAAAGGTTTATAAAATTTGGGCAAAGAGAAATATAATTGAATTTAATAAATGCATCGGAGAGAGGGGAGAAAAACAACGTAAGAGAAGAACAGTTGTAAGGAGCTAAGCTGTTACTCCAAGATCAGGATGTCCAAAGTGGAATAAAGGAAGACAGGCCTGGCAAATAATTGGAAACTTGTGCTCTAGGAAACCGCCAGAAGGCTGGGAGACATATTAAAAGAAATTTGTTTTCTTTCACTTCTGTTTTGTAACAGGGTGGCGACACAATTAGAAATTGTTTTTCCGGGAGAGATTATTAGATTGTGATGAAAACCAAATAAGACTGATAAACCAAAGATGGCCCCAGAGAAGCAGCCAGCACCTCCCTACCCCCCAACAGTTTCACATTTCATCCCTTTCTGTGCGGCTGAGAGGAAGCTCCCCCCACCTCAACTAGCTGACGATATGACTATTGTTTTGTTTTGTATTGTAAGATCCTCTTACAATACTTGACTTTTTATACCTCAGTTTGGTCTTGTGAACAAAAGGTGACACACTGGTTGACATAGGGTAAAAAGCCATTCAGTCAGTAGCTGTGATTAAGAATAGAGTTCTGAGCAATTTGTGTTTGTGAGGGTTTTGTGGTGTGTGTGTGTGTGTGTGTGTATGTGTGTGTGTGAATTAATAATTATTCTGCTTCGTTTTGGACATAGCCATGTAGATTCACAGATAATCTAGGCCAAGTCTCAGTAAGTCATTAGCAATTTGCACTGTGATGTTATGGCACCAAAAAACCACATTAGGTATGGTGGTGAGTGAAAGGCTGAGCTGTGATACACATTTTCCCTACCACAAATTCAAAGCAGCATGAGGCAGTTGCTATGCTCTGCAAGCTCTTCCTTGAAAAGAGAAAACAACCATGACTCATAGGCCAGTTAACTTGTTTCTCAAAAGGGGCCCCCAGAAAGATGCCTCTGCCTTACCCCAAATTGCTATTGTTGCTAAGCTTTTCAAGCGATGAAGACGCCCCATTACCCATTTTCTTAAGGGTTCTTAGGGTTGTCAGAGGCAGGAAAGAATCGATCATCCATCACCTTCCACCTTACCTGGCAGCACTAGCTGGACTTGGAACCCTGAGCCTTTCTTTGTTGACCCCATGTCACACACATGGTTCAAGTCTTCTCTGTGGCATGTTTCCTCCACGTGTGTGCGCTCTGCACAGTCATTACATTTTCTTCCCTACTACCTTTGTAGTCCAGCTTTCCCACAGACTCCAGTGAGCAAGAAAAATAATTGATCCCGGCTGTGTTCTTGGTAAGGGTCAGAAAATAGAATCGTTTAACAGCTGACTTGCTGCTATTGCCAACCAGCATCATGCTTTTAGCGGCACCAAACTTGAAATGGGAATAAAGTCAGAATGAATAGTAAGCGAGGACGGACTCTCAGCAGAGACCTGATGGCCATTGTGTGAAATCGGGCAAGGAGCCTTGGAAATTGCTCTTTAACATCCTGAACTTTTCTCACAGGAATGCAAATGTGAGTTAAAACAGGATGTTTCTGTTTCCATGGTGTGTCTTACCATCAAAAGCAGCCCAAGTTTGAGTTTATTCATATGAACTTTGACACTTAGTTTGATAACTGCCTAAAGAGCCTTCTCAAGTGCCTGGTTACTAGTATGTCAGCCTTTTGTTTTTCTTGTTCTATTGAATTGAATGTTAAAGACATAGAAGACAAATATATGTATATATGGGCTTTATGGTAATTTATAGAAAACATTCAGGGAAAATCAAGAAGTATTTGATAAGATACTTTGGGAAAAAGTTCAGTTTTTTAACATAAACTTGGCAAGAAAATCTAGAGGAAAAAAGCTTTAAGAATATAGCTGTTCCTTGAGAATGAAAAAATGATTAAAGTTAACACTAAAAAACATACAACACCTTTTGGGCATAATAAGATGTTCCAAGAAAACTTTAGAATTTGTAAGTTCTTACTTTGAGTTTGTTTGCCCAAGAGGTATAAATGCTTAAATAAACCATAAGGCTGGCTGTGTGATACTAGTTCCGTATTAAGAAACTGAGCAGAGAAACTGTGTAGAAGGAAGCAGAGGCCATGTTCTGCATCTTTAGAAATTGAACAGACGCTAGCCTGCAAGCCTGCCTCTTGATGAATTCATTTGTAGTCTACTCTCCTCAAGTCTGTCTGTACAAACCTGGCTCATTAAGCAGGCACGCTCAAGGGCCAAACCTTCTTCCACCTGTTTCCCATAGTAATCATCTTAAAATAGTCTTTTCATTGTAACAGTCTCTGCCCACTCAAAACCAACTTGCAGCCTTCCATCCATATTTTGAGATTTTTCTTGTGATCTCTCCATACCCTACCTCCATCTGGCTTTAGCACGGGCTTCCCATAGCAGAACTCATACTTGAGTCTGGTCTCTTTACACCATTGCCTGCAGGTTCATGCCAAGCCTCTGCCACCAGCAAAGGTTTACCTACGTTCAGCGGAAGGCTTACCTGTTTAAAGGCTTCCTTGATTAAAAGAAGCAAAAAACTCACACCTTCGCCTCCCAGTGTGCCACCTGCTTAGATCTCATTCCAAAGCTGCACCCTTCTTCATTACAGCTTGAAAGAAAGAAAGAAAGAAAGAAAGAAAGAAAGAAAGAAAGAAAGAA
>NW_026585580.1:3846303-3877688 GCF_907164565.1 Psammomys obesus | reverse complement strand
AAAGAAAGAAAGAAAGAAAGAAAGAAAGAAAGAAAGAAAGAAAGAAAATGTCTGTCAAACAAATGAGAATAATTCAGGAAGAAAGTGTGTCCTGAGACTCACATTGGTTAATTTTCCCTGACAGTCCTCATTCATAACAATGTTTTGTTTTCAGTTAGTTTCAGATACCTTTCAGAAGTACATCCCTCATTTCTAAGCATTGTGTGTATTTATCTCCCTTGAACATCTGCACACTCACTGGCTCTCTCCTCCTGACTTGACTCTAGCCCCTTTTCTCATCCCTTGCTTCTGCAATCTTCTTTCGTGTTTTCCATCCTATTTCCTCCCACCGTCATTCTGGAATATCTTTAAGGGCTTCGCTCTGTCAGCGGTGGGGGAGCCCTACTGTTCAAAGGAGACACTATTTACCTGTCCTTCCTTAACTGTCATGTCATCAATATTTGAAGTATTTGCCAGACAACCCAGGTGCACTGAGACAGGAATTGGCAGCTGAGACTTGAATGAGCTACATCTCCGATACAGGTCCAAGGGAACACCCGCCAAATGTGTCTCTGGATCCAAGCAGTGAATGCAACAGTTACCACCATAAATATTAGACCAAATGCAATCCTGAATTTAAAAATAAAATTAATGTTTTAGAAATCACTGTATCTAAACTAATCACAGATCCTGCCTAACTTGTCAATGGAAAGCAGCCTATTGTAAGGAAAAAAAAAAAAAGAATATTGTAGCCAAAAATAATCACAAGTTCTCTAAAATGCTGATTTGTTGAAATCACATCTTGTTAAGAATTACATTTCCCATATAATACCCATGCTGTTAAATATGGAATGTTAGTGGACACTATGTTAATCTTTCTGATGAGGTTAAGGCTAGTATAACTAACACATTGCTGATTTTCATTAATATTTGCCAAACTCGTTCATACAAAAAGCCCTGCAGCAACTAATGAAGCCTTCTGTCTGAATGGCAGCTTCCAAGTCTGTATCTCTAAGCATTCTGTGGTCATATACTCTTCGTATTATATGATTAATAATACTTCAAAAGGACAATAGAAACAGTTTGAAGTTTGAAAACTTTTTTGAGTCTATGCTTGTGTGAGTCACATGTATATGGACATGTTTGCTTCAGGCTTGTGCAGCTCCTGTGTTAATACTCTTTGCCAGCACTTTAACACTTATAAAAAGAGACTGGCTGCTATGTGAGAAAGGGTGAAAAATCCTTTCAGTTTCCAAATTCATTGAGATTTGCTCTGTGGATTTTGAGTTTGGAAGACTAATGTGAATTCTAACATAAAAAATAAATTATAACCAAGGAAGAAATTATTTAAGGAAGATAGATATCTAATTCAGTTAGTACATAACCTTAATCAAGCATACATGGAGCTCTACATTCTGTCCCTAGCAACAGATAAACTGGCATGGTGGTGCATGCTTTGATCTCAGACCTCAAAATGGGCCAAAGGATCAGACATTCAAGATCACCCTCAGTTATGTAACAAGATGAGGCCATTCTGAACCACATGGAACCCTGTCTTAAGTTAAGTATCACAGTAAAAAAACAAAACAAAAGAAAAAACCAGAATCTATAATGTAGTAGGCACCAAGCTAGGCATCTTGTCAAATGCTGTTTTGTTGAGATTCCACTGTGTATTTCAGGGAGTGTAAATGTTTTCAAGGAAACTGAGGCTCCTGAAGCCCAGTGTCCCGATCAGTAGAGCCAAGAGTTAAACTCAAGTGCCCTAGACTCCACAATCAAGCTCTTTTTAATTACACTCACCCTCTGATGTGAATTCACTCAGTTTCTCCTCTAATGTCACACCAGGATGGCCTGGTAGATGACAGTGACTTAGAGTATTGCCTAAATTTCAACGTAAATCTTCTATTACTGAAAAATTTTACTTAATACGTGGCATCCGGAGGATCCTCAGTGATCACTGTTCTTGTGTTCTGTTGTTAACCTGTTACAGAGGTTACTATAATATATATATATATAACGATATATATATATATATATCGTTAGAAAGCATAGAGATTTGAATTCTCACTGTGTTCTGTTACTTGGGTGGCTGAAATTTGCAGAAGCACAAAACTTGGTTTCTGACAGTGCCTTTTATACAGCTTTTGAAACAGCTTTTTCCCCCCTTCAAGTTCATTGCTTCCTGTTGTCTAGCAACTGAAATGAAATCTCATTCTGATCTTTTTGCATTGTTGTGTCCTGATAAACTGATTTAGATTTCAACAATCCAACGGCTACTCTTCCACACATGCCTCCCCAAGAGAGCTGTTAGCGTAAACCCTGCTACACTTTGGGACAAATGTTTGGTTTTATTGTTCCCAGGATAGTTGTTTGTATGTTTGAGACTGGGACTCAGATAGTCCAGGTTAACCTCCTACTCCCTATCGACATTCACTCCCAGGGCTGGATTATAGGCTTATTGCCACCACTAACCAGCATTTTTCTGAAGTCTTAACTTGCTATGATATACAAAGCTTTTGTAACTAATAAATAAATAAACCTGTGTATAAAGATATGGCACAGAGGAATGACACTAATGCCATTGACTGCAAATGAGCAGTGGGTTAAAGAGTATTTTGGTACGAGAGATTTGTGCTTCCTTGCACATTATCCCTCTGAGGCAGGGGCCTGCATTTTAAAGACAACCCCCAAACTACCATACATTAAAAAGAACTCTGATATGGCATGGGTTGGGAGGAGGGTGTTTTGGCCTTCACTGTTGAGGCAGCTATACCTGCTTTTCTCTCCCACTTTCTAATTACATAGTCCCATTTGTACCTCACCCACACACCTGCCTGTCCCTGGCACCAAAGACAGCTGTGGCTGGGTCTACATAGAAATGACAAATTAGGACCAAGGTTTTGATCTTTGGCAAAGGAATGTGTACTCTTCAGCTCCCATAAACATCATTTGCCACATAGTCCTGCCTCTGCTATAGATAGATACCAAAGCTGCCTGAGCAGGAGATCAGCCTCTTCCTTTGCTTTCTGCAGTGATACTTCAGTGATGTCCCTCCCAGACCTTGCTGTACTGTATCACGCTGGGTTTTACTGTGGAGCATATCTTTCATAGGATCAGCATGCGGCCACAGTCTGAATCAGTGTCAGGAGCAGCGCTGGAGAAGTCACTACTGAGCAGCTTGCAGGCAGTCTCTCACCTGAGAGGAAAGAGTCTGTCCAAAACCTTCAGGTGATGAAGGTCTTAGCGGAAATGCCAGTTTTGATTGGCTATGGATGCACGCACATCTCCGGACCAGAACTGCCCTGGGTCTGGCTAGAAATAAACAATCTCAGCTCAAATTGCTGACCCCAGGAGAGGGCAGGGAAGGAGTGAGTCATCTTTCAATAGTACAAGCATGTGTTATAGTCCCCTTCTTAGAAGAAACTCTTGACAGTAACTGGCCGTTAAAATATAAAATAGAATCCTGAAGCAGCCTGCAATGGGATCTATGCTTTGCCGCTAATAATAGCAAGGTTAATTACAGAAGGGAGTTTCAGAAAACGTAAACTAATGGCGCTGAGCAAAAGTTACTTCACTGGTGGTTCAAAATAATTAGTAGTAGGGTCTGATTGCAGATCTGGTAATGATAACCCTTCATGGATCAAGGTTAGAGATGGGGAGGGCATGGGTCGTTTATGACTGAAAATCAAGTTTGTCTGTTACTTTTGTAATAAATGATAGCTTCTTGTCACTCCCTGTCAAGTTCTGAGACCTTTATTATGTTTACCGGTGTATGACTAAGCCTCCTTATGTTCAGAATTCATGATATCAACAGCCATACAGTTCCATATCTGCAGTATTCTCTTACAAGCCTTAAACACTAAGATAAAAAACTTAATATGTCAAGCTAAGATGTAAGTCAATTTCATAGTAAATGTCTACACACAAAGCACAGGTAATGAGTTTATAACCATGTGAGTCTACCGTATTTGATACCAGATGCCGAATCTCCATTTATAGTCTTCATTTGCTTGTCTGGGAATCAGTACTGAGGACTAATTGGATAGGATATCCCCTCATTCAGGTGAGTCTCAGAATTCCACCAATGCTTACTTGATTATTATTATGTGATTGTTGCCTTCATCTTTATTCACCATTCCTGAGCAGCTCCTGTACGATGGGCAGGTGTTACTGAATTATGACATGACTAATGCACTCCTTTAGTTAACCCTATTTGAAAGTGAGAAAATAAGACAAAGGGGATTTGGGGTTTCATTCAAGACACAACAATGACCACTAGTGAGCGGCACAACTTGAATGTGAAGTAGAAACCTGCTGTGCGCCTCTCCCCTAATGTCTTGTTCCTTTCTAATTTATTGTGCGTGTGTATGAATTCCATTTTTTTTTATCCCATCCACATTAAGTAACTATTTATTTTGCGGTTCATAACTGAGCGACCGGAAGCCTGGTTTAGAAAAGCCGCTGTATCTTGTTTACATCGTGGCTTCTTCAATGAGCAAAGCCTATAGGGCAGCCATCCTCATGGTAAATGATGAGGTTCCAGACACACTCCCTCCACACACAGCTGTCAGGTAAATAGTCTACCCTACAGGAATTTGAAAAATAAGCATTGCAGGATTCTACCCTGCCTTTTCTCCCTGAAATAGGACATACAGCCCGTCAGGGCGTCCAGGCTGTCTTCTGAAGGAGGGCTTCAGACTGATTTGAGGGGCAGCCTCTCCTTGCACAAATGAAGGGTGTCGTGAATCTGAGCAATGGGCCGGATGGACGCTATTACCATGAGCTCAAACGTTGTGCCCTGTCACACTTCACCACAACTGCCCATTCTTCAAACCTGCCACAAAAAAAAAAAAAAAAAAAAAAAAAAAAAAAAAAAAAAAAAAAAAAAACATAGTTTAGGTGTTTCTTGTGGATCATATTTTATCATGAGGGCTTTCGTGTCATATCATATTTACATTAGCATAAACATGTTTGCTTTTTAGACCGTTCTTTTTTTTTTTTTTTTTTTTTTGATTTTAGGAGCCTTACCCATGAACCCAGAAAAAAAATTACTTTTCTTACCCAATGCCAATATATTCTAGAAATAGTAACACAAATAATCACCACCATGAGGAATAGTGCGGCCCTATACATTGTCTACTAGGTCACCTCCACTTTCCTTCCTTTGTTTCAGGAAAATGTTGACATTTAAGATAAAGACCTTTTAAGTACTTTTCTTTCTTAAGACTTTTTCTCCATTGTTAACTGATAAAATTTTCTAGGTATTTATAACAAGATGATATATATACAAATATATACACACATCTATATATGAATATATAGGTATACATGTGTGTGTATATATATACATACATGTATGTATATATGTATGTTTTTATATATGTATTTATACATACATATCCAGTCCAGCTGATTAATTCGAATTACTTCGTGAGAATACTTAAAATATCTGCTATTCACAGTTTTCAAAATAAAATGTATTATCGAATACAGTCAACTCATTCTTCTTGTTCTACAGAAATGATTATATCTTTTATCCAAATTCTTGCCTTTGGCTTCTGATAACCACTACCCTCCTCTTTACTTTTATGCAATAATGTTTTTATACTCCAAAATAATGAGACAATGCAGTATCTGTCTTTTCTGTGTCTGGTTTATTCCACTTAACATGGGTAACATGGGATCCTCTACATCTAATTGCAAAATACATTATTTTTCAAGGCCTAGTACGTGTTCCGTTATGTATATGTTCCATAGTTGCTTCATTCATGCACTAACTGACATTGCCTTAATTTGTGTTGTGGTATTACAGCATAGTACCAAGACTGAGTAATTTATAATAATTGGAAATGTATTGTTTTGTGATACCCTAAGTTTGGAAGCATAACATCAAGACACCAGCCCCTTGGATATCATCCCATGGTAGATCATCAAGATAGCATGAGAAGGAGGCCAGACTCCCTTTACCTGCATCATACAGGGCTTCATCTAGTTCCTTTGCCTGGCTGGCCTAATTTCTTTCCAGTCGGCCCCACTTTCCAACAGGGTCCCCCTGGTTATTAGGTTCTAACACGTACCTATGGAGAAAACATTCAAAGAATGCAGACAGTCAGGTTGATTCTGTGTCTTGGCTCCTGTAATATTGCTGTAATAATAATCTCCTGGGAGATTAGCTGCCTTTAGATATACAGAAGTCATGTCTTTGAATATGCCCTGAAATAAGATTGTTGGAAGATATGGGTGTTTATTTTTTTTCCCACTTATTTATTTATTTAATCACTTTGCCACCTGATCCCAACCCCCTCCCTCCTTTCCTCTCAGTGCCCCCTCTCCTCCTTCTCAGAGAAGGAGATGGGGGCGGTAATAAGTATCAACCCACCCTGGCATTGCAGATCACAGCAGGACTAAGCACATCCTCTCCCAGTGGGGCCTGATAAGATAGTCCAGCTGGGAAAAAGATCAAGTGACAGGCAACAGAGTTGGAGACAGCCCCTGCTCCTATTGTTAGGGGACCCAAATGTAGCCCACACTGCACATCTGCTACCTAAGTGTAAAGGGTCTAGCTCAGACCAAGCATGTTGTTTGGTTGGTGGTTCAGTCTATGGGAGCCCCCACGGGCCCAGATTAGCTGACTCTTTAGATCTTTCTGTGGTATCCTTGACCCCTCTGGCTCCCTATATCCTCTCTCCCACTCTTTCACAGAACTTCCTGTGGTAAGCCCATTCTTTGGCTGTGGGTCTTTGCATCTGTTCCCATCAGCTGCTGGCTGAAGCCTCTCAGAAGACAGTTATACCAGGCTCCTGTCTCAAAGAGCCTCCATACAACTTTCCACAATAGCTACACTAATTTACATTCTCACTAAGAGTGTCCAAACTACCCTTTTCTCTGTATCAGCTCTAACATTTATCTTTCATCCCTATAGTAATAACCAGCCTAACAGGTGCTCATTGTGGTTTTAATTTGCATTTACTTGGTGATATGGAAATATTGAACATTTTTTGTTTTCATATTCCTTTTGGGTTTTGGAGAAATGTCTGTTCAGTCCTTTTGTCTATTTTATAATTGGATTATTTGTTTGTTTGTTTGTTTGTTTGTTTAACTCTTTAGGTGTTTGTATTCCCTCAGAGAGCTTATAACCCAAACCAAGTACGCTTCAGCAAAATGCATTCATTTGTTCTATCTGGCATCTTTGGGATCTTCTTGCTTTCATTCTGTGTTGCTCTCTCTCCTGTGCCTCCTCCATATTATAGGAAACTACATTTGTCAGATTCTTTCGCTTTTTTGTTCCTGGGAAGGAACATCAGTGTTTTACAATGGTGGGAAGTGGTTAATGAGAGGAGGTAGGGGGAAGATGGGGCAGACTGAATCTCTCCTTTGTGATTTTGCTTCCATTTTGGCTTTCTCCACTGTTTACTTCCCATCTGGAAGCTCTCCAGGAGTCTATTTGCCATTGGATAGGCCCAGCTTCTGGGCTTAGTGGCTCTTGAGCAAACATGCACAAGCCCTTGAGTAAGAGAACATAAAGCATACATGCATATGCATACATACATATGCTCAGTATGTAAAAAACAAGTCAAAAACATAGTATATTTATTTGTTTGTTTTGATAAATGCATCTTCAAAATGCTGTATAGTTTAAAAATCATTGCCTTGGGAATCCATAAAATAAACAACAGCTTTCTTCTTACTCATTAGACAAGGGATTGGGATTTGATAATTCACCCTACTATTTGTTCTTCCAGAACTCCACTGTCTCAGAACTAGAAAAATTCCATGAATGGGATATAGCATGTTTGCACACTAAAGAAAATACACCTGATCCCTCTTTTCTCTTCTTCCACCCGTAAACAGAAGCTTCCTCTTGGCCATCTCAAGGCTCTACAGTTCTGAGTTGCTCTGGGAAGGGAGAAGCTAGGACTAGGGGAAAGGCATGCTCAGGATACCACACTAGACTGCTCAAGTTGGGACAGGCACATTGACTGGAAAGGAATCATAGCATCTGTGTGTTTATGCTCTCTTGACCCACTTTCTTACACAGTAAACAAACGTGGCTGGCAGGAGCAGAGTGAGGTCTTCTAACATGCTGGTTCAGATGACTGGTTTCAGGGTTGCACCGGTTATAAATGTCTCATGGCAGTATCTTTCTGATCTTGCCAGTCTTGTGGTTCTATTGCTGCCCAGTGCATCGTTCAGCTCTCCACTAACCTGCTCAACCAACATCTTGTCTTAAGTTTTTTTTAAACAACTAGTGATCTTTCTACTTTCCCTGGCTATATTCCACTTAATATAAATGGACTAAAGATATAAAATATATATTATGGTGGTATTTCCTGTTCAGTTACTTGGTTTCATCCAAGCTGAAGAGAATAATGTTTGTTACAAAGATAGCTTTGAAGAAATAAAGTGATTCCTGATAATCTAAGTCCTCTCCTGCATTTCAGAAGTCATTTTCCAAAAGGCATTGCATATTTAGCTGTACCTAAATCTACATATGGAGTCACAAGGTAAATAGGACATAGAGAAAAATAGAAGTGGAATATTTCAACATTCCAGACAGAGGGACAAGAAAGTGATAGTGATTCAACTAAATGCTGTGCCTTACCCAATATAGAGCTTGTGGTGGCAAGCTGCAGCCTTTGGGTCTCCTACAATCCGCTCCAACACTTCCCACACTGCAACCCTTTCACGTGTCATTCTACTAGGACAGTGCACTTCTAGCTCTTAAAATAAATCGTACACATATGGTACTTATATAATGAAGACAAAACCCGTGCAGTGGGACTGGAAATATTCACATTTGGTCTCCAGATAATGCTCAAGAAGCGATCCGGCCTGGGTTATGTAACAATTCAATTCCTAGGTTAGATTTGTTTGGTTGTTTTGTTTTTTTTTTTTTCTTCCTAGAAGGCACAAGAATTTGATGTACATCAGACATTTGTTCCTTACAATTTTCTGCTCAGAAATAAGACTTCATGTAATAAAATCTTAAACTCTATGTTGACGACATAATGTGATATCAACCTTTCTAATTCATCGCTGGTAACATTGTTGCTGTGAAAAAATCAAGGATCTATTTGGCATTGTTCTGCCACTTCGGTTTCTGTGCTTGTAACTCTCCCACTGCAGCAAGTCTGCTCTGGCAGATGCAGCAGACGCTGCCGAGATTTGGCAGGAGAAAGAAAGGGAAAGTACTCCATTGCCTGATGTTGCTAAAAACTGCAGCCAACTTCCAATTATCCATGTTAGTAAATGCAAGGATCTTCTAAGTCCAGATCTCATCTATAAACTATAATTCAAGAAGAGAAACAAAACAGCGGGGTTTCATTTGACCACACACTGCTGCCTATTTCCTGTATTTTCTTTTTTCAGTTAAAATTTCTAAGCTAGAAAAACAGATCGAGCCTTATTAAGGTCAGCACTGTGGCTGCTAGACCTAGACTGAAGAACTTGGCCATCATCTTTTAAAGGAATGGGTGTGCAGCTGCTCCTCACAGTTTCTAAACTGAAGTTACTCTTTCCTGGGTAATACAGGAAAAGCAGACAGAGACAATGTTTTCCGAGAGAGGAACAGGCCATTGGAATGAAAAGGAGAAAAGTCAGCTCCTCCAAAGGCTGATGGAAAAAAAAAAAAGATTCATCATACCACCTAGGAACAATAATGCCTGGAACCTACCCAACTGAGCAAAGGGATAATGAGAGTCAGCGCAGGACTCACTGATAGTATAGGTGTATCCTGGGAACAGAAACATCGCATGCAAACACTAGGCAGGGAACACTGTTTCTCTCTTTTGACTCTCACCCATGAGCTAGTAATAATATGTGATAATCCAAGTTTACTTTTGAAAGTGGCTGGAACATTCTTAATGCTGTCAGAGAAGAAAAAAAGAAACATACAATATAACTAACCAGAGTGCAGCTGAGAGTAGACACTTTTCTTTCATTGTCTCCATTTATTTATTCTCATCTAAATGTTGATATCTCCATTACTCATGTTTTGAGACAAGATTAGCATATGTCTTTGAATCAGTAAACCTTGTTAACATCTTTGGGGGAAATAGGTTGAGATTATATACATGCTGATAAACTACCAATAGTATGATTGCATGTACAGAATGGTTTGTATCCCTTGCCAGGTGGTCAGTGTAGCTGTTATCTATTTGCTTGACTTGGCATTTAAGCAACTATGAGGTCAGTTATCCGCATCAAACCTGGAACCCTTTCTTGTAAAATTCAGGTTACCCAAGATGTTAGGCATTCAAAGAGACGTAGAGTTATTGTTGACTGCCGTCATAAGTAAGATTTCAGTGTCTCTTAATTGAACATTTAATTCTACTGACTACCTCATGAGGATGAGCATATCCTCATCTTGCTGTATCACAAAGAAACGCTTTGAAGAGTTTCTATTGCATCCTTTCTTACCAACTTATTTCATCTTGGCTTATTTATCCCACTGATCTTCATCTCCCAAATGTACATTTTGAGACATGGCAACATTTTTCACATCTTAATATGAATTTATTCCTTCCTTGGAAATAATTATAACCCTCCACATGTCAAAAAAAATTATGGGACAGAGTGCTGTTCAGCTTGAGTCGTGTTCCAGCACATGAGGCGATAAAAACGCATTATCTGAAAATTACTCCATGTAAAGTAGATATTTGTGTTCTCACTTGAATTCTTCAGAGACAGATGGCCACTTTCTTAGTAATAAAAATAATTTTCCTTACTTAAAAGACTTTCATTGGAAAATATATTCACTTGAATTGTGTCATATTATCATCATACCGTTCCTGTGGGTGAGACAGAGCTTGTAGTATGGGACTTTATGGAATTTTCATCAGGAAAGTTCAAACCAACATCTGTACTTGGGATTAGCTTCAAGACAACCCCGTGAATCCTTAGAGTTCACAATAGCATGAAGATTGAGTCGTTTACTGGCACTGTTCTGTGTGAAAATTTATTGCTGCTTTTTATGAAACATATTAAAGTGGACATCAACTTTAATATGTAAAATATAAAATCAAAGCTGACATTACAGCTGTATTTTCTTGCTGCGTGTGGACAGACTCATCTTTCTCACACTTTTGCTCAGAGGTAAATGTGGCATGTCTGACAGAGGACTGTATTAGCAGTGGGACTGTAGGGTTTTGTGAGCAACTGTAGATCCTATGAGCTCTGTCTGTGTGGTCAGTGTTGAATCCCTGAGTTTTCTTTCCAGTAGAGATAGTTTGCTGATCCATTAAGCCAATTATGCATGTTATATATTGTGCATAAGGTATATATTTTATATTGTAAATAATATATATCATTATTTAAGTTCTATCTGATAAAATATATTTAGTGTCATATATAACATACTTATACACATATATTTGCGTGCATACTTATATATGTGCTCAGTAAGTTCTCAACAAATAAAAAGGTAAGAAGGAAATAAAGAGATTCCAGAAGGTGACTTGAACCATACAATGTGAACCAAGAAGGCTATCAGTTGATAGGTTAGTTGGTTTTTCGTTACTGAGACAAAATGTCTGTGATAAATAATTTAATTTTTTATCCTTGGGGTGTTTAAAGTATGAGTTCCTGGTAAGTTGATTTCATTGCTTTGGCCTGAGGCAAGCAAAACATCATGGTAGGAAGGACATGATGATGGAAGAAAGCTGGCTGTCGTGCAGTAGTCAGAGAACAAAGAGAATGGCAGAAGATACTTTCTCAAGATAAACTTCCTTTCTGCTTTGCATTACCTCAAGTAACCCACTTTCTTCCATTGTCAATTACATCTTAGCTTCTACCACCTATCAGAAATGCATGGACTTGTCAATGGACTATCCCACTGATTGACATCAGAACCTTTCTGATCCAATCATTCCCCAAAGCCCAAGATTGATAACCAAGATTTATTTAGCATATGAGCCTTTGGGTCATTCTATAATCAGGCAATAACTACTGGTAACTTGGAGCTTTTTGGAATGAAAGAAATAGCCAAATAAATCAATAATGAAGTATGCCTGTTCTTTAACTTAAAGTAGAAAATTAAGTTTTGTTTGTTATGTGTATTTTCAAACAAGAAAAATATATTCAAAATAGCTAGCTCTCAAATGACATTCTTCTCTGTATGTGGGTGGCACCTCACATTCAGCATTCCCATCTTACACAGAGTGTATGTTCAGCTAACCACAGATTGTACAGGCTCTTTGGATTCCATCTATACTTGCGATTTTTCTTTTCTTTTCTTTTCTTTTCTTTCTTTCTTTCTTTCTTTCTTTCTTTCTTTCTTTCTTTCTTTCTTTCTTTCTTTCTTTCTTTCTTTCTTTCTTTGTCATTAGTTTGTCTCCTGCTATAGTAACTGCTGAAAGGACTTGGTCTTACAAGGAAAGAGCTCATAGGTTGAATTCCTATTCTACCATCTACTGAGTGTTCTTACTGTGTGCTTGTCCTCTGGAACAATGTGTTCTCATACTGTTATTCAAGCATTACTGTGAGAGTCTCTACACCCTTGTTTAAAAAAAAATGACAAGGAAGCCTTCTCATTTCAGTAGAGGGAAAGAGAGGCTATCACAGTATGAGTGGGAGATTGAACACAATTCTTCTGAAGCAAAACACTGGAGAGAGCTAATGGAATATTTGCTGAGGAGAGGAGTCAGCCTGAGTGGCCAACTGTACTTGATAATTGTAAGACTCCAGCGCTCTATAGAGACTTAAAGCTGTGGCAGCAGTTTGAGGAAGGCCTTTCAGTGTGAAGGTCTGCAGGTCCTTGAGAAGGACATACCTGGTCTGTAGAAGGTTCACATCTCAAGAGTGCAAAAGTAGAGTTTACAGGTGCAAATTTTCTAAAACTAGACACTGTACATAAAGGGAAGTTGTGCCCTGGAGTCAGGAAAAAAAAAAACCATTGAAAGTTTGTCCAATTGAAAGGAGAGTGAAGTCTCAGGTTATCCTTCCCTTTTTGTTGTGTCTGGAGGATGATACCTTACACTCAGTATCCCCATCTTACATGGGGCATCTGTTTAGCTGACCACAGATAATCCTGCCTCTTTGGATTTCATCTCTAATTGCAATTTTTTCTTTTCTTTCTTTTTTTTCCCTCTATTTTAATTTATCTTCATGACAAACTAGCAGACATTATGTAAAAGTTTCAAATGAAACTGGCCTATTTCTGAAGAACCTCCTGTGTCAGAAAAAGCTGGGGAATGTGGCTTGTATTATTTAAGAATATGAGATTTCGTATAGACATTAAATAGGACCGACGTTAGCGCAACCCCAACCAGTCTTGTCCTGTGCGTCATGGCTCACTCTGAAAGATGTTTTCACTGACCTCAGATGCTTTCCAGGATGCGGAGCCTCCACTCAGCCGACTGCTCCACCGACTCTCACACGGACAACCGTACACAATTTACTCTCAGTCTTATGTTTCCTTTCTTTAACAGTCTCATCCCAGCGAAAGCTTCAACCAAACCAATAATTCAAAGAAAGTAAAATTATAAACTACTTCCTAATTTACACGTTAAACATTTTAAAGGGGCGTCGTTTCTAAAAAGTAAAACAACTCACACATTTTTTTTAATGGCTGTGTAAATTTCCTCAAAAAAGTCAGTAATTAATTAACAAAGAAAAAAAAATCTGTTAACTTCCTACAGCTTTTAAATGAAAATGTAGGTCACATACATAGGAGCAGATAAAGCGCTTCAATCTGGGAATTACAAGATTAGTAGAAAAAAAAAAAACTTTACCTTGAAAGGTTCTCTTCAACCCTGTAGAATGAATTTCTTAGACTTTTCCTATAGTAGCAGTTCAGTAAAAATAGAACCACTGTGTGAAGGTAGGTGTTACAGATGCTGCATCTATATGCTGTCTGTTAGCATTTATTTGGAATCCTAGCTACATTAGCCATAAGGAGCAATCAGGTATCTGTTTCCTTGGGATTAGCTTTGTGAGTCTTTGTATGCTAAAGTTCTATGTCTAATTGTTCTACTACTTCATTTTTCCATATTGAATGCAGCTATTACCAGTAGAGAGTTTGGAAATGAATTCTCAGATCCCATTTTGACTTGTAGTATCTTTGGAAACCTGATATTCTTTATTATTTTCATTGTATCTCTACCTGGAGCAGTTATTCCTATAAACTTTATGCCTTAACGGTGTGTGCTAGTGTTCTTGTTTTCAAAAATTCTTTTCAAATGGAAAGTTCTACCTAATAGCATGTATGGTCTTCCTGTGTGTTATGGAAAATGTGTGAATCTGTATTGTTCAAATATTTAAGGGGAGGTATACAGTTATATTAGAACATGAGTTAACTAGTTCCTTGAATCTGAGACTGGCTGTCTGCATGGAGCATAACTTTTATAACATTATGAGGTATCTCCTTGCAAGTGATTCTCACTTCTATCATCTTCACATGATAATGAAAAAAAGGCAGTGCTTTTTAGAAGAATTATTGTAGAGGCTGGAAGCGATGCAGATGAAACTCTTGCACAGTGTCTGCCATGCAGCATGTACTTCATGTACTCTAACAAGACAACAGAACTCCAGGAAGATAGTTATTGAAATTGAAATTACATACGTTATATTAATCCTACATATGCTTGATCACAGGACAGAAGAGCATCATTTAATAGTTCTTGTCTTTAATCAAATGGTGTTTAAATTATTATACAATTTATAATAACCATGGAAGTTATTATAACCAATATTATTTTCACAAAACTCTCTTTTCTAGTTAATACAGATTTCCAACAGACAGAACAAGGTATTTTATTATCAGAATTATAACACCCTCTCCGATTGACTGGAAGTTGTCTGAACTTAATCTATAATAACCTACTCTTGAAGCACTGTAGGTGCGTTTTCTAGAACCAAGATGAGATTTATATTTTTCTGTATACATACTGCTTCACAGTTGCTCTGGGATCAATCAAGATGAGTGTGCCACCTCACAAAAGAAATATATGGATCCTGTATAAATACATTAAAAGATGCTCGGCCTCACTAATAATGAGGGAAGCACACGTGACTACAAAGAGGAGGCAAGGACACTCACCCACTGAACACCTGCCTACATCCTGTGTTGCTCAAGATGCGAAGCCACTGAAATACATAGGTAATAGGATTATAAAATGCTACTATACTCAATAGTGAAAGCCATAATTTACGTGAAAAGTCATGCATGCGCTTACCATGGAGCCCAGCTCGATTAGTTACTTTTCTCCTTGCTGTAACAAAACACCTGGCAAAGGCAGCTGAAGCAAGGGAAGGCTGATTATGGCTCACGGTTCGATGGCACGGTCCATCATTGTGGGGAAACCGCTGTGCCGGAGTGGGAGGCCGCTGGTAACACTGAGTTCACAGTCAGGAAGCAGAGAGACAAGTGCAACTGCCCAACTCACTTGATCTTTCTCACTCAGTTTTGGACCCTGGGTCATAAGGTGATATTGCCCACATTCATGGTGATTCTTTCATCCTCAAGAAAACCTTTCTGGAAACAACAACAAGATGATGTATTTCCATGGTGATTCCAAAGATGACTTTGAAGATTAACCTAATCTTTAGAGTAATTTTACTCTTGAATGGATACCCAAGAGAAATAAAGGCTTATGTTCACACAAAGACATCAATGTTATATAAGGACTAAACCCCAAAACTTATACTGGGTGTAGTTTAACCAAAAATGAGCCCCAAAATTTTGAATGCTCCACTTTTTGCCCTATCTACCATCTCTCTGTAGTTTGTGGTCCACAGTCTTTCTCTGTTGCCTGTCTGTTGAGTGTGTCTCATCTGTCTGTCTTTGATGCCAGTCTATTGTGCCTGTCCCAACAAAGGACTTTGCTCTGTATTTATTAAAAAGTGAAGTAAACATGGTATAGAAAAGAAACAAAACCTTCTTCACAGAAAATTTTAACAGAGTTTTACAAGGGAAGAAGTGACCTTTCTGACCCAACTGACCCAGAACAACACTCAATAATCCACATGCTGCTTCCAGCATTTATGGGATATTTGTGTTTTTGAGGTTGCTTTCAATATCTTGGCAGATTTTAGCAAATTATCACCACCACCACCACTACCACCATCACCTTCCTTCTACACACACACACACACACACATACACACACACAGAGAGAGAGAGAGAGAGAGTTTGAGTCAAGAACATGGAAGAGCAAACAGTTTAATCTTATAATCCCATAAAATGCTTAATCTAGAATATATGAATAAATATTGAAACAATCTCAAAAAAGAAAGATATATATTAGTCTGTTATTGTGCAGGATTAGTGTTGTGGGCAAAACAAAAATGAATAGTCCATGTAAGGAACAGACTTACAATATTTAAATTTTGTGGAATTCTAGCTTAACTGATGATGAGGTCTGGCTCTTATGGGTAGTCAACCCTGGCTATTTCCTTTAACACAGAATTTTGTCTAAGTCTTCAAGCCACATTAGCTATTATTGATTCTAAGTAATATTGTATTAAAGAATGAGTTAATAAATTATTGTGAGTTTCATTTTATGACATAGAAATTCAAAATACGGTAAGGAATTGCTACCACCATCATAACATTATCTACACAAATTCAGCCATGCATGGATGTATTGTTACTCCAAATGTAACTGCTTTATAAACCAGTGGCACTGGCACTATTATTCGCTATGTCTTGGTTTCTAGGGTCCAACCTGTTGCTTCTCACTTCTAGATTTTGTGGACTGAGGGCCTGAGTACCATGTACAGCAATGCAGAGGGAATGACTTAGGTACTACTGAGCTTTAAGAAACTTTCACTGTGAGCACTGTGGAGATGGCTCAGCAGCTAAAGCGATTGTAGCACACGCATGAGGACTGCATTTATATGCCAGGTGGCCTCAGTGGCGCTCCTGGGAGACAGAGACAGGGATCTTTTTTTTATTTTATTTTGAATATTTTTTTTCACATTTTTTTTGAATTTTATTTTTTTCTTATCAGTTACATTTTATTAACTCTGTATCCCAGCCATGTCCTGATCCCTCATTCCCTCCCAGGCCCTCCCTCCCTCCCTCATCTCCATTGTGCCCCTTGCCAAGTCCACTGATAGGGGGGACCTCCTCCCCATTCATCTGATCCTGTTTTATCAGGTATCTTCAGGACTGGCTGCAAAGCTCTCCTCTGTGGCCTAACAGGACTGCTCCTCCCTTGGGGGGTGGGGAGGCCAAAGAACCAGTCATTGAATTCCTGTTAGAAATAGTCCTTGTTCCCCTCACTATGGGAAACCAATTGGTTACTGAGCTACCATAGGCTACATCTGAGGAGAGGTTCTAGGTTATATCAGAAAGGACCCTGTGCCCAGATATATTTGATCCTTGTGGAGTTCCTATCCTTTCCTCATCAGACTAACTCCCCTTCTTTCTTATGATTCCCTGTACTCTGCCAAAGGTTTGGTCATGAGTCTTTGCTTTGAAAACACTGCTACTTAGAGTTTTTCAAATGCGCTCAGTAGACTCCTGTCAATGTTTAATGTGCATCCCATCTGTCTTTCTAAACGAGGATTGATAATCTTACCCCATGTCCACTCTCTTGATTATCTTTTTTAGGTGTATAGATTTCATTATGTTTATCATATCTTATAGGTCTATATAAGTGAGTATATACCGTGTTTGTCTTTCTCCTTCTGGGATATTTCACTCAGGATGATCTTTTCTAGATCCCACCATTTGCCTGCAAATTTCATGATTTCCCTGTTTTTGATTGCTGAGTAGTATTCCATTGTGTAAAAATACCACAATTTCTATACCCATTCCTCCGTTGATGGACATCTGGGTTGTTTCTAGGTTCTGGCTATTACAAATAACGCAGCTATAAACATGGTTGAGCATATATCCCTTTTGTGTACTTGAGCAAACTTTGGGTATATACCTAGCAGTGGTATAGCTGGGTCTTGAGGAAGCACTATTCCTAATTGTCTTAGAAAGCACCAGATAGATTTCCAGAGTGGTTATATCAGTTTACATTCCCACCAGCAGTGGAGGATGGTTCCCCTTTCTCCACAACCTCTCCAGCATGTGTTGTCCCTTGAGTTTTTCATCTTGGCCATTCTGATGGGTGTAAGGTAATATCTCAGGGTCGTTTTGATTTGCATTTCCCTGATGACTAATGAGGATGAGCATTTCTTTAAGTGTTTCTCTGCCATTCGGTATTCCTCTGTCGAGAATTCTCTGTTTAGCTCTGTTCCCCATTTTTTAATTGGATTACTTGGTTTGCTGCTCTTCAGCTTCTTTAGTTCTTTGTATATACTCGATATTAGTCCTCTGGCAGATAAAGGGTTAGTGAAGATTCTTTCCCAATCTGTAGGCAGGCGTTTTGTTTTGATGACAGTGTCCTTTGTTTTACAGAAGGTTTTCAGTTTCATGAGGTCCCATTTATTGATTGTTGCTCTTAGAGCCTGTGCTGTTGGTGTTCTGTTCAGGAAGTTGTCTCCTGTGCCAATGAGTTCTAGGTTGTTCCCCACTTTTTCTTCTAACAGATTTAGAGTATCTGGTTTTATGTTGAGGTCTTTGATCCACTTGGACTTTAGTTTTGTGCAGAGTGATAAATATAGATCTATTTTCATTTTTCAGCATGTGGACATCCAGTTGGACCAGCACCATTTGTTAAAGATGCTGTCTTTTTTCCTTTGAATGGTTTTGGCTGCTTTGTCAAAAATCGTATTCATAGGTGTGTGGGTTTATTTCTGGGTCTTCTATGCGGTTCCATTGATCCTCCTTTCTGTTTTTATGCCAATACCATGCAGTTTTTATTACTATTGCTCTGTAGTACAACTTGAGATCGGGGATAGAGATACCTCCAGATGATCTGTTGTTGTACAGGATTGTTTTGGAGATTCTGGGTTTTTTGTTTCTCCATATGAAGCTGAGAATCTTTTCTTCAAGGTCGAGACAGGGATCTTAAGAGCAAGTGAGATGTTTAGTCTCAGCCTCAGCTTCGACACCTCCGTCAGTAGAGTCTTTCAGAGGCCTCTGTGGTAGGCTCCTGTCTTGTTTCCTGTCTTCTCTTGCTTCAAATGTCTACTGCGTTTATCCTTCTGAATGAGGACTGAGCATCTCCCTAGGGTCTTCCTTGTTGCTTAGCTTCTTTAGGAGTGCAGGGAATCTTATGAAAGAAGGGGGAGATAGAAAACCCTGTAGAGAACAAGAGCTCCAAAAGGAGACCAACAGAGCAAAAAAAACTGAGCCCTGGGAACCCTGAAGAGAATGATACCCCTACCAAGGACAATGCATGGAGATGACCTAAAATCCTGGCTCAGATGTAGCCCATAGACTTAGTCTCCAAGTGGGGTCCCTAGTGAGAGGAGCAAGGACTTTCTCTGCCATGAACTCAATGGCAACTTCTCTGATCACTGCCCCCCTGGGGCGTACAACTTTGCCAGGCCACAGAGGAAGACAATGAAACCAGTCCTGATGAGACCTCATAGGCTAGGGTCAGATAGAAGGTGAGGAAGACCTCCTCTATCAATGGACTAGGGGAGGGGCACGGAGGGAGGTTGGGATTGGGAGAAGATGGGAGAGGGGGCCACAGCCGGGATACAAAGTCAATGAATTGTAATAAATGATAAATATAAAAAATACCAGTATATTGGGGGTGGGGGAGCAGGCTAGGTAGCTATCCATGTCGATGAACTCCGGGTTTGGCTAGGGTGAATAAGGTGGATAGGCAATGTAGGGTGATTCCCCACATCAAACTCAGACCTCCACACACATGCCCACACATGTGCACATGTACTCACACACATACATGCAAAAATATCCATGCATAGGAAAACACTACACACACACACACACACACACACAAAGAAAGGAAGATTACATCAAGGATATAAGCCCATTCCTCCAGCAGCTATACACACTGCAATAGAAAACCCCAAAGTTCCCATTCAGCCAGTAGTTTACCCACATCATTCATTCATTCATTCATTCATTCATTCATTCATTCATTCATTCTGCAATGAAGCCTTTTTGCTTTGACACAGGCCAGTCTCTATGGTTTAACCTAAAATTCCAGTAATGAACAGTGACAGCCGTCATGTATCAAATTAAAGGTCCATCTTAGGTCCTTACACCTTAAATACCTATGTGGTGGAGAATGTGTGGGGTTGTGATAATGAACAGTAAAATTTGCTAATGGTGCTCACAGGGAGCCACAGGTCCAGTGGATCATGAGAGGGCATGTCACAGAATTTGGGGAGGTCAGTATTTTCCAAAGCATTTCATTGAGTTTCTTGAGGCTTGAATTGCGCCCTGCAGCCGTGTTACATCACAACTCATAACTCACACGCCTGCTACCTCCTTCCTTTCCAGTTTTCTGTGTTTTGTGTGCAAGGTATTGTAGTACATACAAATCTTAAAAACAAAGTTTCTTTTGCCCTGACAGGTTTCTTGCTCATCTAGTTTCAAGTTAGGGTATTAAATACAGAGCTGTTATCTCCCCAGTATTGGCTTTTTCCACTTTTAGCATGTGTTGGGTTGGATTTGAAAATCCTATCCTCATATTATTATCATCTATAAAACTATCATAGTAAAGATCTAAACCTTTTTAAACTGACTAAAATATGTATCATAACCGCATTTCTTAGGGGTTTCAGAATCACTCTATGCCAAGTGCTACAGTTTAAACACGCTATGGGGGTTTCGATTTGAGCGTTCTACATTAAATAAGTCAAGTTTTTTTTGTTTTTGTTTTTTAAATGAAAGGATCATAATCTCAGGCTTGTGAGTAATTCAAACATTGGTTCATTCAGAGCTTCGGCAGCATCCTCTTTGAGAAATGGGTGAGTGAGGCTAGAATATAAGTGTTTCTTTTGCCTGGCTCTTCTTCACCGTTCTCTGACCTCTGACACTGTCAAAATATCCACTTGAACAAGATTTGTTTGATTCACCTGTGTTTCTTGTTTTTTTTTCTGACCCCCCCCCCGCATCTTGTTTGGGTTTTTTTGGTTATCTCAATGAGAAGAATTTATTGTTTTCCCAGGAGTGTCTTAGTCCTGTATTTGGGATAAGTGGTAAAGATACCAGGATTGTAGTTTAGTTTAATTTGTTACAGTTGCCTGGGGTGGGTGAGCATGCAATGGGAAAACTAAGGGAGGCAATCAGAGGGCATGGGCGGTACAGCGGTTACTTCTAGGGCATTGGCTCCCCAATCTCAAGTAGTGCAACGATTAGTTTAATTTGAGGTATGAATTTAGTATTAAAACAAAAGAGGAAATTCTTGTGGAAATAGTGTGCCAAGCATAACCCGAGGGCTGAGAAGTTTCGTGTTGGATGACACTATTCCCGGGAGTACGTGAACAAAGGTCTACTCACTCGAAACAGGAAATCAATGAGGACGCGACGTTATTATAAAAGTCTAACCCGGTGAACTAGTGAGCTGATTGGAGTTCACATAGGGAAGTACAAGTGGGGATTACAAGTCTAACCCGGTGAACTAGTGAGCTGATTGGAGTTCACATAGGGAAGTACAAGTGGGGGTTACTTACCGAAGAGAAAGTAGTTAAGGCCAGTTGCATCAGAGAAAGCCCACCCAGCACTGGGGGCACAGCTAACTAAAGCAGGAAGGACAGAACACGCTGCGCAGCCTGTAGACAGCTCTACATGTCGGAGAGTATCTCTTTCAGGCAACTCCTCAGATTTCTGCCTCTTGCAAGCAGCACATATGATCCAAGAGTGTCTGTCAGTGTCTTTATATGAGCTCGGGGATGGAAGAATCTAGTGCATATGGTGAGTTTCAAAGACCTCTTGATGCCTCTGAGTTGTTTGCTTTCTGATTCTTAAAAGCCTTTCCTTAGAATATCCTGAGTCTTAAAGAGTTTCACTCCAGAATAGAATGTTTCAGCTTAGAGGGTCTTAATATACAGGAGCTTTTCTGAAATTTTATTTATTTTTTTAATTAATTAATTGTTACAGTTTATTCACTTTGTATCCGAGCTGTAGCCATTTCCTCATCTCCTCCCCCTATGCCCTTCCCCTCATCCACTAATAGAGGAGGTTCTCCTCCCCTTCTATCTGACCCTAGCCTATCAGGTCTCATCAGGGCTGGCTGCATCATCTTCCTCTGTGGCCTGGCAAGACTGCACCCTACAGGGGAAGGTGACCAAAGAGCCAGCCACTGAGTTGATGTCAGAGACAGTCCCTGATCCCCTTACTAGAAAACCCATTTGGAAACAGAGCAGCCTATGGGCTTTCTCTGAGCAAGGGGTCTAGGTCCTCTCCCTGCATGGTCCTTGGCTGGAGTATGGGTCTCTGCAGGCCTTCCTGGGCCCAGGTTATTTTTGGCTCTGTTAGTCTCCTTGTGGAACTCCTTTTCACTCCAGGTCTTTCTATCTCCCCTTTCTTCGGTAAGTTTTCCTGCACACTGCCCAAAGTTTGGCTATGAGCCAGCATCTCCTTCAATACCCTGATGGGTATATTTTTTTGTATATCATTTATTTATATAAAATGATATGAAATGTATTTATATCATTTCCTTCTTTTCTTTTCTTCCTTTGAACCTTTCCATATGACCTCTCTTTTTCAAATCCATGGTCTCTTTTTATTTACTATTGTTACATACATATATTCATATAACAAATGTATATATAAATAAGCACATTTCTAAGGAAAACTTGCTCAGTCTGTATTATGCTACTTCTATGTATGTTTTTAAGACACCCACAAAGTCTCACCACCATGGCTGCCAAATAAATAAGGACATGAGCTAAGTAAGACAATAACATTAAACATGTTAACACGGATTTGGAAAGCCCAGGAAGCCTGATCCCTACACAAAGTACCGCAGGCAACTGCAGAATGCTGAGATCAACATCTTTTCAAGTTTTTAATTATTTTAGTTTTTAAGAACTTCATAATGAATACACTGTATTCATGGCATTTACTCCATTCCCTCTTCTTCCTCAAACTCTTCTCCCAACTCCCAGCTCTCTCCAAGATTCCTGACCTCTTCTGTACACACACACATACATGTGTACACACTGCTGAATCCATTCCGTGTTGCTTATGTGTGTATGTGTCTAGGGCTACCTACTTGTGGTTGGATAACCTATCATTGGTCTTGTCTCGGGAAAAAAATTGATCACAGCAGCCATTAGCTACTTAATTCTTCATCTAGTGGCAAGGTCATGTAGACCTCCCTACCCACATTGGCCTGTAGTAGTCATAATTGGCTTGTGTTGTCATTATCCAAGTTTTGTTTAGGGAACCAAAATATTCAGATTTCGTAAGTGTAGCAGCCCTCCATCCAGTCTAATCTTCTGCAAGCCTGGACCTTGAAGGCTTCAGCTTGCAGCCTCCAACAACTAACCTAGGCCTAGAATGTTTTCACCTCAGAGACTTACTGTGGAATTATCTCACCCTTTCTAGATCTTTTTAAACTCTCGTTGGCTGGTTCAAGCCAGCTGTTCTTGCTCAAACTCCTGTCCAAGCTGACTGATTCAACTCAGTTGCCTCAGCTTCTGACTGAATTTTTCTGCTTGGGAAAGCTGCTTCTGAATTCCATGAACTGAACTATACTGACTGTACAAACTGAATGGAACTGCATGGAGTCGACTTCATTCCACTGAACTGCCCAAACTGCAACTCCTTTTTCTCTTCCTGCATTGCTCTTAAGTGGCCCCTCCTTTCTGCCTGCTCTTGTGAGAGTTGAATGTATCCTATTTCTGACTCATCCTGTCAAATCTATCTCTGAATTGACACTTTGTCTGCCCCTCAATTAGACTTCACTTTCAAACAAGCCTGCTTCCTTCTAAGATTATACACCAATCTTAATTTCATTGTTGGGATTAAGAGTGTGCCTGCATTCCAGCCAGATCAATAGACCTAGAAGGTCTTTAGGTGCGATCGATCCCTTGCCAGAGTAGCCACGTTTCTGGATTAAAATTCTTCTCCACTTAGGTATAGGGGTTGTGTTGTTGATGTATCAGCTGTGGTTCTTTGTAGTGGCCTCCATTTACTACAAAAGAACATTCTTTGATGAAGAATGGTAGCTACATTTATCTGTGGATATAAGGATAGGTATTTGTAATACACTTAGAAGCGATATTAGTTTAAGAAAATGTCAATATTAGTCAGGCACTCCAGGACCTATGACCTCTCCAAATATTGGTAATTGACTAGGTTTATGGTATCAGGCCTAAGTTCCCTTATTTTGAGTGAGCCTTACATCCAGTTAGGCAGCTACTGGTAAACCCTCAAGATATAAATTCTACTGTTTCACCAGCTAGGGATATCTTTCCAGATCAGTCATTATTGTGGTTCATAGGCTTTGCAGCTAAGCAAGACTATTGATTACTTTCCTCACTTGGCACCCTGCATAGCACCTCCCAAAACTGTGAGAGCTAATCCTCAGAAAAGAGTCTTCCAAGTCAGTAACAGCTCACTCCCTCCAAGTCTTGTGTCTTAGGTACATTGTGTCTTCAGCAATAGAATATTCCCTTCAAGTTCTGGGGGATGAATAAGTCAACGGTAGCAGCCCTATATTGTCTTCCAGATAGATCTCTTGTACTCATCTGTCTGCCATCCAGGAAGTCGTTTTCTGTTGCTTAATGCTGAGATATTTGTTAGATAGCCTGTGACTATCTAAGCGTTATCACCCAGTGTGGTGTCATTCCATTTAGATTACATACATATATGTATATAAACACACATATAGTATATATTTAATTAAGCTTATAAAATAATTTGCCCCTACCATTTTTACCATGATCCTTAGTCTTATTTATCTCTCTGTCTTTTTTCCGTCTGTCTTTCTGTGTTGCTTTCCCTCCCCTGCCCCTGCTAAAGCCTCATTTCCCCTTTCTCTTATGTATACCTCCTGTGTCCTGCTTACCCTTTCTCTAGAGTTCCCTCTAGTCCCCTTTCCCCATAGTTTCTTTCCACTTCTTCTGCTGTTACTTTGGATGATATACTCAAACCTAAAGATTTGAAGCTGAGACATTGTTATTCTGTCTTCTGGGCTAACTCTAAAATTATAATATTTTTCAGATCCATACATTTATTTTGAAATGCATATTTCAGGAAGGAAGAGAGGAGCAAGACTGACATCTTTATTAGAAGCTTTAGATATCTATAGTCTAATAATATTAGATAATAGTAAAGCCTACCGCATGGACACTCACTGCGACCACACTTGTACAGGAAAGCAAAGGAGACATGGGACCAAAATACAAATGTGAGTTTAAGTCATGCCTCTAATGATGTTGTGAGACTTACAACATTTCTCAGTTTTAGTACAACTATTTTATTCAGCCGTAAATTTAGTCATAGGAATTGTACTCCTTTCCTATGGAACATAGGAATCAGATGAGATTCCATGTATTAAACTATCGTGCAAAACTGCCTCAGTTCATAAATATCATTAATTGGTTGGGGAACTGAAGGGAAATTTTGTGGAAATGAGGAAGAAGTAGCTCCGAGTTTATTAAATGAAATATCAATATTTGGCTTAGTTTCTGAATGTCACAAATGATTCCACTATTTTGAGTTGATTCATATATTACATTTACTCAAGCATTGTAAGCACAATGTTATTAATTCTGGACAAGATAATAAATGTTTGCTTTGTGTTTATTGATCCCAAGTATACCATTTAGATTTACTCGAGTTATAGGCTAGGAATGGCATTGTATAAAATAGCAGATGTCTGCTTCTCTTACATAAACACAAGTAGCTCTATGATGATCCTAATTTTTATTCTGGATCCAGGACAGATACATTCAATATAACAACACAGTGGAAAATGTGTGAATGAAATGCTGTGCAGTCTCTCATACTGTCCCATTTATCTCTCAGTTCAGGACTCTAATCCTATGGCCTTAACCTAAATAAAGAATGGAAAATTCAGTTTCATAACAGGACACCATGTGCTTTTAAGATCCTATCCATGAGAACAAAGAGAGAACAAATATTATGGGAAAACAGTGCTCTCCACAACAGAAATTATAATAGAACACCTTTCAGTCACCTGGAGGCAACAGCACATATGTTCAGACCAGAATCCTCTTTGAAGTTGTTGACAGCAGAGTCAATTTACTGTATATTACCCATATGTCAAATACTACACTGGACATAAAGAGGAAACAGACATCATTTCTCCTTAGAAGCTGTAATCAATGAAATAATAATAAAAATAAGAATTCCCAAGAGGAAGACAATGCAGCCAGCCTTGATGAGACCTGATAGGACAGGTTCAGCTAGAAGAGGAGGAGGACTCCCCTATCAGTGGACCAGGTGAAGAAAATAGGTGGAGAAGAGGCAGAGATGGCAAGAATGGGAGGAGATTAGGGAGGAGGCTAAAGCTGGGATACAAAGTGAATAATTGTAATAAATAATAAATAAAATTTAAAGAATAAAAATAAAATAAAAAGAATTTCCAAGTGAAAATGTGATGACATGAAAGAAACAATTTTATGTCTGTGTGGAAAGAGAAAACAAAAAGTGTGGGATTCTGTGATACAATCAGTATTTGCTATAGTCATGCATCAAATGTCACCCAAGGAATCTGGGGAAATACATCTTTCTCTGAAAGTAGAGTGTTTCTTTCACAAAAAGGGGGTGCTTCATGCATTGAAAGGTTGTAATTGAGAGCTGAATGTGAATCATAATCTAATTTCTCATAGAAATGTGGTGTTTAATACTCATTCAGAATGGCAAACAGTATAGACATCGGAAGCTGGAGAAGACAAGGAATAGGTCAGAAGCCTATCACAGAGGACCTTTGAAAGAATCTACCCAGCAGGGTATCAAAGTAAATGCTAAGACTCATAGCCAAGCCTTCGGCAGAGTGCAAGGAATCTTATGGAAGAAGGGGGAAATAGAAAGATCTGGAGGAGACAGGAGCTCCACAAGAAGACCAACAAAGCTAAAATATTTGGGCCCAGGGGGCGCAGGGGATCCTGCAGAGACAGACTCTCCAAGCAAGGACCATTTATGGAGAGGACCTAGAATCCCTGTTCAGATGTAGCCCATAGGCAGCTCAGTCTCCATGTGGGTGCCTAGTAAGGGGAGCAGGAGCTGTCTCTAATGTGGACTCAGTGGCAGGCTCTTTGATCACCTCCCTCTGGAGGGTGCAGCCTTGCCAGGCCACAGAGGAAGACAATACAGCCACTCCTGATGAGACCTGATAGGCTAGGGTCATGTAGAAGGGGAGGAGGTCCTCTCCTATCAGGGGACTAGGGGAGGAACACATGGGGGAGAAGAGGGATGATGGAAGGGACTGGGAGGGTGCTACAGCCGGGATACAAAGTGAACAGACTGTAATAAGTAATAAAGAAAAAGAGGAAATATATACTCAGTGTATTTACATTAGTTGGAGTGAAATAGATGAGACACATATTCTCTAAGTACTATTAGCTTGCTTTCAGTGTACTCCGTTGTTCTTATGGGTTCCTTGGGATAGGTGGACACAGCAGCTATGCACTCTTTCCTGCCGGATTCTGCAGTTGAAGCGCTGCGGTAGGAGGACAGGTCCTTTTTCTTCTGTCTTCCCTGCTCTACAGCAGACTCTGACCACGCCTCTCCTCTGAAAGCAGAAATGTTTGGAAAAGAAGAGAATCAGGCGAGGTTGTAGGTGGGGTGAGAAGAACAGTGTTCACCCACTTCAAATGAAGAGAATGAAATTACAGCTCTCCAAAGAAGACCGGGAACACATTTCCCCTTTTTATCCACCCCTCTCCTCCCTCTTCCCTTCAACTGAGGCTCAGAAAGCTTTCTTCTACACTACTTTTATGCTAGAGACTAAAAGTAGAGGGAGTTTCTCAACTCATCCACACAGCTTTAAACGGTATCATTTAAAGCTGTGTTATAAAAATAAAGGACTATACTTAAAATATTTTCTAAGATCTATTTTTGACCAAATGGTCTTTTGGATTTGGATTCTCTTCTCTTATTGACACTTTTCCCCTGCTCTGGCTTCAAATTACTTTCAGAACTGATCAGAGGAAATGGCTTAATGCACAGCACACCCTGGAGCCAAAGGGGCTTAAGTAGGAAAGCTTTGTTTCAAGCCACACGTGTGGTACCACTGTCATCATCCTTCAACAAGTGAGAAGTGATTGGATGGTATCCTGTCCGTTTCTCATGTTCTGAAAAATAATATAAAATGATGCTTGGCTCTTTTCTTCTTAATCAACTTTTTACTAATCCCCTTACACTCCATATTGACAAGTCAGTTGTAGTGATAAAATTTTGGTATGTTCTGTATTGGTTTTAAAAAAAATTGAGTAATGTGAATGATCTAGTTTAATGTAACATATCTCCAGTAATATAAACTTAAAATTAGAAGTGTCTTTATTCTCCTAACGTCACTTATCTGAGCTAAACACACAAGTGTTATAATTGCTGGCAGGTGCTTTCATAATTACATATCTTTTATGCATTTATATTCTTGAATAAATCATATATTACCTATTTAATTTAAGATTTTCTGAGATTGGGTATGGAATATGTACCTTGACTCTGAATTTCTTTTTTTAATTAAATTTTTATTTTTTAATATTAGTTACAGTTTATTAACTTTGTATCCCAGTTGTAACCCACTCCCTGCCCTCCCTCTCTCATCTCTGAATTTCTTAACAAAACCTCTCACAACACAGTAAGAAGAATATCTAGGGTGTTTCTGGCATGAGCTAGTCTTTCCCACTAAATAAATATCTTTTCAAAGATGTCGATAGCTCTTACTTGGAAAAACAGTGCTGCTAAACTGGGCATAGTGGCTTTAATCCCAGCACTTGGGGGCAGAGGCAGGTAGATCTCTATGAGTTTGAGGCCAGCCTGGTCAACATAGTGAGTTCCAGGACAGCCAGGTCTACATAATGAGACCCTGTCTCAAAACAAAACAAAATAAAAATTTCTGCTGCTATAGATGGTTTGTCCTGGTGATATTATTTTGTTCTAACCTAGATTAACAGAACCCTAATCATAGCCATTTTTCCATGTGCTAAAAACTGAGAACCTAGCCTTGTAGAGCACCAAATTTACAAATATGTTGGTCATTAAAACATAACCAACAGCTTGAGGTACCTCTTACATTTTCCTTCAGAACAAGGGGTTTTCTGCAGCTGAGTTCAGTATTTCCCTAAACTCCCAGTGGGCTAAAATTTGTAGTTGTTTTCTGTTGATAGCGTGAAGGGCATCAGAGAGCAGGTTTATATCTTTTGTGGTACATTAGATTTGTGCATTGTGATGGCTCATTGAAAAGGGAAAAATCATCAGGCATGATAGCATACGCCCTTAATCCCCTCACTGAGAAGAAGGCAGAAGCAGGGAGATTTCTGTCAGTTTGAAACCAGCCTGGTCTACATAGTAAATTCCAGAATGCCCTAGGTTATAGAGTGAGGCCCTGTCTCAAAAACATAAAATGAATGCCTAAACAAGGAAGTAAACTTCCAGACAGGAGAACAAATCAATACCTGTGCAGAGAGGACCAGAGTATGTGCCTTAATACCATGAGTCATTTATTCAGTAGTAAAGAACTACTACAAGCATATTCACCAAGCTCAAGATGCATCACACAACTTCAAAGTTCTCTCTCTCTTTCTCTCTCCCCCCTCTCCTCTCCTCTCTGCTCCCTCCTCCAATCTTCTGCAAAAGAATTTCCAATCTGTTCACATGTATTCAAACCTCTTCTCTCCCTTAGCTCTCACATCCTATTCATACTTGAAGAAAACAAAATGTGTATGCCATCACAAATTGAGATGATCTCACCTTTTAGCCATAAAGGATGTTAATCCACCCATATCCACACCCATCCTTCATTCATTGCCTTTCGTCTGTCCCAGGCTCTCCTTTACCAGGGACTGATACTTCTGTGCTTCACATTCTATTTTCTTTGTTACCAGATTATTACAGAACCTGCTGCTATCACTCCTTTCTCCTGATTTGCAAGCTTCTCTCTGATTCTTCCCTTCACATTTAAACACATTTAGTATTTCCACTGTAGAAATCCAATGCCCTTCTCCCCCTCTCATTAATAGTAAAAATCTGACAACCAGAGATTATAGTTATTAAGTACTTAGTGAATGCCAGATATATCCTATGGCCATTCTTTGATGAACTGGTTGAGAATAGAATGCAGGGGATCTCACCAAGGCATGCCCAGTTTAGAAACTTTCACGTCACTCCTGCTGACTGAGATCCAGCCACGGGGCTGGGAGTACCAAGGGGAGTTCTTGGCACAGATGTTCCTCTTTCATTGATTTTCCTTGAAAGACTGGGAGACAGCCTCAGTTAGGACTGTGGGAATGAAGAGAGAATGGATTTGATGCGTAACTATTAACTGAATAGGAACTGATAATTGATTAAATGTGGAAGCATTACAAAAATAACATTGTGTTATCGATAGTAAGGTTCTTTCATTGCTACCAGTTACAGCACCAGGGACTGGTTTAAGAAGGAGAACGACCTCCATTTTTAGCCACATTTGACTTGAAATATCTGCATCTGGCTGGCTCAGATGTTCATAATTGGGAGTGGGGAAGGTAGTCAGAAAGAGAAGCAACCAACCTCAGGGTTCAGATTGTTTCTTAGGAAACAGTTTCTCTTCACTAATCAACACACTCATGATTCCAGATTACGCTCGATGGTAGTCTGTAGCATAACTCATTTGGTTGGCTCGCTAGCAACAGGATTTTCTCCCCACATGCTCTGAGAGTGCCAAAGCAAAGTCAGCTGGTAGTCTGCATTCATTCCTGCATACCGATCAGGGCAAGATTACTGTAATTTGGCTTCTTTGCCATAGCTTTCATTGTTACAAAATTCTTCTGAATAGTAGTCATTCACTTATGCTTTCCTAGCAGGATCTGTAAGGAAGTCTGTCCATTCAAATGGCATTCTAAATGAAAGTATGAAGTAAAAACAAATGTTTCATTTCTGTTTTATTCTTTCTAGAGTAACTTTAAGAATTGAGTTCGGTCAAGGTACTATAAGAAAATTGAAGATATACATGCTATCCTTATTAATATTTTTGAGATTCTACCAACCACATAAAAGTTTGTGGTGGTAATTACAGTAGTTATCCATAGTAGATATTTTCATTCCCATTGTAAAATAAATGGAGACACTTGCTGGAAGATCACACATTTGGCAGCTTCTCTTGCCAAGAGCCAGTCTGTGACTGAACTGCTGGTTCTGAACCCTGTGTGCCAATTAGGATCAACCGGAAGCTTTAGCTTTCTGTTGCTGAGGCTGACCCCGGCTCACATGACAGCAGCATCAAGATTAGGCATTGGCACTAATATACTCATACACTTTAAAGATCCCTGGTGATAACGGTGTTCAACCAAAGTAAAAAATATTAGTTTCCTACCAAAACATAGGATCTTTTCTTATTTTCTAAAAAAAGAAAGAAAGAAAGAAAAAAAGAAAGAAAGAAAGAAAGAAAGAAAGAAAGAAAGAAAGAAAGAAA
>NW_026585580.1:3707478-3846293 GCF_907164565.1 Psammomys obesus | reverse complement strand
AAAGAAAGAAAGAAAGAAAGAAAGAAAGAAAGAAAGAAAGAAAGAAAGAAAGAAAGAAAACAAAAATGAACCCATAGTTTCATTCCATGTTCCAACAGGACCCTTGAGAAAATATAATAAACAGTGTAAATGTTTTCTTGACCAAAAATACTCTTCTTCTTTACAAGTCATCCAAGAGGCATTTCCAAAGCCTGGATAACCCATCAATTTTACTGCATTTTGTTTTACTCCTAAAACAAAATACAAATGCAATTATTCAACTTGTAATTGCACTACAAGTTGAAATTACATGTATTTGTTCTGTGTGTGTGGCATGGTACAAGTGTGAAGGTTAGATGACAATCCAGGGAAGTCAGTTCTCTCCTTCTATTATGGAAGTAACAGCAATTGAACTCAGTGTGTCAGTCTCACAGCAACTGCCTTTACCCCCCTGCACCATGTCACTGGCCCAGAAAGCAACATCAAAAAAATACAAATCCTTCCTACCTCCCCACTCATCCAACTCAATGCCCTTTCTTTCTTTCTTCCTCTTAAAACAAGCAAAAAAAAAAAAAACAAGACACACATACATACAAAACCAAGAAAACAAACCAAAATATATAAGCAAAAGACCAATAAGACAAAAAAAAAAAAAAAGCCCAAACGGCACTATGAGACAAAATGTCTACAGAAAAAATAGCACTGAGTTCACTTTGTACTGGACAGTTACTCCTGGCCATGGGTTCTACCCTAAGTGTGGGTAATATTTCCAGTGAGACCCCACTGGAGAAAACTAATTTTTCCTTTGCAAGCAGGTATCGATTGCAGACAGCTTCTTGGTCAGGAGTGGAAGCCTGGGTGCACATCCCCTTCTCAGAACAGGGACCCTGTCTGGCTTGAACCTGTGAAGGAAGGCCTTGTCTGTGCTGCCACAGTCACTGTGAATTCATACATGTATCTGTCCTATTGTGTCTCGAAAATCCTACTTCTCTGGAGTCATCCATCTCCCCTGGATAGTGCAGTATTTCAGCCTGTTCTTGTGCATAGACCCCTGAGTCCTGAAGGGAGGTGTTTGAGGAAGACATCCAGTTAGGACTGAGTGCTTCAAAGTCTCTCACTCTGCACGTTTCCAGATGTTCTCTGTGTCAATTCTCATCTACTGCAAGAAGAAGCGTCTAGTGGTGGTTGAGTGAGGCACTGATGTACGGCTATAACAGAATATCATTGGAAGGCACTTGATTGCTGCTATATTCCTTTAGCAGAGTGATAGTGTTTGGTGCAGAAAACAACTTTTCTGTGCTTATTTTTGAGAATGTAGTTTAGTTTCAACATTTCTCCCTTCTATTTTCTCCTCCAAATCTTCCCACATTCTTCTCCCTTCTCTTCAAATTCATGGCCTCTTTTTAAACATTAATTGTTATTACATGCACATATGTATCTGATCGTAACTTGAATGTATGTTTTCATGACTTACCACCAGACAGTGGATAACCAATTGGTGTGCTGTTCCCTGCGGGGGAACGCCCGTCCTGCTCCTAGCCTTTCTCACTTGCCTACGGTGTCAGGTCGAGGCCTCATGGGTTTTCAGTATCCAGTTTGGCCGGTCTGTTCCCATCATCCTTGTTGAGCTCATGACAAAGCAACTGTTATTTGCATCATTATTTTCTCTGAATGTAAATGATCACATACAATGTTTACATGCTACAGTAATATCTGAGCAAGAATATGAACCCACATATTCCACAAACAAATTTTTCCCTCTACAGACAGAAGATTCAGGTTTAATCAATCCCTAAGCATATCTTAAAGCTCATAAGACATTTGAAAATTTTAAATTATTAGTTAATTTTTAGTTAAATTGAGGTCTTTTTTAGGAAGTAACCTTCATTTCATTTCATCTTAAAGAAGACATATTTCCCAAACCCAAATTCAATAGGATATAGTGTGTAACAATTATCTGGACTCCCCAAAGACCTATTTCAAAAAAAATTGATGTTTTTGTTTTTTTTTTATGATACTCTTTCCAAGGTCTTCAAATTTTAAGCATGATTTCTTTGAGACTCGTTTTTTACATCAATGGAACAGGCTTTTATATCTGTTCACACCTATCTGACATCTACTTTTCTTAATAGCACTGCCTTATTTTAATATGAAATTATAAGAAATAGCAAATAAGGTTTTCAAGATGCTCATAATTAACACTGCTTCTTCAATTCATTCATCCAATTATTTTGTGTTATATTCAATTCTCTTTGCGATTTTGTGCATTTATAGTTTGTCTTCTGGCAGAGATCTTGCTTATACAGAAAATAATATCCTTCAAATTTCACAAAGAACATGATGGGAGATATTATAATGTTTCTTCCTTATAGTTCTGGGCCTTCGCTCATTTTTGTTTGTTTTGTTTTGTTTTTTGTTTCGTTTTTAGACAAAGTTGGACAAGGTAGCCTAGGCTGACTATGAACTCAAAAACATATTTTGCCTTTGTCCTTAACACTCTGCTTAATGGTAGACCAAGAGTTTACAAGCAAGAATTAGAGCTTATCATATATCCTCTAGAACTAGAACTTATCATATATCCTCTGTTAATGTCTCCCATTACTGCAAAGAAGAAATACAAGGCACAGGATAAGTATTTAGGTCTAGGAGAAGTATTGTCAAAAACCTATAAATAATATCATGGTCTGTGTGCAAGATGTTACAGTAATTATGGAATAAGAGATTTATTTGGAATAAATTATGGGATAAGAATTGGGCAATATGACATTAATCTGAAACATTTGTTTGGATTCTTCATTCGATATTAGCTTATGCTAAATTTTATGAAATGACATACCTTTTGTTCATATTGGCTTTAAGAAATTATGTCATTGTGATTAGGTTCTTTAGCTGGGTATCCTAAGTGGACGATGTTAGTGGCATCTATGGAACAAAAACAATATTCCTGGAAATGGTACATTTATCTGTTTTAATGAACGATGGCTTGGACGAAAGTCACTTCTAGGTCCCTACATATTCAGCAGCTGCAGTCGCTCTATCGAAAAAACATGTTGGAGTGACTTCAAAAGGTATGACGAAGCAGTATGAAAGCTGACGTTAGCATGGACTTCTTTGGTGTATAGGTTAATATGTGGTAAAAGAACATATCACTCTTTATTTCTAACCTATGTATCTATTTCACTTCTCAGAGCTCTGCTGCCTCCTGAGTAAGACATTTCCATTTCACTGTTGCTACAAAATCAGTGTTTAAGCTGGAATAGGTTGGTTTTCCCATCATACCTAAATAAGTAGTCTTCAGACATGTTTTTTTTTTACCAATAAAAACTCAGCTACTGAGATGATGAAACTATTAGCATTCGTCAAATATATAGTACCTATGTTTAAAGCTCCTTTTTTTCCATTATCTTATTTACTCTCACCATAATTCATTTTTAGATTATAAGATCTACCGTCTTCCGAAAAATGTAAATCCACTACCTTCAAACTCATTATGATGACTAGTAAGGATGTCTCCTCAAGTTTTCAAGTAATTGCTTATATTATAAGATTGCAATTTTCATGTCCCACATGTGTGACTCTCAAGATAGTTGTCCTTTTAATTATTTTTGGTAAGAAAATCTGTAGGTTAATCCATTAAAACTAAGTAAATACCTAAATAATTTTATTCATGTATTCAAATGTTATATAATACAATACGTCCAGTAAGGACCATCTATAGGTGCTTCTACTTTTTATAGTTTCAAACATTATGCTGAAACACTTCATCTCAATATTCTGGTTTTTCTTTTAACTTTAGAAGATTAAACTTTCCTACATCCCTATTTCATGGAAATTTTGTGGCTCATTTTTAAAAGGCTTATTTTCATTTTTAAAATATTTACAAGCTTAATTTATAGCATTACTTAATTTCTTTATAAGCACATTCTTTTGTTAAAGTGTTGGAGATGGGAAAAATATGTTAGTTTGCATTTTTATTAGATTCTTGAAACCCTTGTCAAATAAAAGGCAATAAAAATTACATTTCACACTAAGAAATTCACCCCTGGAACTGTATAATATTTTTCAAAGTAAAACTAAGCAATAATTAAGGTTTGGAAAACAGACTTCTTTAATAAATCTAATAAAAAGCAAGCCTGTCCCATACTTCCAGGACTCAGAAGATGAAAACAAGTGAGATCCTGTTTTAATAAGTAAGTAACAAGAAAGAAAAAAAAAAAAAGCATGAGTAAGCCACTTTAGGAATAAAATAATTGAAGTGGTAAGAAAATATTATATAAAATTATAGTCTAACCCATTGAAATACAACTGAAATGAATAAGTACTTTGGAAGACAAACTATCAAAGCTAATTTAAGAGGAAACAAATCACCCATTGAGAACTCTCATTAGATGATTTACAGTATTTTAAAACTTTCAAGATACAGAAGCATTTAAAGACCATATTTTTTAAAATCATAGTTTTAAGTAGAATGTGGAGTTTCATGGTTTTAAAACTCCATTTAGTATCTTTGGAAATTGGAATTTTTGTGGAAGCTAATTTCAAGAATATTTCTGCCATCAAGAACAGATAGGAACAACTGATAAGGAAACTGATACGCAGCTTAAACTTTTGAGAAATTTTACCACAGTTGGTCAAATAATAACAAAATGGTACTTTGGTTGGCTTAAAGGAGTATTTCAATGCATTTATTTGTAGGCTAAATTGTTATACAGATACAGGAGCTGAAGGAGAGTGTAAAGTTGACCAATGTGTACATAAGCATAATTATAACTTGTGCTGATAAAAATCAGAACAGTGCTTATTTTTGGAAGACTGGTAAACAGGCAATGTTATACATCTTGATATATTTGTAGTTACATGGGTAAATTCACTTACAATATGTCAGGCTTTATCTGTTGTCAATAAGCATACATACTTGTAAAATGTATTAAGCTTTACTATATTCATGATATAACATTAAAAATTCACCCAACCCCCCCAAAGAAATAGTTGCTATGTATCAACTTTTCTACATATATGATATTTGGGTTTTTTGTTTGCTTGTTTTTTGGTTGGTTGGTTGGTTGGTTGATCAGTCAGTTGGTCAGACGGTTGTTTGGTTGGTTGGCTGACTGGTTGGTTGGTTTAGGACAGGGACTCTCTATGTAGCCCTGACTGTCCTAAAACTTCTTCAGTAGACAAGGCTGGTGTCAACTCAGAAATCAGCCTGCCTCTGCCTTCTGAGTGCTGGGATTAAAGGTTTTCACCATCGTACCCAGCTTAACTGATGTCATTTAACTGTTATAGCCATTTTATGAAGCAGGTTTTCTTACCTTGAAATGTCTTCATGGTGATAGCACACCATAAAGACAATAAAAGCAACATTCGGCCATGAGAAGGTGGAGACTGTGAGGATCCAATGGTCAAAGGGACTCACTCTGCCCTACCACTCACTCTACCTTGCAGTTGTCTGTGGCTTACAACTGGTATCCCAAGTCCTTCATTATAATCTGCTTTCCTTCGTGCACCTCAATTATATTGTAAGCAATCATTACTGGTTTCCTAAACTGTTCTACTTATAAATCTCTTCCTGCTTTTTGCTACTTTAATGGGCATAAAAAGTCTGCTTTCATATCACTTACTAGTTTTCCTGATGAGATCACTGTCACATCTGATATCTGGTATTAGCATTTGCTTGTCAAAGCTCCTCTCATCTCTTTATCCCCCATCTTCCTGTGTTGGTGGGTTTAGGGACTTCCTCACAAAACCATTACAAATATAGATATCTTTAAAAATCAAATATGAAAGGGGATTTTTTGACGTTTTGCCTGTGAGTTTAAAGCTACTATGATATTTGATATTTTTCTATTTATCTATATTTTTTCTATTTAGGGAATATTTTTCTATTTATCATAATTTCTGTTTGTTTCCTTTCTCCATACCATTAATGGAATTTATTGAAATATCTTAGTTTTATTTTTTCTTTGCTAACTAATTAATACATCATTTCTAATTTACAATGATTATCTTAACTTAGCAAGTTTATCATAATTATTTAAATATACTATTCCGTCTCTCTAATATACCTGAAGGGAAAAACAGGCTTAGTATGTTTTTATTTTCCTTTGTAACCTTTATGTCACTAGTCTTGTGACCCTTGCTGGTATTATTTTGAATTTTATATCTATGTGCCTGTATTTTTAATATTATATGAAATGTATTGAATAAAATTGTATTTAGATTCAATATATTTTATTGCTTTTGCTGGCTATCTAGCCCTTATTCCATTCTCTGCACTTGAAGTTCTTATTGGCAGTTCATATTGTCTAGCAATTCTTTCAGAGAGAACCTTGAAGTAATAAACTTCAAAGTCCCTTTCAATTCTAAAAATATATTTCTGCCTGTCACTTGGATAATAGTTTGGCTGGGTGTAGAATTCTAACTTCAAAGTTCTCTTTTGTTAGAATAAGAACGTTTTGGGTTTTTTTTTTCCCCCACTGCCTTCATGGATCCCAGGTGGTTCCCATAAAAAAAAAAAAAAATTAATATCACTCTGACTCTTATTCCTTTGTAAGCAATCATTCTTTTAATTCTGACCACTTTTAAATTTTATTCTTATTCTAGATATTAACAGACTTCACAACAATGCATGCATGAAGGAAGTGTGTGTGTGTATGTGTGTGTGTGTTTCCGGTTTCATCTACCCAAGACTGTATTGAGTTCTGAAGAATTCTTCCATTGTATTTCTTTAAATACTGTCTTTCTTTCAATCTCTTTATTACTTGGTTAAAAAAGTACTATTGAACAGATTTTAGAACTTCTGTGACATTTACATATTGTCATACTTTCGCTTCTTTTTGTGTCTTCCTTACTCCAAACATCCAGCTCTGGGCTGAAGTGTCTAACCTCAGTTTGATTTCATCTACTTTTAATTTTTTTTTTCTGTAGGATATTTTTTGTAGCTTTTGATTTGTTAGAAGTAATACTTTTTTTTTTCTTTTTTTTAGGGGGGTAGAGGTGGGGATAGTAGAGCAGGGTGTCTCTGTGTAACCTTGGCTGTCCTGGACTTGCTTTGTAGACCAGGCTGTCCTTGAACTCACAGTGATCTGCCTGCCTCTGCCTCCCAGAGTGCTTGGATTAGAGGCATGCACCACCAAGCCTGGCTAGACTTAATGCATTTCACTCAGTTGCCTTCAGAAAATATGTTTTTAGTGTTCCTAAGAATTGTGGAGAAAGGTTACATCACGAAACTTAGTATAAACAGAGTTCAAGTTACTAAATTAACTTTGTTTTGCCTTTTGTAATACAATAGCACTTTTGTTAATACAAAAGCTGTGACAGTTCAGGAGCAGAGCTGTGTTTGGCAAGGCAGGTAAAACAAATTTTGGTGTTGAACTTGAGTGAGTAGTGAATCTTAAATTTGGAACTGTGATGTAGGAGGACACCACCATCATGGAGTTAAGAGTAGACTGAGAGAGGGTACAAAGAAAGGGTTTTGTGGTCCAGAGTCATTGTGGTGGGTCAGGTGGTCACAGTGATTAAAAAAGCATCAAGATATGAGCCTGTGATAATTAGAGTTTGAGGCTTATTTGTAGGAAAAGCCCGAGTTCCGAGGAGACTTAGAGAGTACTTGATCATTAGGAGTTGCTGATGTAAAGTGTGGAGTGCATGGGAAAAGAAATTAAGACTCCTATGCTTCACACATGAATAATGATGCCTCGGAAACCAATAGCATTGATGGAAAATAATGGCATTCACTTGAAAACTGCTTTTTCATGACAGTTGTCATTTAGAAGTTATCCTATTACAACGTGGCAGCTATACTGTGAATGGCAATAACAACAACAAAACAATGTGTGTTTGATACTGTTCTTTTTTTTCTTTCTTTTAATTTTTTATTAATTATTACAATTTTTTAAATTTTTTTTTATTAATTACACTTTATTCATTTTGTATCCTTCCATAAGCCCCTCCCTCCTCCCCTCCAGACCCCACCCTCCTTCCCCCTTCTGCATGCATGCCACTCCCCAAGTCCACTGATAGGGGAGGTTCTCCTCTCCTTTCTGATCTTGGTCTATCAGTTCTCATCAAAAGTGGCTGTATTGTCCTCTACTGTGGCCTGGTAAGGCTGCTCCCCCCTCAGGGGGAGGTGATCAAAGAGCAGGCCAATCATTTATGTCAGAGGCAGTCCCTCTTCCCATTACTAGGTAACCCACTTGGACACTGAACTGCCATGGGCTACATCTGTGCAGGCTTTCAAAGCAGACGCTGAGCCTGATGGCCAACTGTTGGGCAGAGTGAATGGAATTTTATGTAAGAAGTGGGAAATAGTAAGAGCTGGAAAGGACAGGGTCTCCACAAGGAGAGCAACAGAACAAGAAAATTTGAACACAGGGAACTTCCCAGAGACTCATACTCCAACCAAGGACTATTCATGGAGACAATTTTTTATTTTGTATCCTGACTATGGCCCCCTCCCTCCATCCGTCTTCTTTCCTAATCTCTCCCTCTATTCCTCTTCTCCTCCCATACCCCTCCCCTGGTCCTCTGATAGGGGAGGTCCTCCCCCTTCTCCATCTGACCCTAGCCTATCAGGTCTCATCAGGACTGGCTGCATTATTTTCCTCTGTGGCCTGGTAAGGCTGCATCCCCAGGGGGAGGTGATCAGAGAGCCAGCCACTGAGTTCATGCCAGAGGCAGCCCCTGCTCCCCTTACTAAGGAACCCACTTAGAGACTGATTCTCTGGGCTAAATCTGAGGAGGGGTTTTAAGTCTTCTCCATGCATGGTCCTTCTTTGAGGTATCAGTCTCTGCAGGGCCCCCAGGGCCCAGTTTTATTTGGCTCTGTTGATCTCATTTTGGAGGTCCTGTCCCCTCCAGGTCTTTCTATCTCCTCCTTCTTTCATAAAATTCCATGTACTCTGCCCAAAGTGTGGCTATGGGTCTTAGCCTCTACTTCTTCTTAAAATCTCAGGAACAGACAGCTTTCCTGAGAGGTGCTTTTCTGTCCAACGATTACAGGGCCATTTGTATTGACACTTAGAAGTGAGGGCAATAGTTGGCCATTTTGCTCTTTATCAGAAAGATTCCTGCCAGATAATGATCTTATATAATCAGGATTACTTGGAACCAGTTATCAATTAGGCAGTTCAAGACATCAAACCTCTTTGCTGGACCAGAAATATGGGTCACACTGTCATCTGTTGAGCAGTGCTAGAGTCCTGCATTTTCAGACTCTGGTTTTATATTCCAGTGATGATGAGAGAGGAGGGGAGCTCTAACACCTTCAAGACTGCTAATCTCTAATTAGCAACCTAACATCTTCATTTGCCTCTTTTCAATTTTTGGAACAAGGTTGACTGACAAAGGAAGAAATTGATCCTGCTGCTGGTCTGGTTTATGAGGGGTTGTATTACAAGATGTACACAAAGAAGTCATACCAATAGGGAAATTAGTAGCAGCCTGCATAAAATGAAGCTGCTGGTCATTTTCAGACAAGGCACAGCTAATGGTCCACACATTTAGGATGATTAGATTGCATGAAGAAAAATATCTATGAAATCATAGCTGTGTACCACCAGTGACTCAATTAGCTTTTCAAAATTGCTTGATTAAGACAAGCATGGTAATGTAGTAGCATCGAATGCAACTATTAAATACTTTACAATGCATGTTACATTTGCTCTAGGCTATTAGCCAAACCTTATGTTGTATTTTGCTGTTATAACTTGGGTATCACACATATAAAAAGCAAAGTCGTTCTTTCTTACTTTTGAAAAGCTTTTAAGCTTGCCAGGATCCTCTTAACATCAACACAGATTTAAAAAAAGAAAAATAAGAATTTTTGGTTTAAATAAAAAAGATAAATAATGTATCCAAAACAATTATAAATGTTGCCTGCAACTTAAACTAAAGAAAAGACTATTTCCATAATTTTTATTTTTAAAAAACAACAACCAAGGCAGTAATTTTTATTTGCCTTGAGTTTAAATTTATAGTGTGGGTCCTCATTAAAGACACTGAAAATACAAATGGAATCAGGGCATGTATTTCTGTGTTGCACAGAATGTATAAAGTATAGAGACGATAAGGTTTCTAATTTCTTTAAACAGTTTCTGTGGCATTGAGAAGACTTGACAAAAGCAGGTCAGTACTCAAACTCTTCAAGTGGAAAATAGTAACAGAGCCCTGTAATCACAGAGCTCAGAAGGCTGAGGCAGGAGGATGCAAGCTAAAGGCTGTGTGGACCACACAGAGAGACCTCGTCTCCTCTGCGAACAAAGGAGGGATGAGTCCGGAAGGGAAGCAAGAAAGCAGTCCGGTCCTCTAAAGCATAGGTCCCCGCCCAAGCTGAGTATGCACTTCCACTTCTGTCTCCACAGAGCATCTGCACGACCACCACTGCGTTCTTGCATTTTTTCTTCCTGGCTTCATTCTGCTGGGTCTTGACAGAAGCGTGGCAGTCATATATGGCTGTAACGGGAAAAATCAGGACTCGGCTTATAAGGAAACGCTTTTTGTGCCTTGGATGGGGTAAGCATATTAATAGACTTTTCATACTTTTCTGAAATAACATTGAGCAGTAACGTCATAAAATAGTAAAAAGAAAGAAAGAAAGAAAGAAAGAAAGAAAGAAAGAAAGAAAGAAAGAAAGAAAGAAAGAAAGAAAGAAAGAAAGAAAAAGAATCTATCCAGGTTATTTGTGTCTAATATACGAGAGGGGCCATTTTATGAACATCCACAGGATGATTTGGAACTTTATAAGGGAATAATTACCAAATGTTTTAGTTAGCTAACTAACAGTTAATATATTTATATGGTGTACCTTGAGTCCCGAGCTACCTAAAGTTAGAAAGACAATGTGTTCTTTGCTAGTATTTTTTGAAAATGCAAAACACTTTAAATTGTTCAGGGCCCAGATCAGTTATTCACTGGACATGTAGCAAAACCCTAGTAAACCTTTAAGTGTTTTATTCCAAGAAATCTCCAAACTGTTAAGGAATAAAGCTGCTCACATCACAGCGGGGAAAGGGAACCATTAGTGAGGCACTGAAACTTCACATACCCAAAAGGAATTCCTCAAAAGTAAAACCATACAATTACCACCAACCTGAGAATTAATTCATTGTCCATCATTACTGGGGAAAGTCTTCAGCTGCTTTATGGCATAGATATCTTAAATATCAATGATTTCATGAGACAAATCTAAATAAAAGGATAGTTGATTTTTTTAAAGCCAGTTTTAGAAAAAGTGCAGAAATGTTTCATATTTGTTTTTGAGTCTTAAAATTCCTATGCTGAAATGGTAGCACACAAAAAGAAATGTGTACACATATACACACACGTGTAGGCTTGCACACACATGCACACATAGCGCTGCCACTATATCAAATTAGGAGAATAGGATGCAAAAGGGAACCTGGGTGATTATAGCTGGTGAACTTACTGCAAGACCGAAATAACTCATCCTGAAGAAACAGGATCAAAACCACTTAGAGACTATCTGCCAGCATCCGGCAGAGGTGTATCCATATTCAGCTGATAGATGAGGACTCTTCAGAGAAGCAAATGGAAAGCTGAAGAATGTGTTCTACTCACTTTCATAAGATTTTTGTCTAGATTCCATGACAAAGATCTTCTAAAGTTCAGGTATTATTGAACCAAGGAACATTTTTGCTGTGAATTAAGACTATATTTTTTAAGGAAGAGAGAGCACAAGTGTAGGAAGTTATTTCTTAAAGAGTGATTTCCTAGTCAGTAACCAATAACTACCTTATTTAATATGGTGAATAAAGATCTTGAAAGAAGCATTTGCAGTTCACCTCCAAAGTTAGAGATAATATCAAAATTCTCTGAGTAGGAAAGAGCTGTATAGAATATTGGTGGAGAGAAGCATACCACAATGAATTTAGAAAACAAAGAAAGTCCAATTTATACAAAATAAAGATCACTAATTTCCTAGCGATTATTTACGGTATAAGTTTTTATTTCTAATGAACTCTATCCATTCAATCAAAATAATTCAGTTACAAATAGTGTGCAGGATGAGGGATGAGGAAGGCAAGGGGAAAAAGAGGATTGAAAATAAAGTTTATTTTATAAATGTATAGCTCTCAGTATTAATTAAAAACAAGGCAACTCCCTTTGACATGCTCTTCATAGTTCTTGTCTTGAAACCTGGTACTATGTAATGTTAGTACAATAGATTCCCAGAAGATAGAAAATAGCAGGAAGTATGGGAAATGGTAAGAAGAAAGAGGACAGGCAGACGGGCTACAAGAGTATGATTCACTAATATATTTTATTTTAACCAAATTTAGATTTGCTTGAATGTCCAAATATGTTGATGTATGCAATGAAATAAGTCTTAAGATCAGAATTGGTTTAGATTTTCAGGTAATTGAGTTCTCTGTTCCTGCATCCTTGTTGTTTTGAGTACGTTGAAAAGAAAATGTCAAGTGATAAAATTTATTTTGGTGGTCTTCCATAAGTTGAACCTGATATGGCTCAGTATGTGGCTACCTTAGTGCTCGTATGACAGTCCATCCAACCTGGGTATCCAGTTTCCTGCCTTTCTGGTTTTATAACTACAGATTTCCTTTATAACAGTGCAACTCCCCTGGAGAAAAAAAATTAATTTAAAGATATACTAAATCTGTGTTATTACTTCTCTTTAAAACGATGTCAAATTCAGCGATAATCTAGCTACACTAGGTCAGTGCACAAAGTTAAAAAAAATCCACCTGTCTCTTGTATGTTTGCGCTTGAAAGAAATTTAATATAAACGTACCTTGTGAGATGACTCCCCCAACAGTAGTTGCTGTAACCTGAGTGTCTGGAGTTTGTCCACGCTTGTCCTGTCCACAGTGGCTGTGGCTGCATATGAAGTGTCACCTTGCTTTTCTTGCAGGGCTGCCGGCTTTAGTAGTGGCCACGTCTGTAGGCTTCACCAGGACAAAAGGCTATGGCACGGATCACTAGTAAGTCCATCTAAGATGATACCCATGCTGATAACTAACGAAGTTCCCAAGCAGGTTTTCGTGTTCTTGGCTGTTCATTTGCTTTGTCACTGACTCATTAACAATGATAAAAGCTTGAGGAATGACTCGAGGTCGCTTATATGCACAAAAGCGAGCAGCGCAGCTCTTTTCAGAATCCTCATTTCTGTTTCCAGTTCTTCCTGAGGGTTTTTTCCTTTAAAGATATTTATATTTATATGAATATGCACTGTACATGTCAAAACTTAAATATTCTTTGCTAGAAATGATTAAAAATACTGATGTTATTTTTATGCTATGTTTTACTCTGTGACTCTTCCATCAGCTTCAAGTATCATTGATGTCTAGGTCTATTATCATTAGCTATTAATTCAGGTTTTGTTGCTGTTTTATAGTGATAGCATACTGCAATTGGTCGGTCAGGACCCAGATTCCATGTTAGAAGTTCCCTAGGCTATCAAAGAGATTAGAAAGGGGCATGATGGCCCATCTTATGCCTATGGTGCTCATAAAGTCTGTGAGGACATTCATAGTAAATATTAACCTTGATATTTGGAGAGCGTGCATACTATTAAACAAATGTAACAACATGGCATTCTGTAATTGTCTCCAGGTGTAAGTTAGGAATTACTGATAAATAGGCCGCATGTTGTACTCAGCAAATTAAGAGTGTATAAAAGGGTATCACTTCACCTGCCCATCTCAATGACACCTTCTTAGAGGGGAAAAAAAAAAAACCCTCCTATCTTTGGAATTCTTGATTGTATATGCCATCAATATCACTGAAAGAAAATGCCAAACATTCATTGAAGGACTGCTATTTACTACGGCATGGTTCTAGCTTCAAGTTATTACTTTCTCTATTAAAGTAACTACGTTGGCATAAATCGAGTATTTGTAAGACACCTTAGTGTATTACACTTTTGCGTTTATAAAGGTCAAAAGCATGCCAAATTATATGTTAATCTGTAAATACATGTACACATATTTGTAACTGTATATTCTAGTGTTTCAGGGTGTGTAAATAATTACTAGATTAAAATTTTAACCAAGGTAGAACTGGAAAGGCTCATTTATGTTCTTAAAGGTATCATTTTATCTGTGATTTGGCAAATGCGAACAGTATGGAACCATTACCTCAATAATTACAGAGCAGACCACTGTTAGAGGACACACAGAACAGTCACTGCTGCACAGTGACATTTGAAGGCGGCTCACTGCCGCATGGACTGAGGTAGCGAAAGGGTCAAATATCAGAAAGATGGTTGCATGAAAACACTGCCGTGGCTGCACACCAGCAGTGAGATACAGTCTTCCATACTTTTCTCCTCACTGTCCTGGACTGTGCAAATCCAGATGCTGCAGCCTGCAGACAACCGTGCTGTGCCCTCTGGCCTCTTCATGTTCTTTAGATTCAGAGAATGAGCATTTTTACCAAAAAGAGTTCCACAGCTCCATGAGTGCAAACCTGCATCTCTTGGTGAAGTTAGTCTGTGGAACAAACACAGCTGCCCCCATTCTACATCACACTCTGACTCCAGTGAGTGCTCTTGGTGGTCTGGGAAACAGTAAAATTAAAGAAAAAAAACATGTAAACATGAGTTATCCATTTCCTGCCCCGGTGACTTTTAAACCAGTTTCTCCTAGTATCTCAAAGGATCTCAAGGAAACGCAGGTAAACTGCACGAATTTCTAAGCACACTGAAAAAGCCTGCCAGGGAAATAAAACAGCATTTGTTAGGTGATAGTCTCTGCGCTGAAAACAAAAGTAGAAATTGCAATATACAAATAATTTATATAAAATATTTTAACTTCAAAGCCCAATAGTTGTTTGTCTCCAGTGAGGGTTATGTACTGTTTTTTTTACTCATTAAATGTTCTACTTCTAGGTTTTTCTACAGCTTCTAAGGTTTAAGTTAAAAATCTTTGAAATGTGCCAACACTGCAAGGTCAAATTCTAGTCTATGCTGTTTGCATCACAATTCAGAGTCCTGATGCTTATCACTGATTTTTGTTAGTTCTATCTAATGCTATTTTTAGCTGCTGGCTGTCTCTTGAAGGAGGACTGCTCTATGCCTTCGTTGGACCTGCTGCCGCTGTTGTCCTGGTAAACTCTTAATTCACTTACTTGATTGTTTAGCACAGAAGAAAGATTTTAGTGGTTCACTTAGAGTGGCAATTTTGATAAAATGTTTGAAGGGTTGAAATTTTAAAGTTCAACTACTTATTACTTTAATTTTAGTATCAATTGCTCTCAATCTTATATTACTCTAAAATATTCATATTTAAGTACTAAAGATTATTAAACTTGGGAGAGCAGAATTCCTCTTACAATGATTTTAGATATGTGAAGAAGCTCGTGAACTTCAATTAGTTCCTTCTCTACAATATATGAAAATCCCATCCTTTATTTTTATTACAGCTCTATATTATTTTGTAAAATGTATTTACATATGAATAGAGAGATTTATTCAAGACTGCCACTCCCAAATGACTTTACTTATCTATCATTTATCCATCTGTATACATACATACACACATACATACATACATGCAAACATGTCGGTTTCTCAGCCTCAATGAAACAGACATTTTAGAATGGATATTTCATATTCCACAGTCAATCCTATGTATTCTAGTATGTTCAGAAGCCTCCCTACCTCTGCCTCCCACATCTCCAGACTTTTTGATGTTCCTGTGGGTCAATATTGTTCCAAGTTAAAAAAAAAAAAAAACCAAAAGATGTTAGGTACAAAGATTTTAATCATTTTCTCCACAAAATATTTCCCTAATTTAAAAAATATAACATGCAAAATTTTCTACCAGTTTTCCATATTCTCTCTTGCCCTACTTCTTCTCTCTCCTAATCTCTCTCTCCTACTTATCAATTTGGCTTTATTAATCTGAAGAAAATAAAGACAGAAAGAAATGATCTAGGTTTAATATATTTACTGTTCAATTAGACTATCAGTTAATTACCCTTCAGTTTTTGAATGATTTGTTCAATAACTTGTAAGCTGAAAATGTCCTTTTCAATAACTATTTGAATCTTTCTTCCTTTAAAATTTGTTTTATTCTTTTAAGCTGTAACAAGAAAAAATAATTTATTTCCCATGATTCACAAGATAAATACATAGGTAGGTAGGTAGATAGATAGATAGATAGATAGATAGATAGATAGATAGATAGATCCCTGAAGACATGAATGTTACAGAAAAGCCCAGGGAAATTGAAACTATTAGGAACACTTTCGTCTGTTGCTTTGGATTTTTATTAAATTAATTAAATCAATGAGTTACTTCCCTAAGCTGCTAGGTTAATAGCACTATTAACCTAGGTTAATAACCCTATATGATCTGTATATACTTGAAACACCAATACAGTGGTTCTGTTGGTCACAAGTTCTCTCATATTTAAGCTATGAATTAATAGAATCTATGGATTTTAGATTTTATCTTAGTTCATTCAAATAAAGGGAAGCACAATGCGCATTCTCTGGACTGAGGGGTATCTTGCTGAGATACTAAGCATGACACCTTCTAAATCACTACTTAATAGACATGCTCTGCATATTTCTCAAGGGACAGATTCCTGCCTTCTTTGAGTAGAAGAGGAACAGCTGCATTATGTTCTGAAGACCGCTAGGCTAGTAGAGGGTAAAGGGCTAAGTAAGGTGAAAAGAAAAGACTTTTTGATTTTCTTGGTCTTCCTATCGGGATGGATATTCATCGCTGCCATCTTGTACCAGTCACTATGGCAGTGCCTTATCAAGCGTACTTGAAAAAGAGCATTTTCTTATGGAGTTCTCTTCAGCTGACATTGTGCAAAAGGCCATGTAAGTGAGAGGAAGGAAGTCTTAGAAATTGCTGAGAAGTGCTCATGAGAGTGTATTTTATGAATTGGTGTCAGCATCCATCTCCTGAAGGAATCTGGAGATTGAACAGGCTTTCATTTTTTAGAAAACATGGAGTATCAGAAAGCACCTTCCACCCCATACCGCACTCCCACCAGCATCCTCCCTGCTAAGATGACTTCTCCATTCTGTCTTCTCTGCTGGGAGCAGTGACAAAGCCTCAGTACCTGCCTAGGCTCAGCCCAGCCCCCTACTGGGAGGTTTAAAGTACTTGGGCTTCTTAAGAATAGGTCAAACTCATTTAGCCCATTGTCCATTGTTTCAGTCAACTTTCCTTAGGAAGAATAATGCCAAATTGATGGAGTTTGATACCATTTAAAAGTTAGACAACTGAAGGTTAATTTCACCATGATAAACTGCAAACCATGGAAATTAAATGAGTTTAATGGACTTTAAATATTGAAAGCACTCACCGCTGTTGAACTGCTCACTGTGCCTTTGAGAAGTTATGCATTTCACTCTTCAGAACCATGCACCTCCATGGGGATTTAAGGCTTGCTTTCTGGAGAAACAGGGACCTTATCCCCTTTAGTATCATTGAAAGGTCAACTTTGTTTCTATTTGACAGGTCAACATGGTGATTGGCATTTTGGTATTTAATAAACTTGTTTCCAGAGATGGGATCCTAGATAAAAAGCTCAAACACAGAGCCGGGTAAGCTGACATTGGTGGATTTTGAAGGCTCTTTTCAAGTATATTCCATAGTCCAGGTCTAGCCTGTCACTTACATGGGGCTGTGTCCTGACTTTGCTCTTGATGTAATAGTGTGTCTGGTAGATTCTGTCATTTAAGGTTTCTCTGCTTTAATATCATATTACATGGTAGAAGTAACAAATCTAATATGTTTGCCAAGGGTGAGTTGTTGAAACTAACACTGTATAGAAGAAGATAACATGTAGAATAATGAGAAAATAACAATATATATAATAAGAAGATATAGGTATGTGTTTTGCTTGCCCATCTGTTAAGATTGAACACTAAGCCTAGATTCAAAATAGTTGTTCTAAGGTAAGAAATTTCAAGCCCCAACTTTTTTTTTTGTCCTGTCCCACAATTGGAGCAAATAAAACTAAATAGAGTATAAAAGTGCTTTTTTAGGGGGAGGGATGTTCTCTCTAACTAATTGTATAGAACAGAAAAAAAAATCCACTTAACCACTTAAAATAAATATATATCAAACATTCTTATCATACATTTGCATTCTTTTAACATTTAAAATATTATTAGGAAAGTTATTTGTAATTTTTATTTGTCTATGTTAGCCATTTACAAAATCAATACAAACAACTACCTCGTTTTTAATGTTATTATTATATCAATGAGCACTTCATATATAGATTTATAGAAGCATTTCAGGTTACAGAAATACCCCATTCTAAATATTTGTGAAAATTTGAGTGAGATATCAATGCCCTTTATTTCCTCCTGGGTCTTTTCTTACAAAAAGTTACAACTTTCTCCTTTTTGGAAAAAAAATCTATCTTTATTCAAAATGTATTTGTATGACTGTTTTTTTTTAATATTTATGGTATTTTTTAAAGGTCATAGTATGTGATCACTTACTGGTGATGAATTTAAGATTTTTCTGGTTTTATAACTTATGTGATTATAAAGTAAGATACCTCAACTAGTTCTTTTCCCTGGTAAAATACTAAATTTAATGGAGTTTGATAAAAATATTCAATATTTTCACATAAAACCCTAGAGCTACAATGGTGTACTCAAAGAATCAGCTGACGCTATTTCCTGAGTCAGGGCCACCTTTTAAATTACATGCTGTTTTACATATAAGCTTCTAAACCTTCCTGAACTTATTGTCCACACAGGTTTTATGCCACTTGACATAACATTTCCAAGGACTCACCTGTGTTCGTTTGCCACATGTGGCTGGAATAGAGTATCCATTTTTTTCCTGTTGATCAGATAAAGTACTGGGTAGAGAAAGTCAGCTCTGCTACTAGTGGCATAAAGGAGTTTTCTAACAGAGGTATTAGAAATCAAAACTCTGCAGTGCTCTAGCTGCACACATCATCTTTCTGAAACCCAGTCTCCTCATCCATTAATAGGGAAATTGCTTCTGCCTCATTAACTATATGAAGTAATGCATACAATGATTTCGCAAGAACATTAGCAGCTGGCAAGCCTTACTCAACAAACAGTGACTCTTCTGATGAATGAAATAACATAGCAATAAAGGTCTCTATGAGCTCATCATCCAAGACAGTGAGGTCAGAAGAGGAGATGAGCTCATTAAAATGCTGAGGAGTTCTCAAACTTGTGGCCAGTGTCTCTTTTTCACACTTCATTATTTTGTGAATCATGTCAAGTTTGAGTCACTTTTCTCTTTGTAAGTGATACACAGAGGCTCAAATGATAACATCTCCTTGGTATGAATTTAAAGTACTGATCTCAATCTACATATTGGTGATGATAATTATAATTGAGACCCTCTAATTCTAAAAGCCTTCTTAGAAGTCACATGGATTTCACTGGCAAATCTGAGTCAGTGTTGTTCTGCTCCAATGAGGGACTTCCGCAAAGACACTCAAGTCTCTCTACTTGTAGAATTCTGATTAATCTCCCGAGAAGAGTAAAGCTGTTGAGGTAACGACCAAGTTTAAACGACATTATCGAATAGAAATTCTCAGGTAAACTAAGGATAGATAGAGTTGAATTTGTTCTCTAATCTGAAGTGTGAATAAAGGAAATTTTTAAAATATATGACTGTGGGAAATTAAGTTTAGTCCACAGAGAAGCAGTGAAGAGAGTGATAAAAACTTCAGTGAGGAGCTTAATCAGATGCACCCAGAAAGCACTGAGTCTGGTTGATACAGACTGGCTTAATAACTGAGTTCACTCATTGGATATATATATATCTATATATGCATATATAGAGAGAATGTTTTCTGAAACTAGATGACATGAAGTAGACTATAGGACCAAGGTATTCATTCTTCCATTTTTTTTTCTATTTCTAAACTTATTTGCTTTTTTATACTGTATAATCACCTATTAGAAGTATCAAAGCATACCTTTTGTGTTCAATAAATATTTATAAATGAATGAATGAATAAATGTTTAATAAATAATTAAAAATCCTGACAAGCTGTGTAACACCTAAACTATGAAAAGTTTTCGAATACATGAAGTACATTTACCAAGTGTGCTTTATTGAAAATAACAGTATCTATTATGTAAAATGATAAGTGGAAATAACTACAAACAAGATAAATTATAGTGTACATCTTAAAACAAAATTTTAGAACCTCTTAAAACAAAAGTTATAGCTTCTCGAGTTTTTCAATGGGGTTTCCTGTGTACCGGATTAAACTCCTCTGTTATATCTACATGGAATCAGGAATTTAGCTTAGCACAGCTGTTTATATTTTTCATGAATTTTCTTAAAGTAGAGGGGAGAATATTTTGTTTTCAGGGAATCTGTTAGATATTAACACTAAAATAGTCGAGTAAATTTTCCTGAAAATAGTAGAAAAAGGCCAAGAAGAGAATGAGAGCAATGGACTTCAAGTCTTGTGGTGGTAATTATAAAGGTAAAGATAATCCTGGGTACTCACCATCATTTATTTGTAGTCATCTTTGATTGTTTAATTTTGCCTCAGAGCCCAAAGGAAAGGTACCTTTAAATTAAGAAATAGATACATCCATGGTTAAGGTCAAGGCACAGTCATCAAATGACCTATTTTCTGTGGTAAAAGAAATAATAAATGATAAATACATGCCTTTTTAATAATAATGTGTCTAAGTTTAACATGAAAGACATTCAGGTATATGTTTAGGGCAGTTGTCAGAATGACCCATGAAGCATTAAAAAGGACAGGTTTCTGGGTCCTCTTCATTAGAGTATTTGGAGATGAGCTAAGATAGATCTATGCAGACATTAGAAAACTGAAGCAGCTCTGCTCTGGAACAAGACTTGGCAAGCCGATAGAACCATTCAGAGAGTAAGGTACACTCATCATTACAAGTTCGTGTGCATATGTGCTAGCAGCATAGACCCTGGGATGAGTCTATCAGCAAAATGTGTGAGTTACAACCTAACTGCAAAACCTTGATTTTTTTTTTTCTCATAAGAGCTGGTGATCGATCTAGGAGATAGTTCAGGTTTAGTGAGTGTAGTCATTTGAAAGAAATCAGCCACTCTCACCTCTACCAGTTTTATATATAACATTATTATAATATATTTATAAACATTATATATAATATATAGCTATAACATTAATTTTAAAACTTAGAGAGTAAACATGTTCTAGCTATAAATATTACATGGGAATAAGTAAAAAAAAGTATACCACAGAAAATTATTTCAAGATGTTTCAAAATTTAAGTAATTTTTTTTGTTTTCCCAGAAGGTTTGTATTTTAATAAACACACAATGTTTTAGGAAAGAGTTTTGTAAGGAAAATGCATGCAAAGTTTTTTTCTATGTAGCCTTATCTTGATTCCAATAAGTAATATATAAGATCTACACTATTTGAATCTGAATTCACCAGCAAAATGTCTTAGGCCAACATAGATTGTTAAATGTTGGATGATTGAAGCCTTTTACTTTGAACTTACTTACTATGATAAATATGTTTTATTATTACAGAAAACAAGCATTCTGTTATTATTAGATATTTCATCAAATTCCATCAGCCCCTATATTCAGATCACCCTATAACTTGAACATATATAGTTGCTATAAAACTTTCAAAATAAGGATCTGTAGAGATACATCCCTTACATTTGAAGAATATATATATATGATACATACCTTACTTACATTCTTAGAATTCCTGCCATAAATATTAATATTTCTGGGGGGGTCTTACTGACACTTGAAACTTCTTCAGGTGATAATGAAAATATTTGAAGCTAGGACTCATTTGTTTGTTTACCATGGGTCTGAATAAAGGGTTATCACTGCGTGTCTATGATACGTGGTATAATTGCATCGATAAAATGATCTTGAATGTTCATCCTTGATAAGTATACTTTTTCTGCATAAATTGTATTTAAAGACTAACTTGCAGCTGCAACATTTTTGGTGACAATTCAATATTTTTTTTGTTCTTTTTGTGGGTGTTCTGTTTGTTTGCAGTCAGATGAGTGAGCCTCATAGCGGTTTGACGCTCAAATGTGCCAAGTGCGGAGTAGTTTCTACAACAGCTTTGTCAGCCACCACCGCCAGTAACGCCATGTTAGTCCCAATCATTTACATCTTCTTGCTACGAATCCTTACAGTGCATGTGTAAAAATGCTATGATGGAAAAAAAAATGTGTTTGCTAGTACTTGAGTATTTTTAATTGGCAACTGCCGTTATAAAGATTGTGGGGTAGTCTATAAGAGATAAGCAAAACTCTCAAGTGCTATCTGCCTTGTGGGTTCCAAGTTAAGGGTCTTGGTGCCACACCCAGGAATGCTTTGTGGGAGAGTGAGTGGGGGTTTGGTTACGGCCTGGAGCATGACATGCAACTACGTAATGATGCTTTCTTTGCTCTTTCCACAGGGCCTCTCTTTGGAGCTCTTGTGTGGTGCTGCCTCTTCTGGCTCTGACGTGGATGTCGGCAGTTCTGGCCATGACAGATAAACGTTCCATCTTGTTTCAGATACTTTTTGCTGTATTTGATTCATTACAAGGCTTTGTGATAGTCATGGTCCATTGCATTCTCCGGAGAGAGGTAAGAGATACAATTTGTTTGTGAAAGAGATAAGGAAAGTGGGAGGGTATATCTTAAGCAGCCGGTATGATCTCTTATTGTAATCTTGGTCTTCAGACTAAGTTGATCTTCTCCACGGACAATTGGTTAAGATTCAAAGCAGGGAAAAAAAGCATTAAGACAAGAGTCATGAGGCTTTGACACTCTGAAAGTGACAGCTTGAAATACATGGATTGGTATAAGGGAAAACGCACCCAGAGATGCCAAGACCCAGAAAGCCCAGATTCAAGACAGGTGAAGTAGATAGGTACACAGGAGAAGGAGAGAAAGCATGAGGTGGGCATGCCTTAAATGGCAGGCTTTATACACAGTATGCTGTTGCTGACTATCTTCCCATTTATGCTACTGCACGTAGCATAACCTCGGTCCTGTCACTAACTAACTTTACATGCAAAAACAAATGCGTTTTAATGTTACTAAAGATAAATGATTTAGATCTGGATGTTTATGTCAACAGCTACAGAAACTGCACACAGTGAAGCATCGTAGGCAGTAATTGCCCTTAAGAACTCTCTGCCTGCAATCACAGCATGTCTCTGGGTCACAGTTTGAGTATATTTTCAGTTAAAGGAGGAGCAACGCTCCTCAGGATCAGAGACACTAAAAGGCACCAAACTCATTCTAGACAACTAAAGACTGCAGATTTGTGTTGTTAAGGGATAAAATATTGTTTTCTAACCAGTGTGGAAATTATTCTGAGTGCTTGCAAGCACTGACACGCTATTTACAAGGTTTATGAGTCATTTCACTGTTTACTCTGGGGATGAGTGGGGAACTAAGGAACATGCTGACACCATGCCATGTGAGTGATTTTGAGAACAATCCACCGTCGGTTCGCATTAGCTAGCTTGCTTGAGTAGTTTATTGTGCTGTATACATCACAAAGTGTGTGTGCTTTTGAGCACATACCCATTGTTTTACAGTGATGTGTGAAGGTAACAAAAGGCCTTAACCTGATTTATTAGGTGGAAAGAACAGTACTTCTGCCTTATTTCAGGAAAGCACAGATGTCAGCTATAAACTCACAGGTGTATTCTAAGAATATTCTGTGATGAGAACCCATGAAAACAGATAAAGTGTGACTACAATCTGCAAGGAGAAGATATTTCACCACTTCAAAATCTGAAGTAGCTTACAACTGTCAAGCCTTGATCACCAATTTCCAACTAAAATATCACCCCTAGAATACCCCAAATATCAAGTTCTTTATATAGCAGAGTAATAAAGGTTAAAAAGAAACTGAACGAATTGAATATAATCTAAAAGTAACTTAGATTATATTATTTTCCAATTATGACTATCTTGTGGATCATCTGTATTAACACTCCTCTAATATTTTTAACAGAATTCGTCTAAATTAATAGGCACGGGGCCATTTCAATTGACAATTGAGGATGGACTATTGCAGGCTTTAAGCAAGGTGCAAGATATATGTGCATTTTTCAGAAGAAATTAATGCTCTAGTTAATAAGGAACAGCCAAGTACTCGATCTTTAAGTGAATTCTCTCTCTTTTCTTAAAGACATGGTCTTATGTAGCATAAGCTAACCTGAAACTCACAAAGTTTTATGCAGGGCTAGAGACTAAAACCAGGGCTTTGTGCATACTAGGGAAACTCTCTGCCCACTGAACTACACCACCAACCCGTGTCTTCTTTTCAGATGGTGCTAGACTGTGCTTAAAATAAATAGAATTCTAAGTGACAGATATTATGATGGCCTGTAATCAAATTTTTGCTACTTACTGGGAGAAAAAAAATACTTGGCAGAAAAATTCCTGATACCCATCAAGACTTTTCAGTGCTTTCTAATTAGTCTATTAACTGTCAAAAGCATAATTTAAGTGCAATTAAGTCAAATCATAAAGTAAATGCTTCTACTAAATAAGATATCTGTAAATAGATGTTTTTGCTATTAGTAGGAGCAAAAGCATACCCATTTCCTTTGATATTTTTCAGTGGATATTTAAAAAATAACTACTACTGATAAATTCATTGTGAAATGTTATAGCATTCCTTAGTTATAACACTGCAAAGAAAATATATCTTGTGTGTTTTTTTTAACTTTTCATTGAAACATACTCTGTAACCTTGCTAAAAACACACACATTTCAGTCTACCACAGAGGGCCTTTGAAAGACACACATGGTATACACTCACTCATAAGTGGTTATTAGCATATAATATAGAATAAGCATAATAAAATCTGTACTCCCAAAGAAGCTAAACAACAAGGAAGACCCTAGGGAAGACACTCAATCCTCATTCAGAAGGGCAAATGATGTAGACATAGGAAGCAGGAGAAGACAGGGAACAGGACAAGAGCCTACCACAGTTGGCCTCTGAAAGACACTACTGATTGAGGTATTGAAGCAGAGGCTGCGACTCATAGTCAAACTTTGTGGAGAGGGCATGGGATTTTCTGAAAGAAGGGGGAGATAGAAAGATCTGGAGGGGACAGGAACTCCAAAAGGAGACAAACAGAGCCAAACAAAACAAAACAACAACAAAAAACTGGAGCCTGGAGGCCCTGAAGAGACTGATACCCCAACCAAGGACCATGCTTGTAGAGGACCTAATACCCCTGCTCAGATGTAGCCCATAGACTCAGTCTCCCAGTGGGTGCCCTAGTAAGGGGAGCAGGAGCTGTCTCTGACATGCAATCAGTGTCAGGTGCTCTGATCACCTCCCCCTGCTGGGGGTGGGGGTGGGGGAGGAGAGTGCTGCCTTGCCAAGCCATAGAGGAAGACAATGCAAACAGTCCTGATGAGATGATAGACTAGGGTCAGAAGGAAGGGGAGGAGGTACTCCCCTATCAGTGGACTAGGAGAGAGGCATAAGAGGAAAAGGGAGGGAGGATGGGATTGGGAGGAGATGAGGGAGTAGGCCACAGCCAGATACAAAGTGAATAAATTGTAATAAATAATAATTTTTAAAAAATTTAAAAAAACACATATATTTCAGTTAAGGGCAAGTGATATTTAGAATTCCAAAGAGAAATTTTGTTATTGGAAAACTAAGATTTTTTTTAAAAAATTTATTATCTAAACTTTTTTATATATTTTATATACGCGGAATATATTATAGCACAATTTTTCAAAAGCAAAGACTCTAATCTACATTGGCAGGGCTTGGGTTCATATTGTGACCATGTTGCCCCACACTGACTATAGTGTAAGAGAGAAGAAGTGCCTTCCCATGTTCTCTTTACCTCCTGTCAATACTACTGCCCTAAAAATATGCCAAAGCAAGTGTCATACACAATGTTTATGAAATGCTGAGGTGTAATGTGTAGCTCTTGAATTCGTAATTTGTAATTCGTCACTGATAATCCATAAGAGACCTAGCAACACAGTTTTTTTCTTTCTTGTCTTTTTTTTTTTTTTTTCACCATTTTGTTTCTCTGCTATTTTCTTCAGAATAATTTCATATAATTTGTATGGAAATTTCACTTCTTGAGAATATGCAACCAGTGTAAGAAACACTTTTGATGTAGAGACTGGCTATATACATCTTCTTATCCTTGTCAATTTTTTACATACTAATATAATTCGGGGTTTATTTATCTATTTATTTATTTCTTTTATTCTCTTCCATGAAGAGAATAAAACAGAGAAGGAATGAAAGACTGTGGTCATGGCATTTAGACTGTAATATGCAGAAGACTACTTGAAGGGTGATTTTGCTTTCCATGGGCTCAATTTTAAAAGAAAAATAATTTTTTAATCGGGATAAAGGGGGGAATAATTACACTGATGCCTCCAGCTCCTCTTCAGTGAGTTTGTGTAGCTGCGGTCCATGTGAATGTGCCAGTGTTCTGTCTGTAGGCCAAGGAGGGGCTTCAGGCATCCTCTGTCATTCTTTGCCTTATTGCCATGAGAAAGACTCCCTCACTAAACCAGCAACCCCACCCCATTTGGCTAGGCTGGCTGGAAAATGAGCTCTAGGGATCCTCCTGTCTCTGCCTCCTCCTCCAATCCAAGAGCTGGGATTGTAGGTTTAGAGTTAGTCTGGTTCTTTTACATAGACAGTAGAGATTCAAACTCAGATTTTCATGCTTGCAAAGCAAATTCTCACCCGCTGAGCCTTCTACCAAACACCCTTATTTATTTTTATAAAAAGAAAAATGAATATCAAAATACCTGTTCTTGATCTTCAGACCTGAAAGGCAATATATGAATACCATTTTTTCCCTTGACACTATAGTTGTTTTTTCTAAAATACCTTTGTCTTTTTAGTCTTTTTAGCAAATGTCTCTAAGCAGAATAAAAGACAAAACTGAAAGAGATAAAACAAAAAACAGTTTTAAAATATTTAGATATCTGATTTATCACAAAACATTGCATACAGCCTAGACATTAATATGTGTTATAGCTAATCTGAATCTAGTAGAAAATGTATAGATGTTTCTTGCATTTGTTGATTAGCATTTGTTTGAATGGAACAGATAAGAACACATACTATTTACTATTCTCCTCATTGCTATGGAAATGAAACTACACAAGAGTTATGAAACCTTTGAAATAGTTTCTGTTGCTAGGAAACCACCTTCTTGGTTCCAGCACATTCTTCTCATCTCTTTCTCTGGCTGTGCCAGGCTTTAAGGCAGTCTTACAGCTTGATGTCAGATGGGGAAAAGAACAAGATTGTGATACAAGATAATCTGTAATAAAACCCTGCCACTAAGTAAAAAGGAGAAAAAAGTGCTTAAAATTTGAGTCTCATGAAGATGATCTTGTTGTGTCCATGTGTAAGCAGCCTGTGGCTGTTCCACAACATGAGTATCAGAGCCAGGGTCCTCGTCTTTCTCTCTTAAGCTCTGGCATGAAGGCCAGGCTGTACCACATGAGTCCTCAAATATTCACTCAATCCTGTGAAGCAATTTTGCAAGAAAATCCTTAAAATAAACATGAACTGTTCTCTCTCTCTCTCTCTCTGTCTTCCTCTCTCCCTTGTCGTCTATTTCTCCCTCCATTTCTCCCTTTGTCCCTTCATCCCTTTTTGTTTTTCTCCTTCCCTCATATCAGAGTTCTAGCTAGAGCATTGGTGGCCTTGGTGACAGTTACTTTCTTCACGATGTATTTGAAAAACAAGAGTAAGTAAGTGACTGAGTGTGGACAGGGCCAGGACTTGAATAGAGCATTTTGTTAAAAAGAGGAAACATAGCACTCAGATTAAGAGAAAACTGAGTCATTCACTAACACCTTCATACTTTTACGGCTGAGTTGAAAACTCCAAAAGAAAATAATGAAAAGATCTTGTTGTTTTGCTTTGGTTTTAGTAAAATAAAGTATGTGCCCTGAAGTAGGAGAATGACAAGAGGCAATAAAATAAGCCTCCTCGGCTGTGGCTGTGAGCAGTCTGGGGCAAAGCGCCTTTGACATCAGCATTTCCTCAAAGCCACCAGCCTCCCCCACTCTTGCTGCTTCTAGCTAAGGCTTTCCTAGGTTGTCATAATTCCGATCATATGGTGGTCATCTGCATCCTTTTCAGTCTTCATTCATGTGTCTGCATGTGCATAAACAAAGTCAACCAAGGTGTGAAATCTGACAAAAGGGGTAGGTTCAGTGAGCAACTCCATACACTGGCATGCCTGCCAGGGAGCATCCAACTGTGATTTCTGGTTACTCTAAGTTCCTCCAGTCATATTCTCCTTCCAGCTGACCCCACTCTGGGAAGCAGCATTATGCTGCTGTGTTCAGGGATCAGGGGCTGCTGGGCAGTGGCAGGTTGACAAGCAGCTCCCACTTCCTCCGCTTAGGACTCCAAGAGCTCACCTTCCAGCTCTATTATACTGATACAAGGAGCCAAGGTATACAGAAATAAAATGAAAATGTATCTGGCTATTCCTTTTTAAAATCTCTCTCTCTCATTTTTTTTTTCCTTTGGCTCATTCTTTGTCTTAAACTATTTCAATCTCTGCTCAGTACATCTGAAAGGATAGAAACAGAATGATGTCCAGGGATGAGGGCTTTCATGGCAAGAAACATGCTTCCATTTTCAGCTCCGTCACCTGTCGTGATAAAGTTGAGCGAGATTCTTACAGTGTCTAAGCGTGAACTTGCTCTTGTCTGCATCGCAAGCCTGGCTTCCTCCAAGGCTATGGCGCTAGGCTGAAATGAAATGCTTCCGTAGAGGTGTGAGGCATGGTGTCTAGCATAGAATTTCCCTCTCTTTCCTCTCACATTTGCACACTAAAGGAGCGCGGCTACATTTTTTTTCAGGCCGCATGTTTGAAAGATCATCTAAAGACGTTTCCAAGTGCCCCTCAGATGGATATAAAAAGCTAATTTGAAGGTCAAAAGCACGAAATTTCAGAGAGCAGTTGGTAGATCCATACCTTTGAGGGATCCCAGTTAAGGACCATCAGGGCTGGACTTGGAGAATTCACTCAACCTTTGATTATATAACAAAGAACAAACCTTCCCCCCCCCCTTTTTTTTTTCACTTCACTAGGAGAAAAGCCAAGCAATATTTTCTAAATGTCAAGTCATCCGTGTCACTTATGTCAATTGTCATATTTATGAAACTGAGACTTATTCATTTAATGATTAAATATGAAATGCAATATTGCGTTGGGAAAAATCTGTACCATTTGTTCAAGGACGAAACAGTAGATGTGACTGTGGACACTAGACTCAAGAAAACACATTAAAAACCCTCCCCCCTGAAGTAATGACAAATGAATGCAAGATTAAAACTTGTGTATTCCTGACGTAAAACGATCCTGTAAGTTCAAGAGAATTCACAAAGAGTAGCTGAGGTCAAACTGTCTTATTTTGTAAGAGGTGAAGATTTGGAGTGTGTGCAGATCAGCAGCTAAATGCAGAGCCAGTTTCAGACTGGTAGCTCTTTCCTCTGAGGCTTCTGGGATTTGTAACGCCGCCAACGGTGCTGGGTGCTCCTCTCCCACAATGTCTAAATCTGGCATGGACTTTTCACAGTGACTCTCTGCCAGCTGCCTCTGGAGTGAGTTCCAATTGAGAAGCTCTCCTGCTTGCTGCTGCTGAGAAAACCCAATGCCTCACCCCAGGAGGGAGAGACAGGATTGACACATTCCCTTGCAAACTGCTATGAACTCAGATCTCATCCAGGAAACTATACGGATAGAGAAAGACTGATTCTTTCTCTAGGCACTCTTTATCCAGCATAAAGTTTTTTGTTGGTTATTTGGGAAATTCATATCATGCATCCTGATCACACTCACTTCCCAGTCCTCCCAAGTCTGCCTCCTACCCTTGTGAACTCCTCCCCTCAAGAGAGAGAGAGAGAGAGAGAGAGAGAGAGAGAGAAATAGAAGAAGAAAACACACACACATACACATGCACACATCCAATTGTTGTTGCCCATATAATCACTGGAGCATGGCCAAACTCACAGTAACCAGCCCCTTAAAGTAAACTGAGTCTTTCCCCAGCCAGAAGCCCTCAGTTATTGCAAGTATCTTTATCACAATTTTTTAAAATATTTTTTTATTGATTACAGTTTATTCACTTTGTATCCCAGCTGTGGCACCCTCCCTCATCTCCTCACATGCCCCTCTCCAAGTCCACTGATAGGGGAGGTCCTCCTCCCCTTCCCTCTGACTCTAGCCTATCAGGTTTCATCAGGACTGGCTGAACTGTCATATGCTGTGTCCTGATAAGGCTTCTCCCCACTCGGGGGAGGTGATCAAAGAGCAGGCCACTGCATTCATATCAGAGACAGTCCCTGTTCCCCTTACTAGGAAACCCACTTGGATACTAAGCTGCCATGGGCTACATCTGTGCAGGGGTTCTGGGTTATCTCCATGCATGTTCCTTGGTTGGAGTATCAGTCTCAGAAAAGAACCCTCAGCCCAGATTTGTCTTTATCACAATTTTTAGGAGGTCTCTTTGATGATTTCAAACAGTTTAGGCTGTTACTTTTGGAGAGTAGGGATGGGTGTTGTCACAGAGTCTTCTATGTCCTTCTTTATCAACTATGAGTCTCCAGTCATTGATATCAGTGCAAAAGTAGTTTTTTCTTTTTCTTAACAGCCCCCTAGTTGTAATTTGAAACAATAGAGACAGCACTGACAGCTATCACTGTATTCTGAAAGATGTCTCTCTCTGTCTCTTTGTCTTTATCTCCCTCACTACAGACCATCAGACTCCCTTAAAGTCCCATAAATGTTTTAAAGTTAGTTACATATCTGTACTTTGCTACTCCCTCTTACTTTCTAGCCCTGGCTGATCATCATTTAGAATGACAGACCTATTTCAGAATATTTCAAAGAGAACACATTTTATAATCCAGATATGAAGTATGGCATAATTAATGTTAAATATTTCATTGTTCCACAAGGATTCATTTAAAAATTGGGTTTACTGGCTTCCAAAAAGATTTTGAAATGTTAATTTTGCAGGAACTCAGATTTGTAAAATGATAATGTCTAATAATAAACTTTAAATAAAACTGTTAAGTAAAGTAAAAAGTTAGTTCCTCATGGATAGTAAATCAGTGGCAATCACTGCCTAGCCTTATAAATATAACACTGGCATAGGAGGTTAAGGGGGGGCCTTTAATTTTAGTGTGGCAAAGAATGATCTATTTTTTTTCTTTTTGTTATTTATTTTTATGTCCGTCTAGAGCTTGAATTTTAAACATCCCTATTTTTCATGGGTATAATTCAAGAGGATAAAGCTCTTTGTTTACATGCTAGAAAATTCAATTCTCAAAATATTTGCACATGACTTGAACTTTTTCCAGATACTATCTTCCTGTAACCCCCCACTCCACCCCATGGTAAGGAGATGAGCTCTGCGCATCTTGTCTCATCATTTCCTCCCACAGCAGTGAGCAAATATTTAATGTCAATTCATCTAGATAGCCTCAGTGTATTTTCCAATTTAAAAAAATAAAAAAGCAAATAAAGCATTTGGAATCAAATAAAATATTTCTAAAAATTCTTATGAATGGAAGTTCTGCACCAAAAAAAAAAAAAAGTATTTGAATCTAATTCTTAAATTATGGTACCCATAAGAACCTTAAAATGACCTTAAACATAGTGGGAAGTGTGTGTGCTCTTCTGACTTCTCTTTCTTCCAACGGCGTTGACCGGCTGATAAAGCCACTGTCATTCTCCAGTGCAGACATTCTCTTAACCTACTGTCACATCTGGAAAAATTTCAGTTGAAAGTATTGATTTTATGTGTGTCTAACTGTATGTTGTTAAAAAGAGGCTGCTTTTATATCTCTTTCAATCAACCAGACAATGATTTGGAAGAGAAATATACAAAATTTGCTTTTCCATACTTTAATATCAGCAATAAAATCCTTGACAACCCTTTGGTGATGGTTTCAAAGTAGAAAAACACTTAACAAGGACCAGTAAAATTAATGTTTAACATTGCTACAGTCTGTGCAAGTATGCAACTCTCACTCTTCTGAAGGAGATAAGAAATAGTTTATTCTAGAGCCAAATATGACTGACCAAGATCGAGGAACACATATTAAAGTCAGCCAAAATTCCATGTTCCAACATGGTAACACTTTGATGAAGTTTTTATAGTAACAGAGCAAAGAAAGTTATAAATCAAAGCACTTCTCAACTACAACAATGGAAGCATCAAGTAGACAAGTGAAAGTGAACCAGGGAACCCATGATGTAGTTTACGTGGGACCCACATGCATTTGTCCCTCACTCTCTATAATAATGCTTCGATACAGAGAAAACACAACATCAGCTATGCTTTTAATAACAAGAAAACACACAGTAGTAGAGGAGAAGGAGAATATCAAACACATGAAGTCCAAAACACCAAGCATTAAAAAAAGAAAAACATGACCTGGCCATTTATTTGGGATGAGCCAGCCGTGAACATACTCACCAACCTTTGAGGAGTCCAATAGACCATAGGAAATGAGTTGGGCATCCTGATGTTGAACTGTCCTGTGATCAGAAAACAATGGTTGCTCTTTGCCTCTAATGAGATTTTGTAATAGGAGGCAGATGCAAAGTAGCGCTCTGTGAATTTGAGTCCAGCTTGACCTATAGGGAAATAAGCCAGCCAGAGACATATAACCTGGCCCTACCTCAAAAACAAACAAATAGAGGAAACAAAACGTGTCTTATACTATACAAGCAAAGAAAAGTTTCTCATAATTGATGATCAACATGGACAACATCTAGTTACTAGTGAGAGAAAAAATAATACTGTTTTTCCTCCTCACAGGTTCAAGATGCATTTAGATGCCGGTTGAGAAACTGCCAGGACCCAATCAATGCAGACTCTTCAAGTTCTTTTCCTAATGGACATGCTCAAATCATGGTGAGCATTTATTTTCCTTCTGGTTGATAATTAAGCCATGCTTTCTCAAGAATATATATATATTCATTCTTGATAATAAAATAGTATAAATCACAATTTGGCTTTAGTTCATTAAGATTAATATTTTGGGAGCTGGAAAGATGAGTTAGTGATTAAAAGTACTTGCTGCCCTTCCAAAGGACTGAAGTTCAGTTCCCAGCAGCCACATCCACATCTCATGATAACCTGTAAGTCCAGCTGCAAGGTACTTGATGCCCCCTCCTGGCCTCCATGTGTTCCTGCATGTGTGGGCACACACACACACACACACACACACACACACACACACACACACAAATAATAAAATAAATCTTTAAAATAAATAAAGACTTGGTACTTTGACATCCAATAAATGTTCCTTCTGGATTGCCTTTGAATTGAGGGCCTGCTTTTGACTCCCTTGAGTATTTAGAATGGTGTCTTATACAGGAGTGAAGATTATTTTTCATCTTGTCAGAACTCAAGATAATGATTTTTACACAGGGTGCCACGGACTGTCACATCTATTGGGAGGGGGAAAAGTACAATACGTTAATATTTGAGAGCTTTGTAAAACAGCTCTTGTTAGTATTTATATAAAAAATGCCACATACAACAGATCTGCTATGAAAGATTTATTGGACGGAGGTAGAGAGAGAGGGGGGTAGGGAGAGAGCGGGAGAGAGACATGTTGGGAGGCCCACAGGAAAGAAAGCTGGGCAGAGAGAGTGCAAGAGAGGAGGGAGAGAGGCCAGAGAGCTGGTGAGGGGCAGACTGGTTATATCTGATGCAACTGGCCCAGGTAATGTCATAGGACGCAGGCATTGACATAGGATGTTGTCAGGATCCTAAAGGCCCCTCTGGCCTACACAACATAACCGTTTTTCATCATACTCCCTCTCCCACTTCAGACTTAGTTGAATATTAGAGTCCTCGGGAGGCTGCAACTCAGATCAGGTAAATACGTATCTTTACAGGTGGCCTCAGGTGACGGCAGTTCCCCTACACAGCCTAAACAGAGCACCAAGGGACTAAAACACAGGGTGCCCTTCCAGTGACAGATCCAAACTGTGAATGAGCCCAGAGTACTATTGGAGTCAAGGATGCTTTAGGCATAAACACATTAGCAAACTTTAGAAATGAGATGAAATTACTGTCATCACAACAGAAAGGAAGTCAGGAATTGCTGCGCATGCCTGGAACGCCAGCGCTGAGAGGCTGAGGCAAGAGGAGGCCTTGAGATCCTCGTTAGTAAAGAAAAGCATATCATTGACAAAAGTTGCTCACAACAGGCTAAGCTGACTTCACCACTAATACATGATTTGTTTAAAATAAGAATTTGGGGGACGGCTAACATCTCAAAGGTTCTAGGCTGCCGGAATGGGTTTTAAACCACCAGCTTTAATCGCTGCACCTACGAGTCAATGGTGACTTTAGCAAAGCTACATAATGAAAGAGTGTATCCCAGGTAACACAGGAAGCATAGAATACAAAGAAGAAAGACATTTATTTATGGGTGTTTCTAATAGTGTACCTTCTGGTTGCTTTATGAAAGTTAGGCTGCTGTTTTAAATTTCTGGTCCTGTTTGTTTGTTTGTTTGTTTGTTTTTAAAGTATTAGAACTTGAACCAAAGCATATAGGAACTCGGCCACTGAGTTACAGCCTCGTTTTGTTTTGTTTTGTTTTGTTTTGTTTTGTTTTGTTTTGTTTTGTTTTGCTTTGTTTTGTTTTGTTCTTGTTTGAGACAAGGTCTCACGTAGCTTTGGCTAGTCTTGCCCTGGAACCAAGAAGGACTTTGAACTTAGGATTCTCCTTCCTTCACCATGCCAAGTACTAGATTACAAATGTACACCATCGCTTCCACTTTCATTCATTACTGGGTATGAAACCCAGGACCTCAGGCATGCTAGAAAAACAACCTCTCACCCCCTTTAAACTTTTTAGACTGAGCCTGCTCTCAGGGACTTTGACCTCTTTCTCTGGCTCAGATAGGCCTTGAACATGTAATTTTCCTGCTTCATCTTCCTAAGCAACTAGAATTACCACTGGAATCACCAGTCCCAGCTAAAATTCTAACATTTTCTATGGGGTATTATGCTACCATATCCAAACTATCCTATTTTCCGTGAGTTTTATATACCATTTTGTTTCTAGAAAATTCTGATTATTCCCCAAGAATATTCTTTTGCACAAAGCAATAAATGATATGGAGTAGCCATAAATCTACAAGCTTCAGAAAAATATGAATATTAAAAACATTTAAAATCTTCATTAAATGATGATCCCATATGTTATTATTTCTTGTTACAGACAGACTTCGAAAAGGACGTAGACATTGCTTGTCGATCAGGTAAGAATCCTTTGGTCTTTAAAGTATAATCTGTAAAGATGTGAAATCGTTTTGTGAAAGGTATTTTTTTTAATGCTGTGTTTCATGCATCACACTCATGTGAGTGACTAGTGGCTGGCGTCTTCCAATGAGAGTCATCACCACCTCAAGGCTCTATATATAGAGGGGAAAGAGAAGGAATGAGCAATGAGAAGAAATAGCGAATGAATTATTGACAGCGCCACAGCAGCTAAAAGCACTGGATGTGCCATAAGCTTCCATCTGCATAAATAAGGGCATCTGTAAGGCAAATCACACGAGAGTCTCTCGTTTTATCACCTATAAACCATGAATCACTAGACTGATGAACTACCACACTGCGCGCGTGTGTGTGTGTGTGAGTGTGTGTGTGTGTGTGTGTGTGTGTGTGTGTGTGCGCGCGCGCGCGCACGGGCGTGTTAATGCCCGTGGCTTTTCAGTGGCTTTTCTCTAGCCACTGGCTAATTTTTCACAGGAGAAGAGTGCTTCTAAGTTTAAAATAAAATGAGGTGTTCTTTGCTTTGGACGCTGTTCACTCTTTGGGAAATAGTCATGGTGCCCCTTCCATTTCTTGTTCTCTACGCTGTCTTCTTCCATAATAAAAGTGGATACTCAGACTTATCTGAGTATTTAAATATTTGAAATCAACTATCATCAACTATCATTTAGTTCAACCTCAGTGGATTCCCCCACCCTTTTGTTTTGTTTTGTTTTGTTTTCCTTTGCTTTTTTTTTCCCCCTCTGGATTTAACAGCCATGTGCACGTGTCACCATTCATTCTTAAAAACATCTTCCCAGGCCTGCTGCGGAAAATCACCCCCAATTTGTCAATAAATTTAAATTATACTACATGCACAGGTGCATACTCTTCCATCCTTCATCAGAGTTGGCTATTCACTTGTCTTGATGTGGTCTACATTCACATATGATTTATGTTTGCTGTGCAAGTGTCAGCTTGTCATCTAAAACGCCAAAGGTGTTTTATAAGTGCTGTCAAGGAGTCTCCTTCCAAGATTATGTAAAAGTTATGCTCCTGGTATGTTTTCTTGAGGAAAAAAATAAGCCTCTGCATTTATCTCTGTTAGCTGTCTTCTTAACTTCTTTCGGGATAGCAGCCATCGAGTGTTTGACATAGAACCTTCTATGTCTCCATCCAGACTGTCTATAAAGGAGTTAAGTGTAATGATAACTATAACAGAACTGCTGTGCTGGGAAAGGCACCCACCTCCTACCTTCCAGACTCCCCAGACTCCCTTATGTATTGTTTTTCAGATTTAACTCAGAGCCATTAAAATCTGCACAAATGTCAAATCGTATTTCTTGCCATAATCACAAGCACATGGGAGATTAATCTTGTATTCTTGAATTCAATCAGAACAGTCTGGGTTGGGCATGGTCACAGCACTCATAAGCTAGCAGCTATGATTTGGCAGCCCATTGTGGGCCTGTAGGGAAGTAGGAATTATCTTTTCCTGTAGGAAAAAAAAATCTAACAGCATGTTGCCAAGGCATGATCTCACCGGTGTTTAGTTTTAAGAACCCACTAGTGCAAAGGATCACTGGGAAAGTGATTTTCTCTGCCTATATGTCTGCTTTGATTGCTAAAATTCATGAGCCATGGTGCAAGTTTTTCCAATTTGTTTGTGTCAGGAGGCTTGAACTTATTTCAGTGGTCAGGTGTCTGCTTAATTCCTAATCGTCAATCCTCTGTCACACTCTTTCTTGTATTCCTTAGAGTTCTTAACAGGGAAGAATGAGGACCCTGTCTTTTTCTAAACAGCTATTCATACAAAACCAGTGCCTGTCAAAGTATGGTACCCCCAACAAGTGGTGCTAGCTTCACCTGACACCTCCAAGAAATGCAGTTTTGAAGACCTGCCTAGACCTTCTAGGCCAGAAACTGTGGGACAGGGATACAGTAACCAGGGTTGTTAGAGGCCCTTCAAGTCACTCTGATGCATCTTCACATCAGGCCTTCTTCCTGGAGATGCAGCTCCTAGCTCCTCAGGTTGCTCAATGGTGCCTTTTCAGAAAGTGTGCCCTTTTTTCCCAGTCTGCCCTGGAGTCTGAGGTGAAGCATTTTAAACATAGGCCAGTTGCCACTGTATTATTCAGAAACGAGTGACAACATTTTCACGTTTCCGTTTCCATCTTTGGCCAAGGCCTTTTGAGTTGAGCTCAGCAGCAACTTTCCTAAGAGTTTTCCACGGGGTTTCTGCATATGTTGAAATGTACTAAATTTTCAAGGCTCACTTCATGGGCCCTGAGCATTCTGCTTTACACCCTGAAACTGCTTCTGTAGCTGCTGGAGTGTCCATCTGCTTATGCTAGCTATTCAGGTTGCCTTCTTTGTGGTTTGATTTTTATTTTTGTTCTGCCTTTCACAACTGGATTAATTTCTCTCAAAGGTCCTGCTTCAGCATTGTTGCCATGTGTAAGAGGCTCACATCCCAGGTTTGTTTACATTTTAAGCAAATCAAAGGAGCAGATCATCTTACATTTCTCAGATATTTTGTATACACCAGATCATATTGTAAAAAAGCTAAATGTATCTTGCATCCTGATTATGATGTCAATACTCACGATCCCAAGACTTCTCTCATAGTTTATAATCTATTAATAATGACGTGAAAACATCTATACATTCCTGATATATACAGTAGGTTCTCATAATATGTTTTTAAATTTTAGTGATATTAACTTTGGATTAATTTTTGTGTAAATTTAGGAACTAGAACTATCCTGAGAATTTGGAAATGCTTTAAACATTGTTTTAATTTCAACTATTATTAAATTAGCTAACAAATTTTACTCTTTAATGTTTCATTTATTATTATTTCTGGAAATTGCAGTGTATTACTGCTCTCTTATTATCTTAAGAAATTTAGGTTTTATTTTGGCGCTGCTTTTGCTTTTACAAAGTGTAGGTAGCAAAGGCTGCCATTGCCTCCTCCCAAGTGATTAAACACTACTGTCATGCCAGATTTTGAAATAACATATTAAAGCTCAATCTTTTTAGATTTTTTACATATAATAATCTAAAATATAAAAACTACAACCACATTGTATATTCATGAAAAAATATATGAACATTTAGCATGATGTATAGTATAGGAAACAAAGAGACAATAAAACAATAATAGATAATGATAACAGCATCTTTAAAGATAGCAGGTATTGTATGAGTGGTTCATGCTTTGGAATATTTTAAAGGATTCATTTCCTCATAGTAGAAAAATATATTCATAATCTATTTTTCAACTTCTGTGCTAATTCACAATTATGATTCTGTTCAAAACTTAGACAGCAATAGGCAAAGTTCAGCCTGTCTGAATGTTTTCATGCTTTCAAAAACAAATGTGCTACAGTTACCTCTACGTGGTGAAATTTTCTACTGTAGTTGCTTTGCAGGCAAAGTTTTGTTTAGAGTCAGGGTCTCATTATGTAGCTTTGGCTGTCTTGATACTTACTACATAGATCAGGTTAGTCTTGAACTCACACAAATCTGTCTCTGACTCCCAAGTGCTGGGATCAATGTCATATGCCACCACAGCCACCTCTCAAGAAGCTCACTTAATGAACAAATCTTCTAGAAAACTTCAGAAGAAAGGCCTATGTGAAAGCAGCAAATTTGTTTGAACAAAAATCTGTATTTTTATGCAAGATTGATGGAGAAATCTCTGGTAATCTACCCTTTGCCTGAAGATTAATGCAGAACTTTTTTCAGGGGAGGACATTGAGGAAGATAAATAATGTCATATAGTGGTAAATAAAGACTTTCTTTTTATTAACTACCATGCTTTAATTGCAGTGCTTCATAAGGACATTGGCCCTTGCCGAGCAGCCACCATAACAGGAACACTTTCCCGAATCTCTCTCAACGACGATGAGGAAGAAAAGGGAACGAACCCTGAGGGGCTGAGCTATTCAACGTTGCCTGGAAATGTCATTTCCAAAGTCATCATCCAGCAGCCCACAGGCTTGCACGTGCCCATGAGTATGAATGAGCTGAGCAGTCAATGTCTGAAAAAAGAGAACACGGAATTGCGGAGAACTGTGTACTTATGCACGGATGACAACTTAAGAGGAGCTGATATGGACATCGTCCACCCTCAAGAAAGAATGATGGAGAGTGACTATATTGTGATGCCTAGAAGTTCTGTAAATACCCAGCCATCCATGAAAGAGGAAAGCAAAATGAATATTGGCATGGAAACGTTGCCGCATGAAAGGCTATTGCATTACAAAGTGAATCCTGAATTCAGTATGAATCCCCCTGTAATGGACCAGTTTAATATGAACTTAGATCAGCATCTTGCACCCCAGGAACATATGCAGAGTTTACCCTTTGAGCCTCGCACGGCTGTGAAGAATTTCATGGCCTCTGAGTTGGATGACAACGCAGGACTGTCAAGAAGTGAAACGGGATCAACGATATCCATGAGCTCTTTAGAGGTGAGTCATAAGAAGTTAAATGGCTCCTTGGTATCTGAAGAGCATACAGCCTGATTCATGGGATAATGGTTGGTGGCAGAGAAGATCCATATTAGTCTGGCAGTTTCTGATATGTTGCATATTAAGATCTGTACATAAATATTTTCTAGTAGTGCATTTGAATCTCCTGGTTCGATATGTAATTAAAAGAAGATCCCAATGTGTTTAAAGTGATAGCAGTTAATCCAAATTATCTCCTAATGGGACTCATGTGGAACATTCATCAAGAAAATATAGCAGGTCTACTTGTGGTTTCACTAATTTTAGAGGGTATTTTGAAATATAAAATAATAACTGGGTTGTGTTGCAAACTTAAGACTAGATCTACATCATCTTCTCTAAGGCCATCTATTAATATGAAGTTGAAGTGTTTCTGGGAGTTGTACTGAGTATAAACTACTTCTTATTTATTAGATCAATATTATTCAGAATGAATGTTTTGTTCTTAGTCAAACAGAGTGATGACCATTAAAAGCATTGGTCTTTAAGCATTGGTACTGGTAAGTACCAATGTACATATTCTAAGCATACTAAGACTCAGGACTGAAAGTAAGACAACAGCCTTTGCCCTTAATAAGGCCATCGGCAGCAAAAAATATAAACTGTTTTGATTCCAGGGAAGTAGAGAATTGCTAACAGTTATGATCATCATTCCTACTGTATTAGAATTACAAAAGTAAGAGTCAAGGTTCAGATCATATCTGATTTTTCACTGACATATTCCACTACCCTCGCACTGACTTATATGTATCCAGTATCTTGAAGTCTTGCTATAAACCCATTAATAGGGTATATAAAAATCTCACATGCATTCTTGTTTAACATATATATATATATATATATATATGCTCATATATGTACAACTGTGTTCATGCATTATATTATTGCATAGGCCACTATCAATAGAAAATCCACTGTAACTGATCAGATGGCCTTTCCATTAGAATTATCCTCATAGCATGTTCTAAGTTGCAAAAGTACCCAAAGGCAGGGCCTCCTCTAGATCTCCCAAAGCTATGCCTTTGACTCTGTCCAAATTAAAATGGATCATGAAATCTAGGTAATTCTAGTTTTCTCAAGTAGAACAAAAAAAAAAAAAAAATTCTAGACCTAAACCAGAATATGAATATACGCTGGGAGGAAAACTTCTTAGGTTTTGGATCAGCCTCAAACAGAGAGGGTTCTGCACACATCCATGTAAGAATTATCCTCAAAATCAAAGGGTTAGATAGAGACAGCAAATTCTACTCTAGAGTAGCAGGCATGTCCCCTGGACAAAAACATAAACATTTTTTCTTAACTAGTACAATTTCTACTATTATAACCCACAGATATTATTGTGTCTACTACAATAATGATCACATAAGCTATTAAATGTTCATACAAAATTACAAAGGGTTTGAAGAGGATTAAATAAAATATATGTAAGAATATAATATCAAGAAATCATGACAATGTGGGAGTTTTTTTCTATACAATGACTATTTTTAAGTTACTATAGAAATTTGAATGCAATTACACTAAAATAATTCGGGTACTGTGAAAATGTTTTACATTTAACCCCTAGAGCCCAACTGAGACAGCTATTGAGCATGTTTGGTGTACTTGTACAACAGATACTTTCCAAATATTGATTGTTTCACCCTGTAATTTTTTAAGTCTCTATATCCTGATTTTTAAGCATAAACCCATATATGTTAATTTTAAGCATGAAAATTATATATATATATATATTTGTGAATCATCAAAAGATCTGCATTTCAATGACTTAGAAATCATAAAACATACTTTGAAAAGGAAAATCAGAATTCAGAATAAAATTAAGTTCCTCATTCATTCTTTAAAAGACTTTAATAGTAACTGCTTAGATGACCTTTTACGAAACAACTGAAAGAGAATACATACATGAAAGAGTGGCTAATAAAAATTAGCATTTTAATAGAAATTTTCACTAACATATTCTTAAATCACCTTAAAACATGAATTAATTGATCTTCAAAACACTTAGATAAGTTGTTATAATCTTCAAGTAGAAGCATCTGTTCAAGGAGCCAATGTCTAAGGAATAAATCTACCTAAGTCTTGACCCCTCTGAATGAAACAAGAGGTTAAATAGGCAGGAACGTATATCCTGGAAGACCGGTGCAGCATCGGATGACAAGCCATTGCATGATCTATTCATGGATATAATGTAAAGATGTGGCATTAACTCAGGAGATTTCCTGGAAAAGAGGTGCCAAGAAGAAAGAGAAGGGCAAACATTGCTAGTTGATAGCACAGCATTCAGTAGACATGAGAAAACTTCACACAAGCAAAGACAGAGCTGAGGTAGAAAGAGAAAAAAGGCAGAGACCTGAGTGGGTGAGTGGGTGGAAGCATTTATTCAAGTGAACAAGAAGCAACAAAGAAAGGAGGAGGCTCCCAGCCACTGGAGTGCCAGCAGAAAAGCCTCCAGCCTCCAGCCTCCGTAGGGGTGTGTTCTGCTAACCCCCAATTATTGGGTGTAAATGTTTAAGACATTCACTGAGTTCCCTGGCACAAAAGTGTATCCAGATTTTTCCCATGTCCATTATTACATTCTGTGTTGCCCTAACTGTGTTCATTCCCAGAATTAGCCTGTTAAGAAGCAATTCTAAAAATCTTTTTTAGGGGGCCTATGAGTTTTCATAAGCTCAAGATGTCCTCTAATTACTTCACTTAAGATGAAGATAAAATTGTCTTCAGCACTTTAAATATTCATCTTCCGATAAGAAAATGTATTAGGTACACAGTGTGCATGTGGAAGAACAAAGAAAGATAAACAGTGACAAAAATAAACTGTGATCCTATGCACTAGAGGTTAAAACTTAGAATGTAGTTAATGTTGATTTATTGTCTAAAAATGATGAGTTCGTTATTGTTTGTAAGAAGACAAGGCAAGTTCTCAACATGACAGGACTGCTGCACTCAATTCCCAGCAGCTCTGGTTGTCCGCATAAGACCTATATAAGATCAAACCAGACATCTTAGCATGGAAGGGCTCATAGCCCAAGCCCTAGCTGAGAAGCTGTTGACAGTTACCAGCTTCTAGAAGGGGGAGAGTCAGGTTTCTCTAAGTCCTTGCCCCCTTGTAAGTTGGCCCTGCTCCAGTGGATGGCCCCGTACTCAAGAGTTAATGCATAACACAAATTAGACTCGATAGGCTATTAAAAGAGAAGTGAGGATATTAACTTTAGAAGGAGTGAAGAGTGAGGATCTGGGAGGCATTAGGAATAGAAGTGGAGACTGAATGGGATCAAAATACATTTTATGAATTTCTTGAAGAATTAATTAAAACATATCTTTATAGGGCAGGTCAGAATAATTTCTGGGTTGCAGTGCTTCCTGTTGGTTTATTTTTCTGAAAATCTGTATGTGCATCATTGGCAGTCAAAGCTGGCCAGCTTTTGCTGTGAGTCTGAAACGCTGGTGTCTTTTGAACAGCTTGTGACTGTGCTTGTCCTTCATCTGTTTGCTCACAACCCGTTTTTATTCCCCTTTTACCTGATCACTCAGGCTTAGCAGGGGTCACCTGTCACTGATTTCTGGATGGATTCAGCCACTGGCCAGAGTCTAGGTTTGGGGATGGGGGATGTAGACCGAGGGTAGCTCTACTCTCTACTTCTGCTTTTGACATCACGTTGTGCCATTGCTCTCATGGACGTTCCGCTTATGCCAGGGGCCACACTCCTGAGATAAGTCCTTCTGTCATCTTCCTCTCTCCATCCATTTTAAGGGTCTGTTGTCTTCTTCTGCTAATCCATTGGTCACCTTACAATTTCGTGTGTTGTTCCTAAGCTTCCCTACCATTTGAGTTCTTTTTTTTTAATTTTATTAATTACGCTTTATTCATTTTGTACCCCCCCATAAGCCCCTCCCTCCTCCTCTCCCGATCCCACCCTCCCTCCCCTTTCTGCATGCATGCCACTCCCCAAGTCCACTGATAGGGGAGGTTCTCCTCTCCTTTCTGATCTTAGTCTATCAGTTCTCATCAAAAGTGGCTGCATTGTCCTCTACTGTGGCCTGGTAAGGCTGCTCCCCCCTAGGGGGAGGTGATCAAAGAGCAGGCCAATCAGATTATGTCAGAGGTAGTCCCTCTTCCCATTACTATGTAACCCACTTGAACACTGAACTGCCATGGGCTACATCTGTGCAGGGGTTCTAGGTTATCTCCACGAATAGTCCTTGGTTGGAGTATGAGTCTCTGGGAAGTTCCCTGTGTTCAAATTATCTTGTTCTGTTGCTCTCCTTGTGGAGTTCCCATCCCCTCCAGCTCTTACTATTTCCCACTTCTTACATAAAATTCCATTCACTCTGCCCATCAGTTGGCCATCAGACTCAGCATCTGCTTTGACAGTCTATACTACAGAGGCTTTCAGAGGCCCTCTGTGGCAGGTTCCAAGGTTGTTTCCTGTTTTCTTCTGGCTTTCAGAGGCCCTCTGTAGCAGGTTCCGAAGTTGTTTCCTATTTTCTTTTTCTTCTGATGTCCATCCTCTTTGCCTTTCAGGATGGGGATTGAACATTTTAGTTAGGGTCCTTTCTTTTGCTTAGTTTGTTTAGATGTACAGAAGGGACATGTTGTCATAATGTAATGCAGACGTGATTTCTGTTGCCCCTTGGTCAAATGCTGCTTATCAACGAAAACATTTGCAAAATAGTAAAAAAAAAAAAAAAAAAAAAAAGTTTATATAGTACAGTACAACACTATTTTACTGCATACAGGAAGTTTTGCTACTCTGGCTTCTCTGAGTGCTTACATACATAAAAATTTCTGTCTGGATGTGATCTCAAATAAGTCCCACTGCATTTAAGATGGGTGTAGACATAACTTTTGAGGCATTCCCCACTGGATACAGAACACAGAACACTCAACATAATGGTTACCAAAAGTAAAATATTTTAGTGATAATGTCACTCCATGGGTGTCTCCATCGTGGTTGGTGTGAGGACCAAATTACATGAAAACCTTTTGAAAACTGTGAGGATCACTTCAGGTTTAAGGTTGTATTATTATTAGGTCATTAGCACCACACTCTGAGTGTCTTTGAAGAGGCCTGAGTACCAAGAAGTCAACATTCAGGAATTTACTGAGAATGTTTTGGCCTCACTTAGGAACGAGAGGCACTGTCTCAAGCAGAAACCATAATAAAACTAACCATATACAGAAACCATGCTTCATTTTTTTTATATAGAATATACATTTTTTTCTCATGTCGATCTGGTAGAAAGAAAAAACATTCCCATCTTTATTGCTTTGTTTTTGCTCCTGGATTAGAGAATCTTATCTTTTATGCAGGCATACAAACAAAATTAGCTTGAATAAAAGCTATTGCAGAAAATTAATTATTCTCAGACTTCATTGCCACAGCTGTTTTTAATGGGTTTGTTATCAAAGCTCTCTCCTGTGAGTGAGTCCATTGCTCATCCTGTAATAGAAACTTTTAATGGCATCTGCGTTGCCATTCATTAGTCAGTGGAATTCATTACTTGCTGTGAATCTTCCAGTGTCTTGTCCAGTTTAGTTTTCAGTGGCACAAATAATGATATAGTCCCTCTGAGAAATTATTCATCATTTTACAGGAGATGCGTGTGGAGGCCTCTCTAGGCATATATGCGCCAAGTGGCCCACTGAGTAGTCTGAGACCATAGCACGTTTTCTCACTTTTAAATCCTAAAAAATCTCTCCCTTCTCTCAGTAAAAGGTATGCCTTCCTGTAAACTGTTCTGATTCTTTCAGCTGCCAATCTGTCTACTTGTAGCGGTTTTCTTTGTGTATGTGGGTCACCTGGTTATCCAAATCCAGGGTGTTCTTTAAAACAGAAACAATGAAACACGTCACAGTGGTTGGAATTCTGGGACTGTCCTATTACTTGCCTTCGAACATTCACCAATAATTCTGCGACTGCCAACTGTCGTGTGGCGTATCCTCTGCTAAATGCTAGAGCTCTGCAGCTATTTGAGAAACTAGAGAGGTGAATGTGTAGGTGATAAAGAGGGAATAGACTGAGGTACCTTTTAGAGATCAAACAGGCAACCCACAAGTGGATTTAATATGGAGGAGGAAGGCTATGTGTAAAGGAGGATCCAGGTTAAGCCTTCGTCTGGGTTGGCTAGTTATTAACATCAGGAGAAAGACCCTGTACAAAGGGATATTTTCATGTTGAAAGATGGTATTAAAACCTAAGGGATAAGCCATGTAATCCAGGAGAGCATATAGGACGGAATAGACCTCAAGGGCTCCACGTTTAGAAAGAAGGGGCATAGGAAATGGCATGCGAAAGGTTTCAAAAGGAGCTGCCATAAATGAAAGAAGAGGAGGGGGTGGGGTGAGAAAAAGCGGAGGGCTGATGAGTGTTTTAATGAGGAAGTGATTAACTTTCTACAGCTTCTGAGAGTCCAACGAGATGAGGGTGGAAAATTGACCTTGCTGTTTGTCCAAATGGAGCTCATTAGAGGCCTTTGACAAGAATTTTAATGGACTGTTAGGAGCATAATGCAGTTGGGATGAGTTCTAAGTGGCATATTGCAAAACTGAAACTACATAGGAAAGGATGGGTTTCACGTTGCTTGGAAGTGAAGGCCATATAGACAGAAAGAATTACACCTTCACAAAATATTTTAACATCACATTGGCTTGTTTTAGTTTTACATGGAACTTTTTTAATATCAAATTATTTGTTTAAAAAAATGTCAAGTGGTTTGGCCACAGTTTATTCTCTTTTTTAATATGTAGTCAGAGCTGAGGGGATAAGCCAGTGAGAATAGATATGAGGCATGTCTATAACCCCAAAACTGGGGAGGCAGAAATAGACAGGTCCTTGGAGCTCACTGGCCAGCCAGAGGACCATCCTGTGTGAAATCCAGACCACTGAGAGACCCTATCCCCCAGAAAACCAAGAAAAAGGGCAAAAGATGGACGGTGCCTGAGGGACACCTGAGGTCCTCTAGTCTCCACACACATACATACACACACAGCAACATGTGAACACGCATACATAACAAGCAAACAGTCATTATTTCTAACCACTGTTAGGCCTCACGGTGACATTCTACAAGAAGCCAGGTGGCTGAACGTGTGAGTCACAGTCTCAGCAAACTTCAGCCCCCAAAGACTTTCCATAACAATGAATGTAGATGCATATAGGGTAGGAACAGCCAAAAGCAAAATGCGTTGGGAGTTTTCTTTTTCTTTTCTTTTTTCAGATTTTGTTTTATTTATTTATTATTATTTATTAGTAGTAGTATTTTACAGTTCATTCACTTTGTATCCTGGTTGTATTTCCCTTATCTCCTCCCCACCCTCTCTCTCTCTTTCCTCAGTAGCAAGTGTCACATCTGTTTGTTATTGTAGCATCACTCATAATCTATTAGAATGAACATTTTTTTGTTTTGTTTTGTTTTGTTTTTTACCCAACACGGATATTTCTATGAAATGAACATCATCAATTTCACATTTTTTTTTCTTCTTCAAATACATTTTGCCTGTAAAAGTTAATCCATTTGATCTTGCTTTATGCTTCCAAAGCATCTCCGTTCCACTGCTGTGAAACGTGGAAGACCCGGGTCATCTAGTATTACTCTTGCTGAGTCCCAGAATGGTATTCAAAATTTCACAGGTGTCTTACTGCTAAACTATGATCATGCATGGCTGAACAGGTGAGGTCTCACCTAGAAATCGCTAGACTTCGAATCAGACAGACCTGAGTTTCCATCACTGTTGGCTTGCTTACCTGCTGGGCGATTTGCTCACATTACATTAAGTCCATTGGCTCCTACTTATTATATCCATTCACAAAATGACACTATTTCCCCAACCATTCCACAGAGTGGTCAGTCAAATGCGAAACCATTTTATAAGATGCACAGGGTTGAAATACTCACTATTGTGAAAGCAGACACACTTGCACACACACACAACACACACACACACACACACCTCACTTTGATTTGAAATACTTGACACATTCCCCACACGATCTGATCTTTTAACCTCCATGATCTGTTTTGTAACCATCCCCACCACACTTTGCCACCAGGTTTTGATTAAAATCTGTTTGATTCATTTGCTCATCCCTTCGTCAAATCCTTGTAGACTGCCAGACCAGCTATGCCCTTTGTTGGCATTTAATTTCAACCAAATTAAATAGGAGAGAAAAGAGAAAGCGAGAGCTCTTTGTAGGAGAACATCAATTTTCTTTTTCCTGTTGCATATTGACACAGGCGGCATTGAGTTAGAATCTGTTGCTGTTGCTCTTTGGATTTTCCTATTTTCCTCTTGCTCCTATAACATGGAGCCTTTTGCAGCATGTAAGCATCGAAATCTTCAGTTCCTAGGCAGCACTGGCTTGTGAGCCAAAACAAATGGAGCACATATGGTCTTTTTCACCTTTGGCAACAGAGAGCCCCTCAGTGCGTGCAGCAGAAGGTTCTCTCTGTCTTCTAGCTGACTGAACCATTTTTTGTGAGATCCCACCATTTACTTTTCAGAAGGAATAGAAAGCTCCTGACTAATGTTTTATAATAATTGCTTTTAACTAAATGTTTCCATGCTTAGATTTTGCTGTGTTAATAGTTTTGCTTGACACATATTTATTTAAAAACGAAAAGAAAAAGTCTTGCTGAATCACAGTGCCAAGAAGGTGAAGTATCCAGAGAAGAATAGAGCTCATTTAGTCTAACGGATGGCTGAAAAGTGCAATATGGATTCAGATTTTTTTGGATGGGTTCTCACACTCCTTCTTCCAGGATGTCACCAACAGGAAAGTAGCATGCTGCCAGAGGCAAGGAGGAAATGAGAGAGCATCATGTTTAAGTTTCCGTTTCAATAAGGCATTCATTCCCCTTTCCCCTCTCTCCCCAGTATCCCGTCATACCTGCATTCCCCATGCTCAGCAGTTTCACCACAATGAGATTATGTCACAACTATCTCTGTTTCCTCCTTTAGTCTGTCTGCGGACACATGTTCTGAGGGTAGGCTGCACACAGGGTTCGGCGTTTATAATGACAATTGTAGCTCTAGCTGCAGAAAATCATGTTTTTCAGTGAAGCTCATGAGTACTCTTTTGTCTTTCCTGGCGAAAAACAGTCATAGAAGAGACTAGATCCGCCATAAATCTGCAGTGTGACAGACCGCTGAGAAGCTAGTGACGTGCCGGTTATGGGTATTGAGCTGGGAGTGGAGAGAGAAACAAACATAATCTGGCCAGAAAGATCATGTTTCCCTTATGTTTCTTACCCACTCGCTTGGGGGGGGGGGGGGAATCTGCTTAAAGAAAAAGCATGGCAGAAATTATCTTTGTTCTCTAAAAACGTGGAGATCTTTTCATTAGTTTACAGGCATCTCCCTCTCCACCTCATCCATTTTAAGAATCTGTGGCTCTCCGGAGCAGATGCTTAAAATACCATGAAGGCTGTGTCATCCTGCGAACTCGCATTCATTTTGTTTTAATCGCATTTCCTGATTTTATCAAGCCCACTGTCTAATTACTTTATTTCATCAATGCGTGTGTATCCATAACTAGATTTGGGTGTTGTTTAACAGATTTAGAGACAGAGAGAAACACTGTGAGACAATGTGTTGGGATGTGGAGTATCTGTTGTTTGACTAAATGGGATTTTTTTTTTTTTTTAATCTAGTGCCTAAGAATTAGTAACAAGAAGTACTTTGGCAGGAGATGACCTGATTGTGAGAAATTTGTACAGGACTGATACGTGTATATTTGTGAGAGCTTAAACAGACAGGCAGGCAGGATTTGCTTGAAGTGTGGTCTCAGCATTCTGGAAACTCAGGCAAGAAGAGCCTAAGTTCCAAGATCAGCCTGAGCAACAGTCAAAATAGAATCTGGATATCTGTTGGTGGGAGGTCATTAAGTACCTAGATTATCTTTCTGATACCACTTTTAATCCTCCATGCCTACAAAGCATTTTGTTTGTTTGTTTGTGATTTTTTTATTGTTGTTGTTGTTAAAATGAGAACCTCTTTCAAGAGTGAATGCAGATGGATTGTCTTAGGAAGCAGCTTTCCTCACTGAAAGCTGGTGTTTGAACTCAAGATGGAAAATGTATGTGTTATTATACGCTTCAACTTTAAGGGAAGTTCAGGAATCAGAAAAATAATCTTAATGAAATGGTATAACACAAAGAACGAGGGTTATTTTCATTGAATGTAATGGCTTTCGCTGGTTTAACTGACTAAAAATAACTTTATTGCTTTTCTCTTTCTTTAAAAACAAACAGAGAAGAAAATCACGGTATTCTGACCTTGACTTTGAGGTAAGTTCCTATGAATTACTCTATAATTTTAATTATTTAATTCAAGATTGAATCATAACTACTCGAACAAGCACTGTATGTAGCTATATGGATTTGGTCCTGCCGTGATTTAATCATTATTTAAGGAAGCCAAGGTTCTAAAAACAGGACCTTTACTCTATACATGGCTGGAAGTAAACGGTTTAGAGTTCTAATTGCTCCTCCAAGGAAATGCTCAACTGACATTTCCTAGCCAAGTAAAGATCTACTTTGTAACTGCAATAGATAACTTATAGTGGGAAGCGAATCGAATCGTTCAGTCCAGGTCATTGCGAGACAAGAATGCCAACTTCCTGATTTATTGTTTAAGCTAAGCCATATTTTTTCTAGTTTTATTTCAATGACTACCTGTAAAAAGCCCAAGGGGATGACTTGGCTAGTGGGCAAGGCTTTGTCTGAGATTCTCTGATACTGTGCCATAATTTCTGGGTGTAGGTTCTCTGTGGTACATTCAGAGTCATGTTTTCCAGTAGCTAGTGTTGATTCAATGTGTGCCTATGTTTGGTAAATGTCTTTCCACAGATAAAAAAAAAAGATGAAGGAATTCATTTTCCAATTTTCATTGAATTTATATTGCTGCTGTGATATTGGTGCTGGAAGTCACTAAAATGATACTGTCTAAGCAGCTTATGCTAAGCACAAAATTAATGGTGTTTAAGTATCACATAAATGCACTTACAAGTCTTGATAATTGGATGTCATTGATAGCCTGCTGACACAATTGGGTATAATGTATGATAAATTTCTCCACCGTATCTGCACTCTTGTGATGCATATGTAGAACTCAATACTCTAAACTGATATTTCTGAAGTTATATTGTAGAGGCCTCCTGGAATATGGAAACTTCTGATTCAGTCATTTCACTTGTGTACCTGAATGTTGTGCTTCTACAATGTATAATGCATATCAATGTGAGATCTACCATGGTGGTGAAGGATGTGTTCATGCTAAGTGTCCAAGGAAAACTATTTTATTTAGTAGTAATTCAGACTGTTTGTCACAAAATAATGATGAAGATTCCAGCATTAGTGCTTAAATTACAAATATCTAGGCAGCTCCACTGTAGCCACCTGGCTTGGAATTTATATTTCATTGAAGCCTAAATTTTTAAGCAAAAGTACTAAATCCATTTAAAAAAAAATCAAACAAAAATATTTAGCAATCTTCACATTTGAAGTCATCAGTGTCCTTTAAGGAACAAATACTGTATTAATCCTTTAGGTATCAAAAGAATAAAGAATGAAACTGTATCTGTTTGTATGTGTTGTGTACAGCATGACCTTTCTTGTAACTATCTAAAATAATCTGTGTGTGTGTGTATGCACGTACATGAAAGCAATAATCTGCTTTGTTATCACAAAAGAATGTACATACAGATTAACTCACTAGACCTCAGTGACAAAATACAATAAAAACCTGGAACTGACATACATTGAAAAGAAATCCTAGGACAAAGGAGGTGGATCTTTGTGGGTTTAAGGGCAGCATGGACCACAAAGCCCTTTCCAGACCAGCCAGAGTTACACGGAAAGAACAAAAACTGGGAAAGAATTAAATCACACTGTGTCCCTGAGAATGTTAGAAGCAAATTGCTCCTTTTTCCATCTATTTTCTATGGCAACCACTAGCAGCCTCCCTAAGCAGATGCTATGCCTTATACCTCACACATAAAAACACAGTGTTAACAAAGATATCTGTTAGTGGAGAACAGTTGTAACATAGGAGCCATGTAATTGCTCTACACCTTTAGCTGTAGTCACTGCATGATTATGGTAGGAGTTGAAGCTTTGGGCCACAAGGAGACACTGAAACATGACTTTTCCTCTGTTGATCACTGCTGTTACTCCTTTTTCAGCACGTGTACAATTACAGGGTGATGATAAAGGTCTGTGTACAATTTTTTTTTAATTTCATGATGCTAACACATATATTTGTAATTCTCGGTTTTCAGTGAGGAGCAAGGTAATTCCCTGCCCCCTTTCTCAATGCAGACTGGGCTAGTCGAATTTATGTCAAAATCTGCTCTCCCTGAATGGACTTTACCATGCAATAATCACCTTAGGCATTTTACTCTAACCAGTCTGCCTGTGGACTCCTGAAAGTATGAACCTGTCAAACTTTCAGAATTACACACTCTCCAAGGCTTGTATACAACTCTAGTATTCCATTAATTCTTTTGTCCTCAAAACATGAGGATTTCTCAAAAAATACTAAAACAGAATTGCAGCATAGCCCAGCTATAGCACTCCTGAGCATATACCCAAAGTACCTCATGTCCTATGTTTACTTTCATATTATTCATACTTGCAAGAAAAAGGAACCAGCCTCTTTATCCATCAGCACAAGAACTGATAGTGGAAACATGGTACATAGACACAATGGAATTTTATTAAGCCATATGGAAAAGTGAAATTTGGACTAAACTGGAAAAATCTGGAAAATATTACATTAAGAGAGGTGACTCAGATTAAAAAAGATTTTTTTTTAATCATGTGTTGTCTCTTTGGTGCATGTTCTAATCTTTAATGTTTTTATGCTTGTAAATAAGGGGGAGTGAGGATGAGTATAGACTATGAAACTAAATAGAGGACCACAGAGGGGGAAGAGAGGTGTCACAGAGAAAGACACATGGAGCAGGAAGGCAGGAAGGTATAAAGGGGGAAGATGAACAGGAGTGAAGTAAGGGAGGAAATAGAAATTACAACTTTTGTTTGAAAACTGTCATATACAGAACTAATTATTGTATGGAGATAAAAACAATAACTTTATAAAATTGTTGGTTACTATAGCTGAAGAAAAGTCCTTTCAGGCTGACAACCTTCAGGATAACACTGTATTCCTGTGCAGACAAACCAAAAGGTAGACTAGCTATAAAGTGGAGAAATACTAATTCTTGTTCTCTGGAAACTATGCAGAAAATATGGTAATGCTATTTCCATGTTATGTGACAAAAACGTCTTCCTTAGTTTGTATGTCAGCTTCTAGCAGAGATCCTGATGTACACTGAATGCACATTAAGTCTCTTCATAGAATGAATAAATGATTAAAAATTAAACAGCTGATTTTCAATGGAGTTTGCTTTAACAAAAAAAGCTTCTGAGCAATACTTGGGTTAAAGCAAAGACTAGTATAGGAAGCAAGTGCCTGTGGAGGAAGCACTTCAAAGGTATCCACTCCGGACTGCAAAGATGAGCACAGCAAACATAGCCCAAGGACAGAAATGCCAGCTAAAAGTCCAGGGGTAAGAAGAGGCACGGAGATTTGATGAAGTATGGCATGCTCACAAAACAAGAAGTCAGAATTCACATAAACAAGGGTCAGCAGAAAAGAAATGAATGGGGTAATTTAAGGATCTTACACCCCCAAGAGAAGTTTTTACATATTGTGCTGCTAAGCCTATTTGACTGGACTTTGTTTAGCATTTTTGTTTATTCCTAGTGGGGAATAACTTGTCACAATCTGACAAATAACTTAAAGACGACTACGTTGGTAAAATTTAAGATAGATTGATAAGGTAAAATAAGAAGTTAGGATTTCAGATAAAGTGGCTGGCTAACCCAGGAAGGAAGTGGCGAACTGACCATCATAGGTGAATCTATGAAATTTGGTCTTTAATTGAACATGGGATGGCAGGACACAGATGACTATGTTTTGGGCCTGCATTTTTCTATCTACCAGGATCAGAACTGAGGAAGCAAATGGATATCTAGTTAGGATGACTTAAAGGGGGGTGTCAGCATGCAGGTGCCTAATGTGATTCTAAGAATCGGACAGCTAAAACTGTTTCTATTGGTGGAGACAAAAAGCTCAAGGGATTCCTGAAAACACAATTACAAAGAATCATTATGAAACTGCCAGGCATAATAGTATCTGTTCAATGTTAAAATACACACACACACACACACACACACACACACACACACCATACACACACACAGTGGGGGGGGGAGTGTGTTTTACATTTTTTCTTCCAAAACCATGGACATAAACGTTGTCTCATTTTCCCACTGGAATCATGTATCCTTTAAAATATCTTAGGCTGTTTCCCACACAGCCACCAAATCCATGCCTCTCACTGAATTTCATCCATGGTGGTGATCAATGAGTGAGAGCAGACACAGATGTTGGATAATAGGGCCACTCTTCACAGAGCTTGACTTTTATTAGAAGAATTAGGGGCACATGGTTATGTAAGAGAAAAAAAAATAGAATAATTTGTTATCAGTAAAAATAAGGCTAAGCTATAACACATGGTTTGTATTAATTTCTAAGTAGAGTGCACATTATTTCAAGGAAACATCTTGTTCAAAACATGCTTCTTCTGCTTTTTCCCTGAACCCTTAACAGTAGCTACAAACCATTAAATAATCAGGACTTATATATAGCACACGTTTGGAGGTCAAGCAGTTTAAGCAATGTAATCCTAGACTCTATCTCTTCTATATTATTAAATTTAAACTGTTTCAAAAGCATACATTTATAACAAAATATACTCCTGATTGGCACTGACAAGATGTATCACTCATTTGGTTTCCTTACACCTCTATGCAGTTTATTTGAAAACCAAGGAACCACCTATTTATCCAAATCAACATACTTGGAACACAGATGTTATGGTTCATGGGCCTGATTCCTAGGGGTGCAGATTATTATATCATTAAGCTCTGGCTGTAATGATTCATAAATCATCAAACCCTCAGAATATGGCTTTCAGAATTGGGCTTTAAGCCTTTCCGTGTTTGAGTATTGGCATTCATTAAAGATAACTTTCCAAAGGGCCACTCTAGAGAGAAGAATGAAGGCACAGAGCAGTAATGAACAAAAGCATCAGTAGGCTTAGGCAGGTGCATAAGGACCAGGGAAGTCTAAGTGTATAAAATCCTAAGGCTGGAAATGATGATTCACCAATTTGTTTCTAATTCATGTGAACACAGGTTCTCCTGGCCCCATGCTTGTAAGTTGAATTAAGAAAAAATTTCTGACGTTCCTTAACAATTTTCATAGGTTCAAAGAATCCATACATACTAGTACATCTTCTCTTTGCAATTTGGACTTTTTCTCTATACTTCAAATACAACTCTGTGATTCACACTTCTAAATTTGAAAGTGAAAATCACCGGTTTATTGCAAATCGACTCTCAGTTCCTCAAAAACCACTTCTGAAGCGGGTGGGAATGCACAGCAGGATGAGAAATAGAAGGCAGGGATCCTGGCCAGAGTCAGTAGCACAGATGCTCATTGGGGCTGAAGAGATAGCTCAGAATCCATGACTCACAACCTCCTGTAGCTCCAGTTCCAGGGGGATCCAATGCCTCTGGCCTGGGCAGGCACCCTTCTCATGTGCACATATCCTTATGCAGACACACATATGTACACACAATTTTTAAATGATTTAAAAATTTTTAAAGTAAAATCTCCTTCCAGTGGAGAAATGTTCTTAATAGTGAAAGAAGATAATTTTTTTTTGTAGTTTTCCATGGTTCATGTTTATATACCTGTGTTATTTCGTTCCTTTTACTGGTGCAGTTAGCATGTGCTAAGCATCTCCTGACTACCAGACAACATGCTGGCTGGCAGAGAGTCACAGATGAAGTGATCACTGCCCGTGAGGTGTTGTAAGACAAAACATGAGCCCCATCGCTAGAACTATCATTGCCGTACTACAGAGTACTTGCAGGAACTCAGTATCCAGAGTTAGGGACCTACCACTGAGGATGCATAACTCCTCCCCTAGTCCTGACTTATCCCCCATCTGAACAGAACATAATTTAAAACCCTGAGTGGTCTGTAGCAGGATGCTCCCTGAGTCTCTGAGATACACCAGAGAGAGCAGCATGCTGCGCTGATGTGGGGACTCAGCTCAGTCACCACTTGCAAGAGCAAACTGCCTCCTTGAGTTTCAGCCTCCTGGTCAATGAAGTAGGGCTAATGGTCTATGCCTCTTAGGGTTACTGTGAAGCATTAGAAAAACAATAATGGCTGCCTCCTCTGAAGTAGTACTTGTCTGTGTTGTCTAGATATGAGTGCTTTACATCCTTTGTGAAATCTTCCATAATAGCCTCATTGCTGAACTGTAGCTACAGGGAGACCCGTGTTCATGCTTCAGGCCATGGATCTTGAACTTGCTGGAATGTCTCCATGTCCAGGGCTTTCAGACTTGGCATGCTCCAAGAATTTAAAGAGCCTTGAAGACATTTTAGAAGAGAGCAGGTGCTTAAGACATCAGGTTGCTTTAGAGTCTCATTTTTAAAATATTCAAATGATAATGAATGTGCTTTAACATATCACTATTTTTGTAATATCAATGACTAACAAGTTCCAAAGAGGGCACATCTTTTTAGTGCTAAAAGTATAAACTGAAAGACGTTTTAACTTTTAGAAGATTTCTTCTTGGTGTCATTGTTGTTGCTGTTGTTATGGTTTTTTGATAAAAATGAAGAAGAAGCAAAGAACCAAGTTGCTTGAAGGAGCATATATTCAGATGTCCAGCCTGGCTGTCATCTTGGGACAGAGCTTCATTCAACCTCCACAACAATGTTAAATAATATTAATTTGAGGGAAAGGGAACATTACTATGTACTGATTTTTTATTGCAAAATACCCCTACAAAATTTGCAATTCAATATGATGAAAGTAACTGAATTATGCATACATTTCTGAACAGACTGTATCTTTGTGTTTTTACATAGAATATATGTGCTAAAGTTTTTAATCATCATTATAAGACTATAGAACACAGAGGCATAAATTGCATTATATATATATAAATGTTGATTTCTTTGGGAAACAGGATTTAAGTCACAAAAGAAAGAAAGAAGTAAGCAAACCCTTAGGTTAATAAACATCTGAGAATAGTCATTAAAATGGAGCATAATATTATAATAAATAATAATATTTATAAGCATAAAAAAGTCTACCTAGGTGCCTAAGATCACCAAATGTATAAATGCTACAAAGGGAAGTCTTCTGAAGCAGGTGAGGGGAAACTCATAGTATTTTGCAAAAACTAAAAGTGTGGCTAAGTGTAGTCCAGAACATCACTGGGTAGAAATCCTCCAATGTCCACCAAGTGGACATTCTAATGGAAGGAACCTACCTCATTCTTTATGAAGGTATGAAGATATACTTGACACTATCTATGAAGAAGGGGTTGTGTGGGGAAAGCCAAACAGCCTGTGTCAGAGATGGCAGCTGTTTACTGCTGCTGTAATTGATGCCCCTTCCGGAATGCAGGCTATTATTGCTATGGTGATTTCTGGCAGTGCCACCGTGGCCACTTCAATTCAAAATGATTATCTGGCAAGAGAATATATTTGCAACTAATGTTTGTGAGTAGGAACGGCTCTATATTTCAGCATCCAAATTTTCATTTGTCTCCATATTTATTGCCAGCTATTTTAGCTTTATTATTAGAATACCTTTCATGGAACTATGTAAAATATTTCAAAATGATCTCTGGTTATATAAAACTGGCAGCCACCACAACTTTATATTTTCCACTGTATATTTTTAGTATGTCCAACCAATCTACTTTTTAAAAATAAAATCCATCAAATTTACAATCAAGTACTACTCTTTCAAACAGACTGTTTCTATAAAATCTCCAATCAGTTAATGCATCAAGTTTCTCAATGATTCACTTGACACAGGCTTTGCTTTTTAAACATTCTTTCCATAACAAAGGTATTTGATTGCAAGAATCATGACATGACTTTGAATGAGACACAAACACAAACAAAAAAGATGCCTGTTGGAAATACATGAACTAATTTAGCTCTTGGCCAGTGAACAGTAGCAAATTTGATTGACATTCCTAGCAACATGGGACAACAGAGCTCACTCAGAGCACCATCAAAATCAGCTCACAAGGAAAAGGATAAATGAAGCAGCCTGAGAAACATAATCATCAAATGCCTGCAGCAAAACAGAGGTGTTGTGCCTTTGGTATCAGAGAACTTCAGGAGTATGTGTGTCTGTCTTTGAAGAGGGATAGTTTCATTAATAAGAGATTCAAGAGGTCCCATTTATCGATTGTTGGTCTTAGAGCCTGTGCTGTTGATGTTCTGTTCAGGAAGTTCTTACTTATAAGTGGATATTAGAATTATAATATAGTATAATCATACTTAATCTGTACACCTAAAGAAACTAAGAAAGATGAGTAATCAATCCTCATGCAGAAAGGCAAACGGGATAGACATTGGAAGATGGAGAAAACAGGGAACAGGACAGGTGCCTACCACAGAGGGACTCTGAAAGACTCTACCCAGCAGGGTATCAAAGCAGATGCTGAGACTCATAGTCAAACTTTGGGCAGAGTGCAGGGAATCTTATGAAAGAAGGGGGAGATAGAAAGACCTGGAGGGGCCTGGAGCACCACAAGGAGAGCAACAGAACCAAAAAATCTGGGCCCAGGGGTCTTTTCTGAGACTGATATTCCAACCAAGGACCATGCATGGAGTTAACCTAGAACCCCTGCATTGATGTTGCCCATGGCAGCTCAGTCTCCAAGTGGGTTTCCTAGTAAAGGGATCAGGTGCTGTCTCTGACATGAACTCAGTGTCTGGCTCTTTGATCACCTCCCCCTGAGGGGGAAGGCAGCCTTACCAGGACACAGAGGAAAATGCAGCCAGTCCTGATGAGACCTGATAGGCTAGGGTCACATGGAAGGGGAGGAGGACCTCCCCTATCAGTGGACTGGGGAAGGGGCATGGGAGGAGAAGAGGGAGGGAGGATGAGATTGGGAGGGAATGAGGGAGGGGCTACAGTTGGGATACAAAGTGAATAAATTGTAATAAACAAAAAATTAACAATAACAAAGAAGAGATTCAAGAGCATGGTTGAAAATTGAGCTAAAATTCAGAGTTCTCAGAGAAAAAGAGAGAATAGATAGATGATCAGAACCATAATTCATAGTTTTTGACTTAAATGTAAACTTGTAAACATTTGGGGGTTGTCTTGTTTATCACTTATTTAGCATCCTCATGTTTTCAATCACAGCTATAAATTTCCATTCATTCGAATTACAGTGCAATTAATTCTGGTGTTCTCTATCAGACCTTGAACTATTCAGAGGTAGTAATTCAGCCTTTTTTTTTTTAAACCATTGTTACTCAAGCATTTAGCACAGTGTGTGGTGTTCATAAGTGTGCATTAAATGATGACGTGGAATGAAATGAAATGGTGGTGGTGTGACGTCACCCCTGCATAAAAAGTAATGACTGGGGTAATGTTCATGTACTATGCGCTATGAATACGTGGAATTTTTTAAAAAAGCATTCTGTGTGTCATAGGACCGTAATTTAATGAGTGTCTTATGACCTGGTACTGCACGGAACTACTTGTCCTCTGAGCACTGGGTGTACTGAATTTCTTTGCCAGCAACATAGTCCTCAGAACTCCTCTACCGAGTTGCTTATACAAATCTCCTCACGCTCATAAATCTCCATCAGCCATCACTAGTCAAATTATGTTTGCCTGGTGTTTCTCTCTAAACCCTGTAAACCTCTTCCATGTACCCTCTTTGAGACTGATGGGAAGTTAATGGCGCTGTAGTTGCTCGCTATGTGTCACACCCCATCCTGAGCCATGCTGCCGTGTTCTCATTCTCAACCACCTGATTCTTCAACAGCCAAGTCCTAGAGCTCCAGCAGCAATATGGAAATTGGTTACTACATGACTTAAAATGGCAGGATTCTCTCCCACAAACGTAGGGCTGTGGGGAAAAAAAAAAAAGAAGAAGAAGACGATGTTAACATAACAGCGAATTGCCTAGATACTATTCACTAAGTTAGGAAATTAAAGTCTGCAGAGAAGGAGACAGGCTTTTGTAGTATGTTAAAATATACAGTTTAACTTTCCAATTGTCCTTTTCCCTGTTTGTCCTTTCTGTAAACATCTTTTCAGAAGAAAACTAGGAATTTCCAGTCTTTTCTCAAAGATACATTTATTTTCTCAACAAATCTTTCCATCTGAAAGTATTTGCAAAGTATTTGCTAATGAAGACAGGGTTTAACGAAAGTTCAAATCCGAGCCCAGATATAGATCTAATAGCTTCATGCAAACCACATGAACAAATGGTGTTCAGATGTGTAGGTTTCAAAATATTGTGGACTCTTAAGCATGACCCCCGAGTCCTGGAGAATCACCAAAATGCAGATTCATAACTGTAGAAAAGTCAATGTCACACAATAACACTTGTAGGCACAGAGAATTTTTTTTTTTCCCTGCCTCTTTTCTACTAGGGTCCTTTAAATGCTTTGTATTAGGAAAATATCCAGCCCCAAATGCCCAAGATCATTTTTACTTACAAGCCTATTTGTTGGGTTATAATGAAGTTGAGAGAAAGGCATGTCACTAGGGAAGAAGGGAATTAATATTCTTGTACCCATGGTTTTAATAACTCGTCAGCCACACAACGCATGCTCCAAACGGTGACTGCTAACATTCTGCGCCAGCCAGTAAACAAGCATGTGACACCTATGGGCCAGATTTCCCTTCTGCAAATCTCAGCCGTTATTCTCACAGAAAGTGCAAGGGTTTAGATCCATGCATCTTTGAGACGCTTTCGAGCTGTGAGTCAGCGTAACAGCAGGGCTCGGGATAGTGTTCCCTTAAGTGTAGTGAGCTATGTTTGTACTGTTTACAGAAGGAAGACACAAAGAAGCAATTTTTCCCATGACAAACATCAGAGACTCAGGTTCTTTACAAAGTCCAAATTTTTAACATTTTTGAATTACTATAACAAGTTTTGCAGAACAGACTTAACTTCTACTGGATGAGAAACTTACACAAGAATGATGGCTGTTTTTAATGCACCCACAAGAAGAAAAAGAAGGCAAAAACTTACTTTTTTTTGTAATCTTGTGAGTGGAAAGAAAAAGCCCATTCTTTTCTCAGAAAGAACTAGGGATAGTACAGAGGATTTGGGACATGTCGTTTGCCTATGTGATGTCTTCAGGGACTACAGGGTCCTGCCAGGCTTAGTTTCCCGTAGTTGTAAGCAGCTTTTAAGAACATGTGAGTCAAATTAGGAATGAGAGCCACCCTGTTCTTTCTTGCAGAAGGTCATGCACACAAGGAAGAGGCACATGGAATTGTTTCAGGAACTAAATCAGAAGTTTCAAACTTTGGACAGATTTCGGGACATACCAAACACAAGCAGTATGGTGAGTATATTCTGTATCCACAGTGCCCCACGCCAAGCTGGGCCACATCTGAGTGCAGCTGTGCCCCCTGCCCTCCAGGACAACTGTAGAACAACAGCAACAACAACAACAACAAAAAAAAAAACTAGTGCACACAGGAAAATTAACAAACCCAAAATGCACTTGTGAAAGGTGACCAGAAGACTTACCAGGAATGAGAGAATCTGTTAAGTGTTTCATTCTAATTTTAAAAGTACTCCCTGATAAGCTTTAATTAGGATTAGTTATGTATCAAAAACAAGTTGGCTTCATGTGGCCATTGTCCCACCAGTTAAAATTCAGATAATTCAAATCTCTGAATAGTTTACTAAATTTCCCCATTGGTATTCTAATGCCTGCCATTTTAAGGCCAAAAATACAATGCTGTATAAATATGAAACTTAACTCAAATCTGAATAACGCAATTTTATCTCCAGAAGATTCACTTGTTTAGTGAGGAGAGTTTTGGGTGTATGCCAATATTAGGAACTTGGGTTCTTGGTTGTAACCATTTCCTTCTCATCCATTCATACCACTACCATCCTAGTATAGGACTCCATGAAATTAACTCTGCACCCTTACTCAGTGCATGGCACAGTCACGGCTTCAGGGAAGGCCTCACAATGACTGGTAAGTGTACTGGGCTGGGGCTCTAGGAGTCTGAACTACTGGAAAGCACAGCCATGAACTGCCTGAGCGTGGGCACATCTTGTGCTCTTTGCTCCTAAAGCTTGACTTCTTCTTCTTATTTTGAATATAGACTGCAGCAATGGATGGTGTGTATGACACTGAGGTATGGGGGGTGTGCTGCCTCGTACCAGCTCTTCGGCTCATATGGAGTGTTCCTTGCCCAGGCAATGCAGTCTGGGGGTTGTTCTTTATCAGACAGTGATAGATGAACGATCAGTGTATAAATGAATATAGACAGAGGATCAAGAGATAGATGATTGATAGATAAATGATACATAGATAGATAGTTGATAGATAAATGATAGAGAGATATAATAGATGATAGATATATTAAATAGATGTTAGAGATAGAGAGATGATATCTATAAATTGATAGATGGATAATCGACAAATAAATGATGGATGGATGGATAGATAGATAGATGGTAGACAGAAAGGTAGACAGAGGAAATACATATAGATAAAAATGATAGAGGTGTATAGATAGATGAAAAATAAAATATATTATTTATACCAATATTATTTCTAATCTCCATATATAAAATAACATGCTGTTTAATAATTTTTCTCCACATGTATCTCATGAGTCTTAGTCCTAGCCAACTAATGAATTGGTGAATGAAAAGCTAAGGGATGAAGCATACATATGTCCTTGTATTTTTCTTTCATTCCTCCCAGTACTTATGACTGCTGGACATGGTAAGTGACGGGTAAATGGCAAATATGGAATTATTTCACAGCAACAATAGCTCAGTCCATGTTTTTTAAATGAAGATTTTCAAATATTACACACTGTGGCTCTTAAATTAGTATCTAAATTTCATACGTATCAAACAATTTTCCCCAGAAAAGCAAGAAATGCTTTTCTTTAAATCTCTAACACACATAGAAGACACCTATACTGTGTGTTTTGTGAGTGATTCTTTCTCATCTACTCCTCCAAATAGTAAACCATCAATTTTCAGCTAGCTGCAGATGAGAATGGCACTACTGAGATTAGACCTAAACACATTAGCTACTCATTTTAGAATATTGAAAGCTAACATGAAAATAAATTAAAGCAACATTGAAACATCATTTTTTGTGTGGTTGTTTTTGTTTTTAAGTAGAGGTTGTGTTTACAAGTCTGAAAGGCTTATGCAACAGCTACAGCTGACTGACTGCTATAATATGATTGTAATTTCCCCTTGTTGTGTAAATTACAACAACAGGTCTGGGTATTAAATCATTAATGGCACAAATGTCTGTATCTCAGTTTCCTAACAACCAAAATAGCCTACTAATTACATCATGTCTTTGTAGTAGTATACCTTTTCTAGAACATATTTATAAATATTTATTATTTGGGAGCATGGGAGTGGGAAAGATACAGTCATTATTGCTGCTTCTATTATCCTAAATATCTGAGAACAGGAAAAAAGGTTCTTTATCCATCCCTGATTAATAACAAACACACAAATGAGTTCATTATCCTTAATTCAGTCACATAATTTGTAGGGATGCATTGCTAATGAAAAATTGCATAATTGGGAGAAGACAGACATTTTTAAGAAATCACTTTTTCTGTTTTATGGAAGGGCTGCTACTTCCCACCACTTGCTAATGATGGTCATTATGCGGTGAAATGAAAAGGAGACTGTAAAAATCACTTAGTATATTTTCTTACTTCTAGGCAGGAAGATACATACAACACCCAACAAGCAATGGCTGCTTTTAGGTGATTCTCCAGAGATGACATTCCTCTACCCAGAGTAGTTTCACAATTTAGCCAATATCTGCTTCCTCCAAGCAGTTTCCAGGAACCTGTGATCTTCTAGAATAGTCATTCTCTCTTTTGCTATACCTAAAATTGAGGGAGAAAGGAGAATGAAAGAAGCAAAGAAAACATGGTGGTAATAACTAAGGAACAAAATAGAAAAATGAGATAGAGAAACCTAATTCTAGGGGACCTTTACGCCACTCCTGGCTATATCACCTATTAGAAATATTCAGGCGGCCTGCCATACTTGAGATGGTTCTGAATTCTCATATTCACCTAACACAGTCACTACCCATGGGTCTCAATGCCAAATTAGCAAATCAAGTTTCCTGTATGTTGGATCACAAGTGGCTTTGTAACTAATAGGCTTTTAACACTTACACTTCATTTTAACTGTCTCTGCCTCCTCCTGTACTTGAACTCAGAAGGCAAACAACAAAAAGATCATAAACTCAGGAACATATACAAGCCACACCGTTTATATCATTGTATTCCCACCTCCACTGAAGCCTTTCCCAGGCTCTGCAGGTCTCTCTGCAGAATGCAATGATCCTTTTCAGCTGTAGCACAGTTTAGCATTCACTTGAACCATGGTGTACATGAGGCTCTTCCTCTTATGACAGTTGTACACTATTCTCATGCTAGACCCAACACACATGAAGACGAGCAGCATGTGGGCACTGATTCTGTCCCTTAGCCACTAGGTTACTGCCTGCTTGTAGCAAGTCTGTTTCCTTTGGTTGCTGCTGCTGCAACCCTTTGTCATGGAAGGACAGGTGACTTTGGGTCAAAGAAACTACCACATATTCATGAATGAGGATGAAGACAGGATTAAGCTGGCAGTGCTTAGGATAATAACAGGAATGATTAAGAAAGCCAAATTATAACTTAATACTAAACTTCACAGGAATTCAATCTTATGCTTAAAAAATACTATTTATTATGCAATTAGTATCTAGATATTGTGCCAATGCTTAAACTTGGTGACTTTATTTTATGTGTTTAAGCATTAATATATATATATATATATATATATATATATATATATATATATATATAGGAAGGGGATCCCATCTGTTCCACACATAACAGCAAAAGAGCTAGCATTTTGAATACCTGTAGTCCAGTCAGAATTGGACTAATTGTATTTTTCATCACACTGAAGAGTAAACACTGCTCTTGTCTAAAGAAGATAGGTTCACTCTGGACTTGCCACAGCAGAATCCATAGCAGTGAGCCTTTCTGTTGATGGTTGGCAGTTCAGGTGACCCTCAGCACCTTCAGACTTTCAACAATTTGCTGCTGCCCACAAAGTAATTTCAAGTTGAGGAGTTTGGCCCTCCAAGGCCCTTATATTCTGGCTTATGTTCATTATCTGTTCATTTTTGTTCTGCTACTTTTTTCACCCCAACTAAAATTAAGAATGCCTTTTGCCATTGTTTGCTGTCTCAGTACTAAGAATTTTTCTATCCCCGTACAGTTGTACAGCCACCCGCCCTCAACAACGTGTGTGTTCATAGCCAACCCTACCTTTCTGTGTCATTCTGAATGCCACTTTTCTAAGAAAAGATTATGTGCTCTACACAATCAGAAGCCATTCCTATACTTTTCTTTGATCTTCTATATTATGTTTTTCTGGAACACAGATGTGAAATAGATGAGGAGAAAGGGAAAGCAAGAAGATAGTAAAAGGAGTAATTATGAAGGCATGCATTGTTCACTTAAGAGAACCTTTCCTTTGTGCAATTAATGTACATGAACTCAAAGTTTGTAACTTATATGCTTTCATTTGACTGTATACTCTGCACAATTAATATACATGTGAAATAGTAAATATGTATTTAATTCATCCCTGACATTTAAAACTGTTTTCAAGTACCCAAAGAAAGTATTGATTGACACATGGTATCAACTTCTTTGTCACACAATACAAAACTTATCTCTGTTATGCAAGTATTCAAATTGAGGGTTTACCTGGGATGAATACATTGCTCAAGGTCACATTCATATTAAATGAAAGAACTGTTCGGTGAACCTGTGTGTACTTTTAATCTTGGGTTCCCTAGTGGACCATTCTCCTTTTCCAGATGAGATTTATTATTTTCTCCCTTGAACCTAATATAATAATCAAGGAAAAAGCAGCTGGTAAAGAGTATGGATTGAAGGAAAACAGGGCTACAAGAAAGGAAGGATGAAGCATGAATTTTTTAGCATATAAAGCTATGTAAATCTCCTTCACTCATTTTAAAAGTTTATTCTTCATTAGATCTTATTTTTCTTTGATCTCTTCATAATAAGACCTACTTCCTGAAAATATCTAATGTACTCAGGATTATAGTGCTTAATTTGTAGATACAAGTATTTCATTAGATGATCTCGTCTATGTAAGACTTGATATGAGGTTTGAGTTGCTGAGTGGAACCAAGATAAAAACCAAGTAGAAATTTTGTGTCCCACTTATTAATTAGTTATAATGAATTGGAGACCAGATTTGGTGAGGAGGATGGGACATTTGTAACAACTGAAGTATTTATTAAACAGAGTTTCCTATAAACAAAGACTCAGAACAAAATTTCAAACAATCTTAGAATGAACTCAAGGGCTAATTGAAATTAAAAAGAACTAGGAACAGGAATTAAGAGTGTGGAAATTATTTAGTGACGCTCAGTTCAGTTGTCTCTCATGCATAATGATGCACTTTAATGAAGTTCTGTATCAAATTAAAGCCTTGACTAGTGTCAAAGTGGCGGCCTTCACTTGACATTTCCTCTTACAACAATAAATAAATTCAGCTTTAATCAAATACTCTACTTAATTTGGCTTCCATCAGATTAACCACGAGTTGTTTCAGTGCTTGAGTTTCGTTTTCTTCTAAGGAGTTTTCAGTCATGATTTCCATCTTGTACCTTGATGATACTCAGCTTATTCTGTGCCATTCAAATCCCTCCACTCACAGAAACCTTTAAATGACATTGATTTAAAATAAATCAAATTCACTAGTAAATCTTAGTAGACTATCAGATAAAAGCATCACTGCAGGCAGGAGTCTGTTCCTGTACTTGCTGAGCTCTACAAGACAGCAGAGGTGATATCAGACATGAGTAGGAGAATCCTTCATCTTAGATAACAGGAGGCATGCGCGTTAAGCTTCCTAAGGAACAGTGAATGATACATATTGAAATATTCTCCTGTGTTGCTGGATGCATTTTCCATACGACTGTGATCTTTGAAGGGGAAGATAATGGTTATGTCACCCAACCCCCACAGAGTATCGTGGAGAGTAAACATCCAAAAATCACAAAGTTGAAAAAAAAAAAGCTGTATATGAATATTCAAATATGCTAATTTACTGAGAAAAAAAATGATTTAGTTTTATTTTTTCAATGAAATGCTATTAGGTTGGGTGACTACTTGGCATTAAATAGCATGTCCTGAGAACTGTCTTCATATATTTCTTTGTTAAAATTTCTGCCACCGTCTTTAGATTTTCTACATCTAAGCTTATCAGTGACTTAATTCTTCTCTATCTTTCTTGGAACAAATAGCCATAATGACATGTGAATATATCATCTGCTGTGCTTTCCACGGTATTGTTCACATCTTTCAATTCCTGAAGTCTATACAACAACTTAGAGATCATATTCACTTTTCACATGAAAGAAAAGTTAAATTGAAACTACCTTTTGTAGTTAGTTATCCTCAACTTTAAATCATCTCTGAATCCTAGAAACTGCATTCTCTCTTCCTGGGAAGGCCAAGCAGTAGTACTACCTATCATAAAAAATTAATATATAAACATTTAAAAAATCTATTCTCTTTTTCTCTTCATCAGGAAAACCCAGCACCAAATAAGAATCCATGGGACACTTTCAAACCCCCCAGTGAATACCAACATTACACCACAATCAATGTCTTAGACACAGAGGCAAAGGATGCTTTGGAGCTGAGGCCCGCAGAGTGGGAGAAGTGTCTGAATTTGCCTCTGGATGTGCAAGAGGGTGACTTCCAAACAGAAGTGTAACACAATCAAAGAGGACGGAGGTAGAGACACAGTCGAACACCCTGACACTGAGACTTGGGAAGCCTGATGTTTCCACCTGGACTGTGTGACTTTCCTGTCAGGACCTTCCTGTGCCAACATCAGTGGTTTCATATGGCAATTTCTCACTGGTCAGGCTAGTAGAAAGAAAGCCAAGTGTACAGTTCTCACCACCCCGTGTTGTAAGTACCCGTGGAATGGATTTGTAAGGTAATCTTTATAGATAAACCTCAAGCAACGATTCATGTTGTAACAGCTTCATGTGGTTTAGTTTTCAGAAAACTTCACCATGAAGCACAATGTATATATTTATGCAGTTTTTAAAGTTTATAACAGTCTGTTTGGCCATTACTACACTTTTTACTTTATAATATAAAAGCAAAGTTTTTGTCATTAAATGAATGTTTGTTGAGCTACATTCTTCATTGCTTTAAATGCAATAAAGTAATAATCTCACTTTTATATGAATAATATATTTCACATCTTTATTATTGCAGTTTTCTCTAGAAGGCTCTGAGTAGCTTTCTCTGCTGCAGCTGTGTATAAAATATTTAAAATGTTGTATGGTGTAAATAAACTTTTGTCTACATATCAGTTTTTTAGTGCATTTTATTTTGGGTTTTTTGAATAGAAATTTACATATTTATAAAGTTTTCTTTTTCAATACCGACACTGAAAATGTATTCAGAGTTCCAACAACATAACATTATTACTCCTTTGAACCTAATGATTTCTCAGTGTAATAATAGGTTTGTGCAGTGCTTCTGTGTTTCCTACTTAAACGTCCTATGGAACAATGTACCATGTAAACGGAGCTTGTCAGAAATCTGGTTTCGCCATCCTCATCATGTTCTTTTCCGTCTTGTGGGAAGATGACAAGTGGCAGAAAGCAGTAGACTACTAAACAGAAAATGATGCAGGGAAAATGCTTCTGGTGATTCAGTTTGCTCATGTTCTACAGAAAACAGTTTCTACCAGAGTTCTTCATAACATGACCATCACTCAACTTACCCAGGACCTTAAATATCTGACCTGCATACTCCCCAGCAGAAGGAAAAGGAGAATGGATGTGATTGTCTCTGATTTGAAAGTAAGAAGTCTGAGATGAGGCAACTGCACAAGCAGTCGCCAGTGCCCTCTCTCGTAGTGCTGTCTCTTGATTGTTCAGACACATATTCAACAAGGCCAAGAAGGAAGTCAGCAGTCGCCAGGGGGTTGGAGTGTCTGGAGAGTGTATCTTGCAGTCTGAAGTACTGAAGGTAATGGGAAGAAAATAGGGGTGTCCTCAAATGTCCTAGAATGCATAATGTGATTACCTGTTAGCTAAGCCTAAGCTGAGCTATGTGGTCTGTGCTTGGAACTCATGCAGATCAGTTTCTTCTCCTGGCAACCTTGGGGGTCCCTGCACAGGATAAGAGGAAGAGGCCACGGTGCATCAATCTGCAAGTGCATCCCCCTGAGCTGGAGTCTTAACTATGCAGCTCAGGCAGGACCCCTGTCCCAAGCTGAAAATGTTCTCAGTGGCAAGGTGTTAAAAGTCTATTTTTAATCATATTTTAAAGATAAAAGTGCTATCATTATGCAAAAGAAGTATAATATAAAGATTTTTTCAATAAATTAAATGCTCATTATGATATAATTGCATAGTCCATTGAATTTATAAAATGATGTTTTTTTGGTGAGAAGGAATGTTTGCTAGCTCTTTCTCCTATGACTCTCTTCTAATCACACTCTACATTCCTCTTTTGCACATATATGCACATGGGAACACTCATGTCTCTTTGTGTGTGTACATACACACTAAAATCCTTAGTTCTCTGCTCCATCTCAGAAACCTACAGCTATGAACAAAGACTGTGTAGAAAGCCACTCACTCCAATTTGTATAAACCTTAATGGGTTTCAAAATATAAATTCAGTAAGTTAAAAAATATATAAATTCAATACATTAGATTAATATTTCTTCTAAATAGTTGCTGTCCTAAAATGAACTCTTACATTTTCTTAGTTTGAGTTTTCTTTAGTTCTACCAACTCAACATTGCATGGTATTTAATCAGAAATTGCTTACTGCAATATTTGGGGCTAAAAGTTTGAGTTTGCTAGGAGGTATCACAAAATATCAGCATCGCTCTTTTTTCTATTTTTGTTTTTTTAATCTATATTTTTTAAGCGCAAGTTGAAAGAATCTTAAGTTCTGGAATGCCTCTTCTAATCACTTCCTTTGAAAATTCGGTCCCCCCTTTTCTGTGTGCATGCACACAGACACACCTTCCAGGCTGGTTGCCGCTGTCCCCTTAGATGAGGACTAGCATCCATTCTTGGACAGTTCCTTCCCAGCCCATTGTACTCATGGACTTCCGGGGTCATTTGATTTTTACCCTTTCCCCATGTCTAAATTTTACTTATTCTTCAAGCAAAACAAGAAAATCATATTAATGAAGTTTTCCATGATTTTCTGAGCTAAAATTAACTTCTACTGTGAATGCTTTGGACACTTTCTGTACTTCTCTTAGGACAAATCTTCTATCTTGTTACTTATTTCTGACTTCCTCTGGTAAACTGAAAGTGCCTAGAGGGCAGAGTTCATGTCAGGTCCATTTTGTATTTCTTAAGGGACATGGCACAAAAATTTTCACACAATAAATGTTTGTTAAATTGTTTGTGGCATTTAATTTAGTATTTCTTACAAGCCTTGTACATTAAATCACACACTTTTAAATACTGAGCAACTGTGATGGATTTGCTCATATCTTCTGCAGTTGGCATTCCATAGACCTATGTTTTAGGTAGCTGAGAATTTATTAGAAATAACAGACACTTAAGCAAAATAAGCAATCTCACTTAAGCATTAATAAATGGTTATCTTTCATCATCTCTTCCTTTTCTTAGTAATAACATATAAGTCAACACACAATTACTGCAGGGGACTGGAGATATGGCTCAGCAATATGGCTCACCTTATTACTCTTTCAGAGGACCAGAGGTCAGTTATCAGCACCCATATCAGGAGGCTCCCGACCACCTTTATAACTCTATCTCCAAAGAGACCCGATGCCTTTGGCCTCCATAGGTTTTGCAAACACACACATATATACCTACCCATACTACACACACACACACACACACACACACACATTATCATAAAGAAATAGAAAGGCTAAGAGCCCTGCTGAAGCTCGCCATAAATAAGTGGCATCCCAGTGTGAAAGCTAAGGTCTCCAGGCTTCTGTTTGCGGTCATTGCCAGGATACTGCAGAATTTTACACTTGGTCCTTTCAGTTATGGCGTTCCCAGATTTAACTGTAAATGTGATGATGTGTATTCTATCCAGAGTGGCAGACAATACTAAGAAGGTCTGCCTGTCACCCTGGGTGTGCTTTTACCTGTACTTGATCTAGGTACAGATTTACGTACAATATTACACCAGTTTTGTTATCACCAATTCATGTGCAACTGGAGGCCAAAAAAGACGAACCAACTCGAACTCTTGAATTATCTTTACCTTATCTCTAAAAACATGCAGTCAAGACTAAAGAGTTGGTTATTAAACCTGAGCTCCAGAAAGTTTAGGGTGTAGATTTAAAAATCAGTTTCTTGAAAACTGTTATCATGCTCTGGTCTGCACAGTTCATGTCACTGTCGACTAATGAAATTCTACAGATTTCCCATAGTTCATGAAAGTTACGAAACTAATGTGTCTCTAGTGTTTCATTCTACACAAAGGTTTCCATGGTGACAAAACCACCTTGTCCCTGAGATCCTTCTACACTTAGATTTGTAGCTATGATAAGTGCAGCAGTAGATAGATTTCAGGACCAAGAAAGTTAGAATGTAGAGATAGAAAAAAAAAAAAAAGCCTGGAAATCGATGAGAATGGCAATCATTTTCCTGTGTCAAACAAGAAGTACAGAGTTAAAGAAAGATTCATTTGAAAATATCGCAGTGGGAGCATGAGCATTATTGCAAGGTGAAAAGGACAAGCATTTCCAAGGTCAGGCTAAAAAGCACTGTTCTTTGTGATTGTCCAAAAAAAAAAAAAAAAGAAAAAGAAAAAAAAAGAGAATAAAAAGCCAGATGTGGAAGTGAGTTAAACAAATCAGGGAAAGTCTTTCCTTTCTATGAGAAGTAAACTCTGAGAAGGTTTCTTTCTTTTTTTTTTTTTCCTTAACCTCTCTGACCCTGATTCAACTTTGTTTCAATTTGTTTAAATTCAAGAATAATTCAAAGATCAGGGCCCCCAAAAAGCAAGCTGTCTAGCTACAGTCTTACTAAATTATCACATATTTTGTTCACATTAGTAGTAGGAACAAAAAGCGAGGAGTTGGGAACATCTGTGTCTGGCCTCATCATGGAACCTGTAAACAAGGAGTTCATCTGCCAGGTCATCTGAGAAATGAGGAGGGTGAGATCTTTGGAATAAGTAGTTTCTAGAAAACAAATGGTTAGGCAAGTTCCTGACATTTGCTGTTTTCCAAATGTAGAGTATTCCAGAATGATCCGCCCCCAGTATATGAGAGTTGGGAATGTTATGAGACTGAAGAGAGGTAGATAGATTTGGGGGGGGGGGGGACTTCCAGAAACTTGATACTGAATGTGAGCAATACCAAGAGGATTTGAGTCAAAAAGAGGAGAGATATATATTGGCCTGGACAAAAGTTTACTTCATCCCAGCCAAAATGCATCTGCTTTCTCTGACACTAATACGAGAGTCATTCATTGTGCCTTTGTACAGCTGCAAAGCCCTTACCTTTCTAAATGTTTTGTGTATTTGTGAATTTCTAGAGATCGAACAGAGAAAATCATCTCGGGTTACCCTCAGATAATCAGTGCAGGTACGCCTTACAGTGGATACCATAACGCCAAGAGGAGCCCATATACACAAGCTCCGATACAGTTGGAAATTAGCACAGGGGCGGAAATTAATCCCGCTGAAACGAAAGGAGTGTTTTCAAAACTGTCAGTGTTCAGCCAACAGTGATTAAGAGAAATCGTTGTCTTAAGTTAGAAAAAAACTGGCACAGCTCTTTAGCAAAACTGATTCCAAAGTGACAGTGGCAAATACTACAAGCAAAAGGATAGCATCTGGTTTTGTTTTTGTTTGTTTGTTTGTTTTGTTTTGTTTTTTTTAATGTATTTGTTTATATAGTGTGTGTGGATGCTTTGCCTGCATTTATGTTGGGTCTTCATGAGTATTCAGGCCCCTCAAAGGCCAGAAAAAGACACAGATTTCCTGGATCCTAAGTAACAGACAACTGAGAGACACCATGTGGGTCCTAGGAATCGAATTCTGGTGCTATTAAATATTACCCAATGCTTATAACCACTGAGCCACCTCATCAACCCAACACATGCTGTTCATCTGAGCCTGCCATTCACCTCTTGACCTAGTGTCCTGCTTGTTTCTGTGACGTTGGGCTACTGTTGCAGACATGTTGAAATACAGCTCTGGTTTGTAAGTCAGTCTGTAAAATGTCAGAGAGACCTTACATCCAGGGAAAAAGCCAAAAGTCATACCGAGAGTGATACTACAGTAAAAGAACAGTCTGCAAATCAGTCTGAACTGAGACAAAGAGTGGCTCATTTTTAAGAGCAGGGAGGTAGGTGTTAATACGGCTATTACTTTCTCAAACAACAAAACAGTCCCTTTTATTTTTATGCCTGGTCATACAAAGCTTAAAGCTGCATCACGACTTCCTCAGAGTGAGCTGCTGCCTCCCATGGAATTACAAGGTAGACACACATTCTTCCTTGAATATTACATTTCAAAGGGATGGTGTCAACATCCTTGAGAAAAACGCCTCTGGCAGGTAAAACTGGTATGAATGTACTTTAAAATTTTATGTCCCGGAGAGACAGATAAAGAATTTACAAGCTTTCTAAAGTAAAGGATATATATATATATATATATATATATATATATATATATATATATATATATATATATAAGCTCAGAGAAGTAATGCAGGAAGGGGCTTATCTAAAGTTTAGTGAAGTTGGGAAGAACATTAAGACCCTACATAGAAGCCAACTAATACACCAGCACCAGAAAAAAAAAAAAAGAAAGAAAAGAAAAAAGAAAAATCTATATTGAAGTACCCTGTCACAAACTTAGTGGTACAAAACTAGTCACCTGAACACAGCTAGAACATCTGCAATTCTTCATTTTCCATATAGAACAGACGTTGCTGTGTCAAAACAGCTCTCTTCTTTGAGACCACCCACGCAGTACACGGAGAAGACTCTAGGGGAACCGCTGTTGAGTCAAAACTGCACACCCCCGGAACATCAGAGAACACCCTTCGGTAGTGACTTTCCACAGAAGGGAAGATGCAGAGTTGACAGGCAAGGGTCAACACTGAAGTCCCCATGCTTTTGGTTTGACAACATGGAGTCGTGTCCATTTTCAAAACCAACCAAAACTTCCTGAACTAGTAGTATCTCTCTCTCTCTTTTCCTCTCCCCTCAGAAATCTAGACTCATGCTTTGAAGTTCATGAGACATTTTAAATGGGCACTGGAATAAAATGTCACCCCCCCACACACACACACACCAAATAATAATAAACTTGTGTTCTATTCTGAACTGGAGAGGTGGGTAGCTTATAAAGATATATACGTTGATTTATTCGACACATTTATTTCAATCCCATGGCAGACAGTCCTCATCCTTAAGAACTGGTGGTTCAACAATGAACAAGAAACAATCGCTATTTTCAAGGGACTTACCATCGGGAGCACACAGACCAACAGAATACTAATAGCATAAATATAGCTGCCTAGGAAAGAGGAAAAGAAGCTATGAGAACACTGGAAAATGTCCAGATACATATAAATAAAAAATATCAAGAAGGAGAATCAAGGTGACAGAACTACATGAGCCCTAAAATGTCTGCCTTGAGGTCCTAGACTCTGTCTTGGGGCTGTGCCATGTGCTGGCTCTGTGCTCCAAGCAACCAGTGCAAATATAGAAACTGCAATTAGCTGTGCAGTTCACAGTGTCTCCAAGATCGATGCCAGCATCTCCTCCGCAAGACAACCAGGAGGAGCCTCCTAAGAACTGTCAAGTTCCATTACATAGTAGCAGCAGCACTGCGTCTTTCCTGAGTTTTACAGAGGTATCTTTAGGTAATTTCTTACATGGCAAGGTGGTCCATCACTTGTGTATCAACAGAAGTAGACAACTTAGTGTTTACTGAAGCAGCCTAGACATCACTTTCATGGTATTTTTGAAGGTGAGGTTAACAAACTCGTGGACTCTGAGGAAAGCAGGTTATTATCCACAGTGTGTGTGGGCCTCATCAAATCAGTTAAAGACCCTAAGAGGAAAAGACTGATTTCTCCTTAGAAGCAGGAGATTCTTCATCCTAACTGCCTCCAGATTAGAACAGTGACACCAGGTCTTTCTTGAGTTTCTTGCTGCTAGAATGCCCTGAAGATTCTGGTCTTGCCAGCCCCCATAATCACTTGACTCAATTATTTTTTTTATTAATTACACTTTATTCACTTTGTATTCCCCCATAAGTCCCTCCCTCCTCCCCTCCCGATCCCACCCTTCCTTCCCCTTCTTCACGCATGCCCTCCCCAAGTCCACTGATAGGGAAGGTTCTCCTCTCCTTCCTTCTGATATTAGTCTATCAGATCTCATCAGGAGTGGCTGCATTGTCATCTTCTGTGGCCTGGCAAGGCTGCTCCCCCCTCAGGGGGAGGTGATCAAAGAGCAGGCCAATCAGATTATGTCAGAGGCAGTCCCTCTTCCCATTACTATGTAACCCACTTGGACACTAACTGCCATGGGCTACATCTGTGCAGGGGTTCTAGGTTATCTCCATGCAGGGTACTTGGTTGGAACATGAGTCTCCAGGAAGACCCCTGTGTTCAAATTTCTGGTTCTGTTGCTCTCCTTGTGGAGTTCCTGTCCTCTCCAAATCTTACTATTTCACACTTCTTACATAAGATTCCCTGCACTTTGCCCAACAGTTTGCCATAAGTCTCAGCTTATTTACTTAGATCATCTTCGTGGGATCTTGGTAAATGAGAGTAGCCAGAAGAAACCTGCAGAAGAGCGTCGAAGAATGACCAAGAAGGTTCTCAAAGCACAACTTCAAGTTTGCTTCAACATGAAGGCATGAGTGACAAAGATCCCAAAGTTCTATATAAAATACAAAAGGCTAATGTTTATTTATAGTATTATCATGTATCAAAAGCATTTTCTTTTCAAGCTCAGTATTCAAGACACATTTAGTATTTTATGTGACCAAGCATTGCTCGGAATGGAACCTAGGACTTTGGACATGCTAGGCAAACATTCTACTAACTGAGCCAAATTCCCAGCCCAGAACATGACTTTTAAGTGATGCAATTTTGCACTGACATATATAGGAAAAACTACCTTCAAGATACAATCCAAGGTAATTAGCATTAATTACTCAATTAGACAAGTAGGGCAAGAAAATCATGAATATAATGTTATGTTTGTGATGATGACTCTCTCAGTGGATGAGAGATAACATTCTACTCATTTTATTTCATGGCCATAAAATCAAGTCATAAAGAGAGAAATGTGCTGCAGAAGGCGACTCACATCTGTCTGTTCTGTAAACTGGGGAGGAATATAATGTAGCTAGTCCACCAAGCAATCATGGCAAATCGTTAGCATGGATAGAAGCTCTGAGAATTCTCTGGTGTTTCCTTGGAATGTTATCAAAAACTTCAGCTCTGGAGGTACAATTAAGACAGCTTAAATGTGAATCAAGTACTCATGAAGAAAAGGTACACACTATCCTGAGGGATGCTTTTATTCATGTGGGGGTTTGTTTCTCCTTGTAGAATTGCTATTAAAATGGGGGAGGGGGAGAGAACGTAAAAGCAATCAAAGAAGGATGAGCTGTGTGCCCACAGCTCAGCAGCATACCTATCAAATAATGCTCTCAGCTCAGTTTTGGCATGTTTGTTGTTGTTGTTCCAGGGACTCAAGCATGGACCTTGGATGTCCTAAGTAAGTGTTCCACCGTTGAGCTGCATCTGCAACCATGCCATACCCTTCCAATGCCATGCCCAGCAAACACTAATTCTGATCCTTTATATGGAGTATAGTGCTGTTCCTCAAAATAAAATCTGTACCAAGAGTTTTGTTTTCTCTAAAAACCCAGTTAGGTTATGTGAACGTGTTTTTGTCTTAATCCCAGGTATGGGGTACGGGGCTGATTCGGATTGTCCACAGCTGCTAACTGTGATTTGTGTCATGCTCTAGGAGGGGCATGATATTTGTCAGCTGCAGATAGTTTATGTTTGGAATTTTGGGGACTCCTGAGAGGGTATAAATCAAAGAGCACCGAGAGGGTTTGTGACAGTGGCTGCTACCCCCGCTGCCGCTGCTTCCTGCTGCTGCTGCTGCTTCCTGCTGCTGCTTTTGATATTGCTGGATTGTTGGACTTCTAGATTACTGGATTGCTGTTGGGGATATTGTGATGTCAATGACTGGATATGCACCAGAGAACTCCTAATCATCAGGAAGTGGTGTAAAGAGGTCTATGCCCCATTTCCTCTCTAATCTTCTTTCTCTCCTACCTAGTGTTGGGGGTCCTGGGAGGGATTAGAGTATAATAAGAGTTTAAAGGGTGGTAAATATAAGAATCCATAAAGCAGACCAAAAAATACTCCTACAAAAATCATCATCAATAACTTTTTTCAACATTAGTCCAGAGAAGGAGTAATTCTGGAGACATGAATGTGGAATGTGCTACATATATTGGCAAAGAAAGTTTTGTATTTTCTATAAATGCATAATCCACACTTGCTATTTTTGCTAGATAAACTGAACAAGGTGAATGGGTTTAGATCTATTTATATATAAACCTTGGCTGCCTGATATTTTTAACCACAACAACTACGATTTTTGCCCAGTGAGTTCTGTGCCAGAGTCTGACAAGGATTTTCCAAGGCTGCCCTTGCTTATTTTCTCTTTCATTGGAACACAGGAAAACTGAGCACACAAGGCAATTTCTCTAGCAATTCCATCCTCTCAGTGACCCACAGATCTGAAAAGTAGACTAAGAAAAGCAGAGCACGTCTGTTGTTAACATCTACTGGTCTCATTACTCAGCAGAAAAATCCTGATACCATACTCTTCTAAATACAGGAATATTCCCAGGGACTCTCATCAGCTTGATTATGAGGCCATTGTGCCAGGAGCTACACGTTGCTTTTGTTTTAGGATCTTGAAGCATGATGAGCTTCTAAGCAACTGTTCATTTTCCTCTATTTTCAAAGTCTAAAAGATACAATCTCCAGACAGGCAAGCCATATCACATGAACCGTCTGATGAGAGGTGTTGAATAGAGCATCTCTTGTATAATCTCATCCTTGGACTGTCACCAGATGGCTGAAATCTAGTCCCTCTTCTCCCCGTGAAGTGGTACAAGTATTACGCCTGCCATGCCGTGGAGTGAGACTCTAAAACCCTATTATGAGCTCTCAGCTTTACTCACCTGCACGCTCACTTGCCAGGAAGCTCATTTAATCAGCCACCTTGGAGAGGAAAAGCAGGAGGTGCACATAAAACTGTTCTGGCCACTTACATGAGTGGTGCTTGTATGGAGCACCAGTCTCAGCATGGGGCCAAGTGCTTTTCACGGACTGCAGAGAAGCATGGAGGAGGAGGAAGCCAAAACAAACCTCTAACACTGCCAAGTCTGACAAAGAAGCAGAGAGTACTACAGAGAAATCCACTTGGGTCCTCCTCCGTGAGACCAGGCATTGGTTATTAACATTGCTTGTTTGAACTGAGTTGCAGATGTTTAACTGATGAAAAAAAATAGGATCTCAAAACACACGAATTTTTAAGTAGTGAATAGTCTTTCTTGATGCAGGTCCCAAGCATAAGATTCTACAGATAATTTCATATAATGTCCTTTCAAATAAATATGACCATTCTCAGTTGCCATAGGGTTCACATATTTTCTCAGTAACTCAAGAGAAACCCTCACTGTTTGTGCAACATGTTTCTGAGACATCGCAGAGCTGAGGCTGCACATCTTTCTGTTAAGAGCAACATGATGACAGCCGTGTGTTTATGGGCAGGATGCTAGCCCTCGCCTACAGCTCCAAAAGCTTTGCCTCAGCACAGCTGTGCAGGGACCTTCCTGGCCCTGTTTTAATTAGTATCATTAACTTCCTGTTTTACAGTGGAGTTTCCAAAATTTATTCCACACTCAGAAAAATCTCTGCATGTTATTTCATTGTTGGGAGACATTCTGCTTTATTTGTTCACCCAAAGAAAACTCCTGGGCATTCACAAGCACCTCTCTAGCTGTGTGTAATATTCCTGCAAATTCTAATATGCTTTTATGGCCCCTGACCAAGCAATGGGTGGTTTAGATATATGTGATGGGTTGAGGGTGAAGAAAGTTGAACAATATACCCCATTTCTTATTCTTGGCCACAGATTCAAGTAAAGGTCATTTAGAAGGCTACAGAAGATGACAATGCAGCCATTCCTGATGTGATCTGATAGACTAAGATCAGAAAGAAGGAGAGGAGGACCTCCCCTATCAGTGGACTTGGGGAGGGGCATGAGAGAAGAAGGGGGAGGGAGGGTGGGACCAGGAGGAGAGGAGGGTGGGGCTTATGGGGGGGATACAGAGTGAATAAACTGTAATTAATTAAAAAAAAAACAAATTAGTTTTCTTCTAAGTTCCGAGTTATGCTTGCATAAACCTCAGCATTTCAAAATTCTGCATATTAAAAGTTTTTTATGCTAACAAGTTTATTTTGTAACATAATGAAAGATGGTTTCAACAATATAAATTAGATTCTAATAAAATCAATTTATCATTCTGCTTGATTAACAGTATTTTTTTGTTTTTCTTTCATTTTCATCAACATATTCAATAAACATGATAATTATCTATGGGGACCAATGGATAAGGAACTAGACAGAGAAGGAAAGGCAGAACGAAGGAATGAAAGTAAGAAAAGACAATAGGTGTGAGAAAGACTTGACAGGTGAATTGGAAGAAACACAAAAGGTATATGGAGAAAGCCATTTGGAAACAAAACAATGGTATGCTTCTCTTCTAACCAAAAGCACTTGAGACTCCTAGATACCACAAAGCATCCACACTATGGAGAAACACTGTGAGAGAAAAAACAAAACAAAACAAAACAAAATTCAAAAGGTGCTATAGTGCAGAGGAATGGCAAGAGAAGGGGGAAAAAAGCACAGGCGGTAGAGATAAATCATCAGCAGGGATGGCCAGCTATCGGGTACTTTCAAAGGCTGGCATCAGGCTGTTCCAGTGGTGAGCCAGTTGTTATTGTGAGAAAAGAAGCTCCCTCTTTTCCGAACACAGAATGTACATCTATATCTCTAGAGAAAACTGGTTTCTCTAGTACATGGTATAGCATAATTTCAAAAACGTTATGGTGCTGTAGAAGTATTATGAGTGTCTAGAGAAAAGCTATGCCATTTCCAATCTTCTTTCTATATTTTGCTAGAGTTGCAATCAAGAGTAAGCACGTGGGCTCAATTCTTGACTTCTTGGAAAAACAAGCACATTATTACCAGTGGGTTCAAGGAGTGATTGTTCTGATTAGTTACATATGAAGGATTAAAAGAAAAATCTGCTAGGGAAAAATGAGACAGGGAAGAAGAGGAAGGAGAAGGTAAAGGTCAGAAGGAGCATGCTCCTGTTTCTAGGGGTGTAGGAGGGAGGGAGGTCAGCACAGCGGATGAGTAAAGGGCAAAGTGCTGATCTGTGGTCTCTCGAGAGTCTAAATGAGAGTCTGCAATTCCGGTGAAGAATTTGACTCCTGCACTTTATATACACCATGATTCATTATATTAGGAGGTAACACCAAAGACACACGCATCAATGAACGAATGTGACTGTATTCCCATAGGAAAAAAACATTACTAAACTCTAAGTCTTATGGGATGCTGCAGTCATGCCAGGCCTGGTTAGAAGGAATGTGCTGTCTATGATCCCTTTCTAAAGGGAGACATTCATGATGATGTCTACCTCCTTTTGCTTTGGGGCAAAAATAGTTTAGACCATTATATTTCCTTCACTTAGTAAATGTTGCTTTTGAGTGATAGGATTGCTTTGTTTTGTCTTTGTTTTGTTTTGTTATTAATGTTATGGGATGCTTCAAACATCTCAGGGAGGGAGAGAAAATAATTTTTCATGGTAATTATTGCAAACCACCATATTTCAGGAGCCAGCATAGCACGCATCACTTGGTCACATAACCTAATCTAAGAATGTCCGAAGTCCTTTCCTCATCCTGAAAGAGGAGGCGACATTAAAAGCAAGGGAAGACTGACCATACCCAACAGCCGCAAGTGCTTCCTTTGTCTGAAGAAGGAAAAACAAATAAACAAACCAAATCCCATCCTTTTCTGAGTACGGGTAACTAAAGCAGTTGAGCAGTAATTTATTAGAAACATTTTGAGCTATCAGAGACATCTCCTGATATAACCAGAAAGACCAAAATGGACAGATTAGGGTGTTAATGTAAAAAAAAAAATCAGTTTTCTAATATGAAGTGATAATGTTCAGTATAAACCAATTATGCATTGATCATTTATCGATTCCTGCCTATAGTCAGTTTCTGGTGACATGAGCCCTGTCCGCTTCTTCAGACCTATCAGGTTCAATGGGAAATAGCAACAACCTTTAAGTTTGCATTGTGTTCAACCCCATGCGCCTGCCATACCAACTTTGGGAACAGTTCAAACAGTTTTCCCAGAGCGGTGATACACCTACAGGGAACATTTGCAGCCTTTGCGACAACTTTTTAGACTCGGGGTTTGATCTCGTGTTACCAAAAGAAACACAGGGTCTTTATTCTTTACAGCAGGAATAGGAACAAGAAGAATCACTGGCCTGGGTTTATTTGAAAATCCACCTGTAGGTAGGCACGCTGTTCCTTGAACTATAACGGGAGAATTCCCCTCTGTCGGTCCTATAGGGAAAGCCCATGCTGAAACATCAGCAAGTTACCTAACTACATGATGATAACAATCACTGAAATAGCTTCAACATCTCTCCGCAGTCCACACTGAGATGAGGCATAGCAAGTTTTCTGAACTCTAAGACAAACTTACGCTTACGTCACAAACCATCATTTTAATTATTTGAACCATTAAAACCCAGCAGAGCGCTTTGCCCTTCATGTCACCAGCAGAGGTAAGCCACACGCTATCACCCCGGCCAAGCGCAGAGGAAGACGAGTTCCTCTCAGAGCGGGGTCAGCAGATTGCTTTTCATCGAATGTCTTGTGGGAATTGCTTTGCCACTGTTTTATGATCGACATAGCCCTGCGTTTAATTCTCCAGTTTTCTAGAGAGAAACAAGCGTTTCCACTTGAAGTTGAAGACGGGAGCTGCACGACTAATTCCAGAACAAAACTTTCCACATTTACTACCTCCCCTCGTGATCACTCAAGTCCTTGAAAAAAAATTAAACTAAAGCAAGAAAGAAAACATGCTGACAGGAAAATTGCTTCTGAATTATCATGTACCCCAGACGGGAAGATATTTAAGAAAACAGTAAAAGAATAATTAAAGGTATAAAAAAAAAGTTTCTAGCAAACTGCTTTAAACTTTTCGTTTCACTTCAGCTGTAGGACCAACACGGGAAGCTTGAGTCACAGGAAGTGAAGCCTCACAGCACACCGGAAGCTGTTGGCTGGAACTCAGCTCTCCTGGCTGCTGGACTGCCATGATCCTACCCATATGAGCTGTGTTCAGTATGTTCAGAGCTCTTGTTTTCAGTGTTGTTGTTGTTGTTTACAAGGTCTCGTTGTACCTGTGCCCAGGGCTGGCCTCAAACTAGTAGTCATCATACACATGGCTGGAATCACGCCAGACGTTTTTAAAAAACTAGACTCCTTCCTTCTCATCATGCTAGAAGGAGCATGAGAGATGCAGAGACAACCACAGTGTTAATAAGCAGGACATAGGTATGTGCTGACTCTTGTCACACATGTATATGTGACAAACAAAAGGGACATGCATTTCAGGATGGGTATTTAAAACAAGTGATCAGCTTTACAGATTCATTAATGTGAATCTAACTTTGTGCTCTGTCTTGATTTTCTCTGACTTCCCCCCCCCCCCAAGAGTGCCTAAGAAGTAAATTACAAATTAGTAGCTTTTACCACCGAGGCTTTTGTATGATTCGTAGGCAAATACCAACAGAGCAGAATATAAAAGTACTGTGATAAAGCAGTGTTAACCTTGAGTATGCATCAGGATGTGGGGAACCCCTGGAGCCCAGGCACCGCAAACTGAGAGCCACTGAGTAACTCTTTATCAGAAGATAAAGGACAAATGTACAGCAGAGCTCAGCTTGCCCGGATAAGATCCTGGGATAGTTGATGCTAATTTAAATGAATGAAATTACAATCTAACCCTTTGGAAAGCTGAAAAGGACAACATGTACACTGATGTTTTACAGAGTAAGCTTTTCTTAAATGAACCACGAGAAGAAATAAACCAGACTGAAGAGCGGCCCAGCAGAAGGGAAATGAAAACTGGTCCTATAAACCTAGCCAATTACCCATACCTAGTGAGATCATGCATCTGAGAGGAGAATCTATGACTGCCATTTTCCTAAACCACTGTCATTTTTAACTGTTCTAGAAGCATATCCTCATACCCACAGGTAAGTGTAGATCTTACCCTCATTAAACAAAGAAAAGAAGAAAAAGATAAAAAGCTTTTTTTTTTTTAACAGCAGGTGGTGACCATTACAGAAATCCACAACTGCTCAAAATCTGGAGAACAACTGATTATGGGCTTCCCAGACCTCATCGATACATCTACAACATAACCTCTACACCTAAGACTTAGGGAACATTAGAGAGGAGGGGGCAGAAAGATTGTAAGAGCAGAGGACATGGAAGTCTGCTGTGAGTTTGTGTCTTCCCTACATGAGCAAAATCCCCCCCAAAAAAGACTTGCACAATTACAACACAAGTTAATGTGTTGTAAGGACCTCTCATAAGGCCTCCTCCTTTGAAGAAGGGATGCAGAAAATTAAGGGATTCTGAGAGAGGAGGGAGAATTAGATTCCCCCAGGAGTAAGCCCGCTGACTGATTATCCAATACCAAATGGTCAGCCCTAAAACCATGTACACATGAGCGACACTAAATGGACTCGACAAGCTGTATGAACACATTTATTCACGTGTGTGTGAAGAAGTGCCTTGACCTCCAGGGCTTTACATGAACCATGCCTCCTACCTGTCCATCTCCTGTGCTGCTTTAATCTGACTCAGCTCTCTCTGTATTACTTTCCCATGTACACAGCAGGCATCACTGCAGGCTTAGTCCATGTTATCAGGTCAGCCTGGACCACACACAGCTAGTTCACCGTTCCCTTAGGTCTTTCTCCGTGAGGCTCATCTGAGCACCCTGTGCTCATTCCCATGCACATGGTCCTCATTCTTTTGCTTTGTTTGTTCTCTATTGATACCTTCACAATAAAACATACCAAATATCTTCTTGTTTGCTGTATTTCTTTATATTTTTCTGTCCTTGCCCTTGCTGAGAGAATGAAAATCCCATAACTGCAAGGGTTTTTATCTACTTTATTACTGATGCATCCCACGCACCAGAGCAGTGGTTCTTGTGTAGAAGATGCCCAGAAAATACTTTCTGAACGTGAATTTGAATGAACAACAGGAAACAGTGAGACAAAACAGCCAAGGTTGTTATTTCTCATGAAAATCCCTGGAGAACTATTTGAGTTTCATCTTGCACATGTATCATCTTAGTAAGACTAATGAACAAATTTATAAAAAGTAATGAGAAATTACAATTTCAAAATTAGTAGAAAACGTCAACTTAGGAGTTGGGAGAGAAAAAATGAGAAGAAAGAAGTCAGGACAGGAACTGAGGAAGAAACAAAACAGGTTAGGTAAAGAGATTGAAAATAGGGCAGCAAGAGGTGAAAGGTCAAGCCAGGAGAAGTCTGACTGGAGATCCCACAAGAGAACAGAATGACATCTACAGCATGGCTCTTGCTCTTCTGACTATTTTTAAAATTAGGTTTATTGATGCACATATAAAAATACAATTTCCTTTCTCTTTGCAAGGAAAGTTTATTTACAACAGAGTTGGTTTCTTTGTTCCTCAATCTTTAGGGAGAGTTGGCATCAGTGGCCACAAGAAAAATCTGCAGTGAAATAAAATTCATTTCACCCCTGCTATAGCTTGGGCAGCTCTGTAGCTCAGTCCAGTCCCAGTTCTGACACCAGAGACATCAGCAACTCCTCATGCACAGGTCAGAATCAATGATAACAGGGCTCTGGGTACTGGCAGAAAAGAGCAATTTGCCCCAATTCTGCCTTAACCCCGATATTCCCTGTTTTGCAGGGGCCCCGCTTCCCCTGGAGACCTATGCAGCCCTGTGATTCTAGCAAAATACTTTTTCAGCTATATACTAGCCAACAGGTGAATAGCAGGGTAAAGGTTGGACGGTGGGGATTTGGAAGGAGAAATGGCAGTGAAAAAACCTATTAAAGATGGTGTTCTAAAGAAGTAGGAATCCACTGGCTTTGACTACATTTGAGGTTATTCCAGAGTATTGCAGGTTGCCACTGCTTTCTTATCTTTCACGCCCATATTAGAGTAGGCCAGAGAGTTCATACCCTGGTTAACGTCCTCCTTCACGAAGGTGGTACCGCCTTTTACATCAATTGCAAGTCTCTTTTTTTAATTTTTATTATTATTATTATTATTATTATTATTATTATTATTATTATTATTTTACACTTTATTCACTTTGTATCCCCCCATAAGCTCCTCCCTTCTCCCCTCCCGATCCCACCCTCCCTCCCCCTTCTTCATGCATGCCCCTCCCCGAGTCCACTGATCATAGCTGGCATTTCAGAGCCTGGGCAGAAGTCAGATAAATTTGTAGGAGTTGATGTTGCTACCTGGAGCTGATGGTGTTGGCAGAAATGGTGCCCAGGAGAGAAGGAAGCTCACAGAGTTGCCGAGAGGTGGACCAAATACTACAAATTTATAATATATAAAATGTGATGAGTTTGGGCACATGTGTATGTATGAAAATATCACTATGATAAAGAAAATAAAGATATATCACCTCCAAGAACTTTTGTGTATATGTATGTGTGTCTCTTTTTGTTATTAGATCATAAAGACCATCTAGAATAAAATCCATTGTGCTAAATGCTGAAATGCAAAACAATTACTGTTAAGCATTACATCCTCTAGAAGATCTCTAGAATTTATTCATCTTGGGTAACTTTGTTACGTATTCATTTTGGTAACTTTGTATGAGCTTAGAAATAACAGAATTTTATGGATGAAGGTATACACCAAAGGGTACATGACTCCAAAAACAAAGCATGCACTTGATTTTGCTCAGCCTTGTAACCCTGTGTAGAAAAGTCTCTGCAGCAGCCTTATAGGCTGAATCTGGAGGATATCAATGACAACTGAACTAGTCCTCTTCACGATTAGCAAGTCCTGAGAATGATCTGCCAACAGCTTAGTCCAGAAAGATGACAGTTCTCTCCTTCAATCAAAGCTCAAAAAAAAAAAAAAAAAAAAAAAAAGATGACAAAGCAATGTGGAAATGACCACTATTAAAGCTATATCTGTTTTATTAGAAGACAGCTTCTAAAAATGAAAAGAAAAGGGCCAGTACCAAGGAAAGGAAATGCACAGGAAGTCAAGAATAAATGCATACTTGCTGTCACTTGTTCCTCTATTTAAACAGAAGGAAAAGACTGTAAGGGAAAAAAAACAAAAAGGGAAATGCAATAAATGTACACAAAAACAGCGGATGAACCTTAGCAATAGTCTTACAATCAATTCAGGACCATCAGCTTCCTGTGGACAAATCTAAGTCAAGACAGACATCTTATTGTTTATGGGTACACACAACATCCACCCCAAACCGATACAAACAGTTATAAAGGAGATTCAGTCCAAAGTGATTCATTCCCATTATTGATGCATCCATTTATTCAATAAATAGTCACTGAATGCCTCCTGTGTGCTAAGAGATATTCTGAGAAGTAGAGCACAGTAGCAGATGGAAATTAACATGGTTCTATGCCTTGTGGAATATAAAATATTACGGAAGTTGCAGTTAGCCATGAATTAATGAAATAAATTAGTTCTGTGGAGGAGATAAGGGCTATGACACAGCGCCATGAGAAAACATCAATTTGACTTGTTTTGGCAAAGTAAACCTCATGTCCATAGATAGCAATGAATGAGCAGTGGTCTGAGGATGAGTACTTTAATAAAAAGGATTGGTCAGACAGAAAGAATGACTTGTTCAAAGAGGACCATGTAGAGAGTTGTTAGTGATATTGAAGCTTGATAGTGGCCACACTGAATGAAGCATTTTAATTATAGTCCATATTGTAAAATGTTGTCTTTATTCCAGGAAATTGGAGAACCATTGAAATATTTAAACAGGGAAGTTCTGGCATGCCTTTTGACATCATTAGATTTTGGACAAGAGAAGAATAGACTATGTAAGAGTAGATGAGAAAGACAAGTTAGGATGTTACATGGTAAATGAGAGTTGACTGTCTCCCTAGAGGACATGGTGCATGTAGAAAAATGTGCTCAGATTTCAGTGTTACTAAATAATCAAATTACCTATACTTAATGGTTGGTTGGCTAGATGGTAGGAGGAAAAAGAAGTTGTGAAGTATGACTACAATGTCTAAATTGGGCAATCACATGGATGTTGGCAATAAACCTTGTATAGACAACACTTTAAGTGCTAAGTTAAAGGCAAAATGAGGAATTGAAGAACGCAGCTTTAATTGGGGTTTTATAGATGTTTTTAGGAAGATGTAGGCAAAAAAAAAGATGAGTAAGAATGTATCCAACAGAAGATATTAATGAGTAAGTGTATTTCAGGAAGTCTTGTTTTGCAGAACACATGTGCCATCCATCTGCTCATGAGGGATAGTCATTGAACCTGGATCTACAAACCTGATGCCATCTACAAAGTAGATGTTACAAAAAAATGTAGGAACTGTGGCCTCTAATATACAATAAGAAAGTCAAGGAAGAGCACAAGGATTCATTCAAAGATCAACCAAGCAAAAGAAGAATGAATGTAGTAGGATGCCAGCAGCACCATCACGAGTGGCGGCCTCACTGGAAAGAGAAGACACCAAACATGTTTTCCCGGGATTTGTCTGGTGATCAACAAACAGTAGAATCTTCAGGGAGATTTGAAAAGTTGCTCTTCTCTGATGATTATTCTCAAGGCCTAATCAAATTCAATGGGAATGCGGTACCTATCGGAGACAGTAAGTCATAAATAGCAAAACTGAGAACAAGCAGCACTGAGCAACCTCCAATGTCCTTGACTTCTATGATACACAGATGAGCTGTACTGAGAAAAGTTGGTACTGACGTGTTAAAGAAACATCCTGTGATGAGCTAAGAATCATGAATTGTATAAGACCTTAAAAAAATAAGTATAAGCCTGTAAAAAAAAAAATGCCTCAAGTTCAATAGAGCAAGGTTGTTGAAAATCAATTATAAATGAATAACATCACTGATAAGTATAATATGAATTCCAAAACGATGAAAAGTCAAAGATAACTTTTCTTTTGCCAGAAACTCATTCTTCTGTTTTGTCTCAAATAAAGCCAAGACTTTTAATTATTTATAATGAGATTCACTCAAATAACTGCTTATTCTGATGTCTGTGACGGCTATATAGGACATTGTGGTATGAGGAGAAGTCCTGAATGATGTGAGAACTTCTAAGAAGTCTCCTTAGAGGTAAGAGTGGCTTTCTTTTGCCTCTCTCTCATTCCTATTGGCTGAAATTTTCATGTCACTGGAACAGCCTTCAAGCTCTATGAAATTAAACATTAAGCTTAAAGAGCCACCAGGAGAGACGCTTCAGAGCATCCTCATATGTTTGAGATGCCACCAGACAGTTTGTCTGACAGTGGAACCCATTCAGTTATAAGAGCAGGAGTGGTATCTAGATTATTCTGTTGCTTTGATGGGTTCTTACCATACACATTTTGACCTTAGAGTTCAACTTTGGTTGTAAGCCAAGAGAAATTACAACAGAGATAAAGTCCTACTGAAGCTTTAAGGATGAGACGATGGAATGGGAATCAAAGTAATGATAAGTTAAATGGATTAAACATACTTCATTTTTGGGAAAAATTAGCAAGCTTTAAGTATTAAGTTCAATACATGAAATAATTTTTATTGTATATAATTTTCTGATTTCCAAAATATAACCAACTTCCTTTTTCTTTAATATAAACCATTCCATAGGAAAAAATTATGAATTTCAAGGACTAGGAAGCAAACTCAAATTTTAGATTTCAGGAGAGACGTGAGAAGATAGGGATAGACCACCAAATCCCCTTAAATGCACATAAACCCAGAAGAGCATGTGCTTTGAAATACCAGGAGATAGCACAGGAGAATGGGGAATTTCTGCATAGTCAGTGAAGACAACAGAGCTTGGGAGATGGGCCAGGTATGAGATGGGCAAATGTCCCAGGAATTATAAAAACTGTAGAACAGTAAGTTGGCATCCATTTTGAGAATTCTAGACTAGATTAGTAAATGAATGGCTCGTGAGTATTTAAAGAAAACAAAATCTTTTAATGAAGTGACTTGGTGATGGGCCAAAATAGAATGCTGTAATTCCTTTCTGTACTCTTACCATTTTCTCTCTTCCCCAGATACTATACTCTATCAGACTGCTATTGCCTCTCTTTGCTGACTGTGCATTTTCTCAGATGAATATCTTATTCATAGTTTAAGTGTAATTATTCAAAGATAGCTGACAAGACAAACTGGTAAAATCCCACAAATACAAATGATAGTAAAGTGTTTTAATATAGTTTCTTTGGAGAGAAGCATAGTATGCACACTGTGGGTCTGTGGGAGTAATCATTTCCAATTACACACCATTAGGAAGTTAATCTCATGGTGAGGACAGGAGAGAATACTTTTCAATTCTCACTTCAGTGTTCCTCGGCTTTTCTTTCTTCCATCCCTCAGACTTAATTTGGCGTGCTTGTTGGGGGTTAAATTACAAAGGAGAGGGAGAAAGACTAATCATATGGGAAAGAATCACTAAGTAACAGCTAAAAACACACATTAAGAATAGTACATTTAGAATAAAGGTCTCTGAATACCACACTAATGGCTCTGTGCTAAAACTAAAATTTTATCAATTATGGATGAATTTATGAACAGTACCTTCTGGAATAGGAACAGTAAAAGCTCTAAGTAAAGAAATCATTATCACATTTGATTGAAGAACTTCACCAGCTTAAAAAAAAAAAGGCTACATTTATAAATTTGTGAACACTTGAGATCATTTTATAGAAACTTTCCCTGATTGGGTTGAACTAGTTATGTTATCCATCACTGCCTAAGGTGGGAAGCTATTTCAGCTCATTCTTCTTTACCCTTTTAAGCTTCCAAGGAAAAGGCCCTGGTAGTTCTTATTGTGATTGGGGAGACCGGGAGAAAGCGTATCTCTCCTTATCTATGTAGTTAAACCTCTACTGCCCAGAAAGATTAAGCTAGGTTGCTAACACAATACCCAGATGCTGGCTTCCGAGCCCCACTCCAACCAGCCTGCGCTGCTGAGTGTCATCCCACTGATAGGTGAGTTGTTCACTGGTCTCAATCTACAATAGCATTTCTACCTGCCTTTTCCATACTGCTATCACAAACTCATGAGGGACACGATGGAAGACCTTGTCTTTCCAAGTATCTTTATCTGTCTCAGTCAATGGTGCCATCATCTCCATCCATTCTTTCTATTCAAGCTTCCCAGTATCTGCCTGTCTCCCTCCTGCCACTTCCATCAACCACAAGTACTACTGATACCACCTCTAAAATTTCCATCAGTCAATTCCATTATCTTCATTCCCTCTGCTGCTGCCCTAGTTCGGTCTTCTTTCTATTGCTGTCTGCAGTTATCTTTCTAATATAAAAATCTAATTATTTCACAGCTATACTTTAAGAAACCTTCCATAGTTCCACTCTGCCTGTCTCTAATAAAGTTTTCAAAGCCTTCTAGAATTGAGCTTTGTTTTGTCCAGCCTTATCTCTCTCATTTTCTCTGGCTCTCTTTCTTCATCCCTGTTTTCACAGAAACACCCCACCCCACACCCATACCCCACTCACACCCACTCTCTCTCTCTTTAAATATATATATGTGTGTGTGTGTGTGTGTGTACTAATCACTAAGTCTTTAAGTAACACAAAACAATAATAAAGCCTTAACAAAAAAAACATTCCAAGTATAAGTTATGTATTTATAAACACCACTGACAGAAGTAATAATGCTAGTGTATGTCAGTCTTTAGCTCAAATTCCACCACCTTTGAGACGTTTTCTCTGATTCCTAAAGGCCAAATAAATAATTGTTGTTTTTTGTGGTTTTATAACAAGATTGCAGTGTCAGTTTTGTTGTTATTGTATTGGTTTGTTTTTTTTTGGGGGGGGTTGTTTTTGGGTTTTTTGTTTTGTTTTGTTTGAAACAAGGTTTCTTTGTGTAGCCTTGGCAGTCCTAAAACTTGATTTTTTTTTTTTAGACCAAGCTGGCCTCAAACTCAGAGATTCAACTGCCTCTGCCTCCAGAGTGCTGGGATTAAAGGTGTGCATTGTTACTGCCTCATTGCAGTGGCGTCTTAGTTCTTATTTTCGTTTATGCCTGTAAAGTATAAATACAGTTCAAATGGATTCAGAACTACAAGGGTTAATGCAGAAATAAGAGCAGGACATTTGTTTAGCACGCCGCTGCTGGGCAGAACTCTCCAGAAATATCACCCAGAGGACAAGTAGTAGTGTGGATGAGAAAGGGAAAAAATGGTTTCCATTGGCTTGGTGTTATGCCTTGTATTTTCACCATGTTGAGCAGTTAATTTGTGGTTTTCATAACGACAGAAAAGTCATGATATGGAATACTTGGAATAATCTGAAGATATGGGGTTTTGTTCAAGAGACTACACTAAGATAGGCAGTATAGGAATAACGGAAACTATTTAATAACAACTTGTGTAAACTGAGCGAATATGGACTAAAATGGTACTAAATTATTTACATGAACTGTCATTTATGTTTATATCAATACTATTATCACTCTTGTTCTATACATTATTAAACTGAGGTATACTGTTTATTCTTTGGTCACATAGGTAATAAGGGAGGATCTAATATTTGACTCTGGGGTCACGTAATTATTAAGCAAGACTCAACTAACATGAGCCTGTGGTAGTGTATTTTAAGTAGCAAATGTCACACTATACTAATGGATACATCGAGTGTAGGCTAAAGGAGGTAATTTTCAGTTGTAAATTTCAGAGGTAATTATTCAGTATGTGAGATATGAGAACCATATTCCCCTTTTCACATTTTTAAAATAAATTTTAACTTATTTATTTTATACTTATACATCACTTCCCCTTTCTTTTTCTACCTCTAACTCTTCTCATACTCCACCGCTTTTGAGTTAATAGTCTCTTTATCTTGGGTTATTATTCTTATAATTACATATATGGGTATGTATATGTATACACAAATATATAAATACAACTTACTGAGTCTGTTTTTGCTGTCTGTGTGCATATTGTTTTGGAGCTAGCTACTCTGAATTGGACAACAAAAGAGGGGTAGAGATATATTCTTAAAAGACCACACATGGGACCCAGAAGATGACAACAAGAAGCACACAGATCTTAAAATGCAAAAATTTGATGGAAAAACACTTTACCAATAGAAAGAAAATGAACATAAAATACTCAGGCTTTCTTCATCCAACCAGGTAGAAGAAAGAAGGGGTGTGTGGCAGAGTAGTAAGGGAGGCAAGCACAGAAAAACAAAGCGTAATGCCAGATAAGAAGGAAGACGTCACGATGAAACCTCTCATTTTGTGAGCTAACCTAAAATAATAATAATAATAATAATAATAATAATAATAATAATAATAATTTTAAAGAATTTTAGAAGAAGGCCAATTACTTAGAAAGGATTGAATTCCTTCGGTATTGTTATAGTAGGCAAAAACTAGGAATAAACATTGGAGTGAAGAAACAGCTTTCTACTCAAACTAATGAAGTTCAAATAACATTTAGAACTGTGAGCCCTTAGAGCTCCCACAGAAGAGTAAGCTCTCTGTCCCAGAAGCGCCCAGCCAAGGCGCCACACACAGGCTCTGCAGGCACATCATAGAAAGCCTAAAGTGAGTAAGGGAAGACACCCATGGGACAGAAACCACCACCATCAAACCTCACATCATTAGAGTGGGAAGCCGAAAGTCTGAGAGGACTCTCTCTCTCTCTCAGGGACAGGCGTTGTGCACATTCCTAATAGTTCTGCCTTCAACCTATTCTCCACGTCAACTATAAGCCCCCCCCCTTAAAAAAAATCTCTTGATAACCTGAAACCAGACCTTCCTGCTACTCTTAGAAATCAAAACTAATTCGTTGCATTGCCTCGTTAGGGAATAGAATTAGGAAACATCACACGGTTAATCTAGCCTTTCCCTCTGTCAACTTACTAAATTAATCTTTAATCTAATAAACACCTAAGTGCTGTGCCCCTGAAGAAAGGGCTGTCAAGTGGAAACTATCAATCAAAGCATACACGTCACAGAACGCTTATTCGGCATGTTTTTGTATAGGTGTTGTTTGCATAAGTTCTAATGCAAGGCCAACAACTCTACTTCCCTGACACGTGTTTCATTACTTTATTTGGAGGCTGAAATAAACTTAATAGGGGCTGATTACATTACTGGCTTTGGGCTTTAAGAAAATGAGACATCAGTATTACATTTCCTTGTTCTTAATCCCTTTCTCTTCTTGGGACTTTTTAAAAGCTAATTGCTTTGTAATTCTGAAAGTTCATGAGTTAATTTGCTTAAGACCCTAGAAACACACATAAGACCAGCAGAAGATCTAGGGAAGCAGACTGCAATCTCTTTCCTGATAGGACTATTAGAGATTCGACGATGGCGAAGATACTTTGTAAATGAAAGAAAAGAAATTAAGTTCATTTATACATGCAGAAAACATAAACAAAATTCTGAATTATGGGTGCTAAGGAGCATGTCCTTAGCATTTATTAAAATACACATATATATGTGTTTGGGTTTTTAATTATTTTACTGTATTTTTAAATTGCATGCATATAAGTGTTTTGCCTGTATGTACAAAAATGCACTATGAACATGCAGTGTGTACAGACACCAGAAGAGGGCAAGAGATCCCTTGGAACTAGAATTACAGGCACTATGTGGGTACTGGGACCTGAACCCAGGTCCTCTGCAAGAACAACCAGTACCCATAACTACTGAATCATTTCTCCAACCACACATTTGTTGTTTGTTTGTTTGTTTGTTTTTTGAAGGAAAAGGCTTTCATAGAAAATAACGAAAGATCTCACCTTTTATTCCATTTACTTTGTGCATTAACCACTTTTTCCCCTAAAAGAAACTGCAATGGAAACATGTATTCACCTGTAAACATTTATGTGTTTAGAATTTTTACTAACAAAAACAGCAGCTTTGTTTACATTACCTTATACAGTTTTTTTAACTATTTAACATGTTTTATATGTATTAAAAAACATGTCTATGTCACTATATATCTTTAACACTATGCATCTTACATACCTGGTGTTCTATTTCATAGGTTCTTTTGATTTGAGTAGAAAATGCTCTCCCTTCAAACTCCTCTGTGGAGTGCTTAGCCCCTATCTGGTAGCACTACTTGGGATTATGGGGCCAAGCTGGAGAAAACAGGGAACTCTGAGCGTCTTATGGTCAGTTACATATTGTCGCAAACCCCTTTTTTCCCTGCTTCCTGTCCCTTACTAAACATCCATGCAAAACCCAACCGCCAGCCCAGTACATGGTCCAAGCAATCATGGACTGAACCCCTAAATTAATATTTCCTTCTTTCAAATTGTTTCTCTTGGCTATTGCTACAATAAAAAAAAAATCCACTGATACATGGCTGTCGAAAAACATATGTCACTAGCGTCCAATTAATGGAAATTTCCAATTAATTGAAATTCAGGTTACCATGTTTCTGTTCTCATAATTAATATTTATTGAATATCCTTGAAATTCTGTTTCTGAGCATAGGGAACCTATTTGAAGATAAATTTCTATTCATATAATTTCTGGATCAGAAGGTACATGTAGTTTTAAAATATGCTAACTATATCATGTACTTTATATTCATGAAGATAAAAATATTAATTTTCATATGAAATATATGCCAAAGTATTAATTTAATGTTATTTGAAATAGAGTAGTAGTTATAATTAATAATTTGCTTCTGAAATATGAAGGACCTGAAGATAAATCCTTTCATTTTCCCCAAACAAAGGATATTACAATTCTTTGCATGAATATATTACAAAATTTGCCACAAATAATAAAACCTTAAAAGCACGTTAAGGAGATACATTCTGAATGGTATTTTATATTCACATGTTTTGAAAGCTTTAGAGAATTAGGAATAACATGGAGAAAAATGATCTCTTAAAAGTTAATTACTTGGATCATTAGAAAGATCTCATTTGCAGTGACTAGAAGCTTGCAGTTCCAAATGAGATTGTTGTGAAGCTTGGGAATTGGAGCGTGACACACAGACATGATTGCATTTAGAGCAGTGAGCAGAGAGTCGGGTTCCACCTGTGCAGATATTCAGGAAGCATTTTATGGTCATTATATTCTACGGTAAAATTTTTTGGACATGCCTAGTCATGCATGCATGAGCTATGACTCACAGCCAAACTGAATTGTACCCCAACACAAAACAGGAAGTCAAAACCCACAGTAAGTTTGTTTTGTATATTATATTCTGTCCAAATATTAGTTTTTCTACCTGCTCCATTCTCTAGGCCCCTTTTCATCCCCTTTTATACAAGAAATTCAGTGAGAAAACTTTCTGACTATATCTCTATATATTTAAAGATGATGTAGACGGTGGATAGATAGGTTCTTCAAATTTTATATTTAATCACAAACCATTCCTTTTGGAAGCTTTGCTCTCACTGTCAGAATTGCTAAATAGCAAGATTCAGGCATCCAGTGATGGCTCCCTTGTCAATCTCAGTGGGCATGAGCAGTCGCTGGAGCTTGCAGTATCAGTTGCTAGGCAACCTGTTCATCCGCTGAGCCTGGTATTTCAATTCAGCTGCAGTAAACGTCTTGTTAGGTTACGGTCATTCAAAACTACTTTCATTACATAATATCTACCAGTATGATAGAAGAGTTCAAATGTTTAGGGGCATGGGGGTAGCAGGGAAAAATCTGTGCAGCTGTGGCGACAAGATAACGTCAAATTACGCTTTCTGAATATGAGAAAGTACAGAATGATGACATATTTAACACTAAGTTCTTCATAATGTAGCCCTGTAAAAGCATTCTGCCAGGCTATTTACTTGATGGTATCAAATGAGGTCTTGTTACCATTTTAAAAAGTTTCTAACTCACATTGACATGAAAGTAAAACAGAAATAGCCTTCAGAAGTAAGAATATTAATACTGTGGATCTAGTAAATGAGAAAAGTGTATCCAGCCAAGTTCTGTTGAAATAATAATTCATAAGAACAGATTTTCACAGAACTACATTTCAGTGAGAAATAAGTCATTATTCCTGGTTACCAATCTTACTAATCCAGTTCTTCTACAGAAATGCCACACTTCCACGGCATTCATTGGAACTGACTTCACACAGAACGTTCTTTATCCTTGGATTTTCTTTTTTTTCTTAGAAGAAGCACATCATCGTTACAGTAAGATGACTCAAAGCCATGTTTTGTTCACTTACCCAATTTTACCTACTTACACAACAGAACTTGTCTTAAGCTATTTGACCACTATAACAAAAGCACCCTACATTGGGTATGAACAACAAAAGTGTGTTTCTCATCATTGGAAAGTCTGAGGATTCCAAAACCAGGGTGCTCACTGATTCTGTGGCTCTGATAACAGCTCATTCTCTTTACACACAGCCTACTGCATGTTCTCACACAGTTAAAGAAATGATCAAGACTTCCTTGTTGTTAATTGCTGAGCAGTATTCCACTGTGTAAATGTACCACAATTTCTGAAATCATGAAAACTGCAGACAAATGGTGTGAACTATAAAAGATCATACTGAGTGAGCTAACCCAGAAGCAGAAAGACACATATGGTATATACTCACTTCTAAGTAGATTTTGGTCATATAATACAGGATAAACATACTAAAATTTATAGTCCTAAAGAAGTTAAACAACGAGAAGAACCCTAGAGAAAGGCTGAAAGCTCACTCAGAAGGGCAAACAGGATTGTTAGTACAATGTCCTTGTGGAATGTATACAATTTACCCTTGTTCATTCAAATGCTGATTTCTCTGTCCAGCTAGCTGGTTTCAATCAGATTGTGATTGCATTGTGATTCTTATTCTAAGCATCACCTGTCTCAAGTTTATGTACACATGCCACCATTTGTTTTTTTGTTTTTTGTTTTTTTTTTTTTTTGTATTGTTAATAAAACAACCAGCCACAGTGCTGAGCAATGGAGAGAATAGGGTGGGACATCCTGGTCCAGAGGGGAGGAGAAGGAAACGAGAGGGAGGAGTAGGAGAACAGAGATCTGCAAGACAGGACTTGGAACAATGAGGAAAGATGGAATGGCTCTAAGATATGACTAAAAGCAAGTATAATGTTGGAAATTCTGAATAGGAGGAAGCTATGCATGCTTGGAAGTTTAGGATGGAGTAATCATTGCCCAGCATTGTGCTCTAGGTTAACTAAATACATCCTAGTCTCTGTGTGCTGATTTGAGTATACAGTTGGTTTAGAAGTAACTGCTGATCAACCAAAAGTTAAAACGAATATAAATATTAAACATAAATATCGACAGCAAATGGTGTACCAACGTGTGGCAGAATTTACAATAATCTATCAAGAACTTACATAGAAAGTAAAACTATAGAGCAGTTTTTCAGTTTTGTTCCTTAAAAACAAAGCAACCGCAATTTCTAACTAGGACCTCACAGATTCCTGATTAGACAGATCCCCTGCAGAGCAGCAAGGCCTCCAGCAGGCTGCAGAAAACAAAAATTCTTACATACAAACCACAGAGAGGCAGTTTCTTTGGAGGGGGGGGGGGGTCTTTAACAAGAAAGTTTCTCAAAGCCAGACTTTGCTAGCCAAGGCAGAAAGTTAAATCCCTTTGAGAAGGGGTTCTTGATAGTCGGAGAAGCAAACATTTGTGGACCCAATAACTTCCCAGAGTGAGGAATGGGTCAGGATCCAGTGAGAGAGGCAGAAAAATAGTTCTCCCTGGAAGCAGAGCCAGAGACAGACTGAGAAGCCTCAAGCATCTGAACTGGTAAGGTCTGAGAGGGAAGCTGGGTCTAAGAAAGTAAAGTCCTTAGAGGTTTTGAGATTAAAAATGATAATTTTCTAAGTTGAAAATGGAGGAAGATACAATGACACAGTGTTTCTAGGTACCATTTGAGTTTGTTTCTCTTAGCATAGAAATAATTTTTTCACTGATGATTTCAGTTTTGTATATCCTTTTTGGGAGAGATCAGGATAAGACAGACTTGGAGAAAGAAGAGACTGAGAAAAGAGATGATAAATTCAAGGCCATAGAACAGAGGTTGGGGCAAACTTTGAATCAAAATAGCCTTCAGAACAATCCAACCTGGTTCTTATAATAACACCAAGAAAGAGGTAGGTCCAGATGACAAAAGTCCACAGAGGCTTGAAGATATTGCACAATGGCAGCCCATTGAGATGGTGGAGAGAAAGTCTTCAGCTATAGGCCAACTTGGTCAGACTGTATATTGTATGTATTGTTAAGGTTCAATTACTAGATGAAAGTCTATATGCTAAAGTAGAAATGCAGATCCTGTTTAGTGTTGTCTGGGAACAAGGTCATACAATGGCTGGTATGCTCCAATTTAAAGAGTTGAGAACTGAAACATATGTGCCATGCCATAGATTTAATTAAGATTTAACTCCAGTAGGCTTTTGCCTTAAATTCTGGAGAGCAACACTTGTTAGAGATGGCAAATGTTTTGGAGATGCCCTTGCAAATTGCGGCTGATGGTGCTTCTGCATGTATATCCATTGGAATTCAACAATATTTTAGACAATATGACATGTATAACTTTTAATCCTACAGTTCAAACAATTATGAAAATATCTAGCAGTAATTTAAAGACGGTTATAAAACAGAAGGAAAATATAATATCTCCCCCAAATAGATTAAATGATGATTTATCAATTTTAAAATGTTTAAATGAGATCAGTAACACACCTGCTAAGACACAGTGGAATTTAGGAAAGACTGCTGAATTAAAGCAGCATATAAAGGTATTAACCTCACAACGGAGAACAGGGAATGTGTTACGCTGGGGAAGAGGTTTTGCGTATATTCCTACAGAAGAGAAATTATGGGTTCCATCAAAACTAATAACCAGAAATGACAGAGGAAGACCACCAGAAGATCTTGGCCACACACAAGGAGAGAGAAACAAAGAAGACTAAACAAAAGGTAACATAAACTGATCATCCCTTCATATAGGGACAACTCTAAAACTGACTGAGTCATAAAAAAAAAAAATGTCTCTAGCCAGAACTTCAACAATACATGACCAATAAATCCATGGCTACAATATCCTCAAAATTTATTATGCCATTCTTTTAATTGGCATAAATAAAATTGGTTTACAGTTTAGTTTCATCCTGTATATCTCATACATCTATAATTTCAGGACTGTGTAATGCTTGTGAGAAATTATATGTTTGCAGAACAATAGGACTGGACACTGGAGACACTGAATCAAACCTGACAGAATTTATCCTCCCAGAATGCTGGGACATTGACATATCTGTTCCAGCATACTGCATGTTCCAGCATCCTGCATGTTCCAGCATCCTGCATGTTCCAGCATCCTGCATGTTCCAGCCTCAACTGCTTCAACTGCTGTTTCTCATCGAAGCCTGTTTCCAAGAGAGCTTTGAAGAAAGCTGCTAATCTCAGTTGGTTCAGTATTTTTGACTGTTCCAAACAGGACTTATATTAAGCCTGAAATTTCTCAACATTCAAAGACTGGACAACAGATGTTAATGCTTGCTTAATTAACCATTTTCCCCAATTTTATGTGGGCCCCTAACAGGATTTCTGTGTGTTCAAAAAGTCGGCTAGAAAAAAAACATGAAAATGACGTCCAATTCCTTTTAAGGGGGATTGGGTAGGTTTTTGGTTGTTCTCTGTGGCTATGAATATTTGTTTGGGAGTTGGTTATAAATTATTAATAGTCTTATTCAGAGAGAAAACAAGGTTAGACTCAGGGATTTCTCTCTTTTCCTTTTTCTTTTCTTTCTTAAAAAAGGAGAAAAGAGGTTGAAAAGAAAGAAAGGGGAATACAGGGATATCTTACAGGGATGAGACAAAGGGTAGATTATTGAATCTACTCAACTTAAGGCTTTATTTGTTATTCTCAAATAAGGTTATTTTTAACTCTGGCATAGGATTTTGTATACTGATGACAAAATAAGTCTATTTTTAATACATTGATAAATTTTAGTATATTGATACAAATTCAAGGTTACTTCCAATACTTTTAAACTGCTTTTACAAACTGTTTAGGGTATTCGGGAATGCAAGTTAATTGCTAGTTAATCAACTCATCGTCATGTCACACAGTAGTCTAACTTATCACAGGAGTATGCATCCTAGTTTAACAGATAGATATGATTTTGTAGACAGGTTGAGTACATAAAGATAGATAAGTCTTCAAAAACTTCGGAGACCTACAGATTATGGCATTTAAAATGTCTTTATTATTTTAAAGATTCTTTGACAATGAGACAGGTCGTCTCCTGGCAGCACCCCGACAACCTCAAAGAAGATAATGATCATCAAAGAACTTTCATAAGGAGATGGCTTCAAATGTGGCAAACGAGCCACTCAGGCAAAAAGAAAATGCCCTCTTTTCAGGACAGCAGAATCTAACAAAAGTGGACAAGCTTGAATGCAGGACAGATCAACTTCTGAACTCTACCAAGACAGGGTAAGAAAGTCCTAAATAGTTCCTGCTTCACATACATGTCTGTCAAATATACAGAGCCAGAAGGCTGAAGATGATGCTCTGATGTTATAGAGAGTTTTGGGTGATAAGGCAGCAAACTTTGTCAATTTTTTATTTCTTGGAAGCTGCTAACATGCACTTCCTATTTACTCAAGTAATTTTATTCCTTCTTAAGTCTCTGGTGGGGTTGAATACCAAATAGTTATAGTTCTACAATTAAGCTTAAGCTGTTTAGAATTTTAGAAAATGTTTTCATTTAGGAAATACCAATAAAAATAAAAGTTAATTTAGGTATAGAACTCTAAACTTGTCAAGACCTGATAGATAATCAAATACTTTCTCCTAAGTTGCTAAGTGCACATAAACTGGACATTGCACATGTAAATCTTACCTAATAGTTTTCATAAAATTTATAATTATTACTGTATTGAAAGAAAATGAGCCTTTTATTGGACTTAAAGGAGGAAATGTTGGCATAATGTTCTTGTGGAATGTATTCAATTTACCCTTGTTCATTCAAATGCTGATTTCTCTATAACACTATCTGGTTTCAACCCTGACATTGCATTGTGATGCTTGTTCTAAGCATCACCTGTCTCAACTTTGTAAACATGCCACCATTTGTTTTCTGTATTGTTAATAAAACAACCAGCCACAGTGCTGAGCAATGGAGAGAATGGGGGGGGGGGACATCCTGGTCCAGAGGGGAGAAGAAGGAAGCGAGTGGGAGGAGTAGGAGAGCAGAGATCTGCAGGACAGAACTTGGAACCACGAGGAGAGATGAAATGGACCTACAATATGACTAAAAGTAAATATAATGTTGGAAATTCTGAATGAGGGGAAGCTATGCATGCTTGGAGATTTAGGATGCCCAGCATTTTGCTCTAGGTTAACTAAATACATCCTAGTCTCTGTGTGCTGATTTGGGTATACAGCTGGTTTAAGAATAACTGCTAATTAACCAAAAGATAAATCAAAATTAAATATCAGTATTCTACAACACAAGATAGACATCCGAAGTAGGAGAAGACAGGGAAAAGGTCAGGAGCCTTCCACAGGGGGCCTCTGAAAGACTCTACCCATTAGGGTATTGAAGGGGATACTGAGACTCATAGCCAAACTTTGGGCAGAATGTTGGAATCCTTATGGAAGAAGAGGGAGATAGAAAGACCTAGAGGGGAAAGATCACAAGGAGAACAACAACAGAGCCAAAAACCTTGGGATCAGGGGAGCCTGCAGAGACTGATAGTCCAAGCAAGGACCATGCATGGAGAGGACCTAGATCCCCTGCTCAGAAGAAGCCCATAAGCTGCTCAGTTTCCAAGTGTGTTCCCTTGTAAGGTGATCAGGGGCTGTCTCTGACATGAACTCAGTGGCTGGCTCTTTGATCACCTCCCCCGTGGGGAGTGCAGCCTTGCCAGGCCACAGAGGGAGACAATGCAGCCAGCCCTGATGAGAACTGATAGGCTAGGGTCAGATAGAAGGGGAAGTCCTCCCCTATTAGTGGTCTATGGATGGGGAATAGGGGGAGAAATGGGAGGTGGTACGACTAGGAAGCGATAAGGGAGGGGGCTACAGCTGGGATACAAAGTGAATAAACTGTAATAATTTTAAAAATTATACAATAAAGAAAAATGTTGAAATAAAAAAAATGAACAAGATTTTTAGTCTTCTATCACAGGATGCCTATTCCAGCCATGAAGGGACAGACCCTTTGACCCTATCATTTCCCCAAATCCCATTTCTTAATACTACCACATTGGAGATTAGATTTCAACATCTCAATTAGGGGGCAGGCACAAATATGCAGACCACAAGAAAAATCCCCTATTTACAATGAGTGGAATGTAGGCAGAGGAGGACAAGAAAACAGAAGTAGAACATAGTTTTGGATTCAATAACAAAAACCCAGAAGTTACAACGTCGTAAGTGATGTTGATAGGTTTTTATACTTCCGTTCACGCTTTCAGAAATCTTTTCTCATTTTTGTCTTGCCATCTTCAATACTCTCTTTCCCTCTCATGGTTTCAGGTGGCCATCACAACATTGCAGTCAATCAGAAGCTAAAGGCATACATCTCCATTCTCCTCTCTCACCACAGGTCTCTGCACTCAGACCTCTCCTCACAGCCTGCTGGGCAGAGCTAGAGCACGCCTAACTGCAAAGGAAACTAGGAAATCAGGTTGTCGGTAGGAAAAGCATATCTCTGTCCAGCAAAAACTCAGGAAGCTGTTTCTAAAGGAAGAAAAAAATGAATGGATATTGGTATCTAGCTGTTTCTGGCCTAAGAAACAAAAGCAATTCTCAGCTGTGTTGTATGGAAGTGATAAAATAATTTTCAACTGTAACAATACATTTTCTTGTATAAGTTGCAATAATGTTCCTAGAATGAAGTAGGATGAATTCATTCAGTCTTTTTTTTTTTTTTTTCTGGAATGATCTAGTACCCTGAAGAAAATCAGCCTGAAGATCAAAGAGCAATTTGGGGGTAATGAATATACTCTACCGCTTTATTCTGGTCATAGTCTCACCCTTATGCACATGTCAAAACTCAGGGAACTGCATCTTTTAAATACTTAAGGCTCTCTATATGTCAGTGATCTCACATAGGACTTGTTAAAAGGAGCAGCGTGGAATATGAACAAAAGTGCATATAGGTAACGGTCACCAGGAAGAAGCTGCCAGGTAGGTAAGTGAATCCTCTTACCCATCTGTGTTCTCATCAGGAAATTTCTTCAAGAAAAGCTAAAAAGGTGAGCTTGGCCAGGACCACAATATAAAATACACAGATCATTCCAGTAGAAGACTTGAACTGGAAATGGATCAACAGGACGCCTACTGTTGGAGATAAGATAACTGGATTTAACAGACAGTCTTTAGGGGTATGAGTATAGGACAAAAAATATATAAGAACAAACTTTTAAATAAAATAGGAGATATAACCCCCAAGCAACATAAAATTAGTGAAATCAAGACTAAAGCCAACATTTTTATTTTTCTGTAAAGATAAGACAAAGGAAAGGGCTTGCTTGGAACTGTGACCTTCCCTTACTGTTACTTTCCTGGAGAAGATGCTGAAATGTAATGAGAAATTGGCTCCAATGCCCATTCTGTAACCCCAGCCATTTATTAATTTGCAGCTTTACAGATCTTTATTTATTCATTTATTCAAACACCTTTGGCAAGTCCTACTTTTATATGGCTCTTTGATAATTTTCAGAAAGAAAAGAAAAATAAATTCAACCCAAGAAGAAATAAAATATAGAAATGACAATTGGAAATCAAATCTCTCCAGTTCAGTTTATCCATTTGTTTCTGAAAATTTACTACTGCATTGTGGAAGCACATTTGTGGCATATTATGAGGAGGTCCAGGATGGGTAAAAATGTGGCAGAAGATGTTTTTTTTTTTTTTTCCCCTGAAGCAGAGAATTTCACGTTTGTGCGTATCATCTGGAGTTAATTTTTACCTTCAGTTTAGAATACCAAATTAAGTACGTTTGGCCTCTGCTTGTGTTTGGTAGCCTCTCTCTTCATGATTTGGTAACTCAAATAGAAGAGCACAGACTGAAGAGCAGTGAAGCATGCATACATTTTAAAAGTAAATGAATGGAGAACTAAACTCTTCATCTAGGATCCAGGAGGATATTGAGATTTTATGCTGATAAATGGGCCCTAAACACCAAAAGGAGAGTTATTTGGTTTTTACAATTACTATCATTGTTCACTATGTTGCCTTATCTTTCATCTTGTATCATTAAACAGATATGAGGATGATTACTACAGAGCACAGCATCTTCAAAAAGATATTAAATCTTTTAAAGTACAAGTCCATCTTCTGTGAGGGTCTAAAGATCCCAACATGAATGTAAAGGTTGACATTCTTTTGTTCAGTGAGGTGTCAAATTTGAAGTTCCTTTTCTTTCCATACAAGGTGAACATGTGTGTTTGAAATATGACAGGAGTAAGCTAAATGCCAGGAGAATATCTAAATGAAAACACTGAAAATAGTCTTCCATAATTCTACTTGATCTTTAACAAGCTCAAGGCTCCGTAACTTGCTTGATGCACAAACATGAAAGACTGAGTTTGGATCCCCAAGAAGCACCTCAAAAGCAAGCGCCATGACACTTTTCTGTAACGGCAGGGCTGGAAGGCAGAGATAGAGAAATGCCCAGGGCTGACTGGCCTGCCAGTGTAGCTGAGAGACCAGTGAGCTTCAGGTTCCTGAGGGACCTTGTCTTAAAAACAAACAAACGCAAAGCTAGAGCGACTGAGGAAGATACGAACTGTCTATCTCTGGCCTGCTCACATGCACAGGTGGTACATACAACATATGCGAGTACATACATACACACACACACAATTAAATATGTGTAATTTCTAAACCCATTATAAAGTATCACTTGCACGGTTTGTAATGTCTTTGTAACCACTTAACTGAGCACTTCATTTGTACTTTAATATTTCTGTTAAATTTAAAAATGCACATTAAAATGGCTGGGTTTGCTGAGTTGACTGTTGACTGAAAGTGACTCTTACCTCCCAACAGGACTTTGTAAGTAAGGCAATGGAGTTATAAAGTTGTGACTGGTCTTCTGTAAGGAGGCATCTGAAGTTCAGAGTCACAATTTTATGGTTCTCACTCTTAGGGCTAGAAACAGAACTGTATCCCATTTGTAAATACGGAGCAAACCCTGCATCCTCCCATTAAAACCTCATCGTCACTACCAAAAGTTTTTACCAAGAAATTAACAGGAAAAAAAAAAAAAAAAAAAAAAAAAAACCTCCAATGCATGGATATCACCATTAGTAAGGCATCCCCTCCCCCAAAAAATTATAATAGTTAACATAATTTGAAACAAGAATGAATTCCTACCCTCTTCCTGATCTGTGGTTGTTATCTCTCTCAAAACAGCTGGGGATTCATAGAAAGAATAATGCCCACAGCTGCTATTTTTCAAGTTCTATGCACTTGAATGTGCTTTAAGTTGATTAATTGGAAGGTTTTCTTTACAAAATGACTGTTTCTCAAGCGCTTGCTAAACCTATATGAAGATGTTGCTGAATCAGAGATGCCTGCATGATCTATGCCAAGAAGAAGCTATGTGAACTGAATTGTACATGACTATAGGAAAAATAAAAGGCAGTATTTTCCCCATACACAGACCAAACTCTCCTAGTTCCTTGACTCAGCATGGAGAGCATCCTCCACGTACCAACCCACCTCAATTTATATGTTGTTTATTAAAAAGAAAGTCATTAGACCATGAGCTATACAAGTTATTTGGGGCTTCAATAGGGAACGCAGATGAAGAATTCCAAGTTATGTTTGTAACTTTCTGAAATCCAGTGGTGAATGCATATATGTTTTGTGGAAAAAAAGTGGCCAGAAAGAAGACTGAAGCAGCATGTCTATATATCTATTGTATTGGATATATATATATATACATATATATTTACATATCAACCAAGGACTAACTAAAGCAAGCTTATCCTTAAGTTGCCCTTACTTTCTGATTGCCCCTAGAATTTACCTATGGATATACGAGTTTTGGATCACATAGTATCAGTTTATTTTTATAATTATTTTTTTCACCATTTCTTTCTTATAGTAACAGTTTATTAAAGTACACAGACCATGTCTTGTTTCTGGCAAGACATTCAATGGCAAGACTACCAGAGCTCAATCAAGATTAAATAATGATAAATTAAAACACTTGTCAAGCAAAATGATCACGTATTTTATTACACGGGCTAGGGAAAATGTCATTTATTAAGCATTACATATTATATCAGATTAGAAACCAAGAGGCCTTTCTTTACAAATCACACCATCTTGCAGCACTCATCTGAGTTGTAGCTTAGGGAATTTCACAGTGCTGCTCAGTTACCCTGCAGGAGTACTAGAAGGAGCCCACACACGTCACTCTTAACTTACAGGCCTCTAAAGACAAAGAATTCAAATACATCTTTGAATCATCTTTGGATGTGATAAAGAAAAAAAAAAGTGGTTGTTTTTAGAGAGAATATCTTTTTCTTTGTAGGATGTGGGACAAGGACACTGTCAAAATATCAAGTTTTTCCTGCTGACAGTTTTTGTCTAGAGATACCTATGTGCTTGAGAAGCTAAGATCCAGTCTCTTTCGTATCCCCAGAGTCAACTATTTTTTCCAGGAGCTGGAGGAACTTGCTAGGAAGAGAGGAACAAATAGCTGCTTAAGGACAGAAATCCCCAGCAGAGCATCTTCACATAAGCCGAGTGAGCAGACAGATACAGGATATGAAGAGAAAGGCTAGAGTGGTGGTCAGGCACATAGGCTGACATGATGTTGACATGATTGACACTAGTTATTCATTCTAGCATCACTCTGCCCGGTAACTACAAGAGAGATGATTGTGCAACTCTCCTACTGAGAGCTGTCAGCTTACTTCAGTGTATCTGCAAAATGGTTATTCAGGTGTGTGATAGCTATACCGATTATTAGTTTGACAGAATCTGGGATCACCTAGGAGATTACTGATGAAGCCTGTAAAGAATCTTCTTGATTAGGTTAACTGATATAGGAAGATAACAGCTTAAAAGTACAGGGCGTCATACTCTGGAATTCATACACAGGTTGACTAAAAAGTAGAAAGTGATCTGAGCACAAGAAATCATCATTCTTTGCTTCCTCAGTAAGGACACAACGTGGCAAGCTAGCCTTCTCCTCTTGCCACAGTGTCTCCCCTGCCAGTTGCTTTGCTTCCATGCCATGAGAAAATGGTCCCCTCAAACCTTAGCTCAGAATAAATCTCAGCTTCCTTAACTTAATTCTTGTCCAGTATTTATTCACAGTACTGAAAAGAGTAACTAAAATAAGACGTGAGAGGATAATAATAGGTTGCTGCTTCAGGAGGCACCGCGTGTGGCTATGTCATCAAAAGATATACATTTCATTTACCTAGTCATTGCTCTCTCGTTACAGCACTTAGGTAACTATGTCACCACCTTAACTTCAGCTAATCTACAGTCCTTCCCTCTAACCTACCTCATTTTTCCCTTTGATAGAAACCATTAAACTTTTCCATAGCTAACTTCGTGTAACAAGATCCTTTTTCATCAGAAAGAGAAGTAGCTTATGACTAGATGTGAAGACGTGGCTTATCCTCCTCTCTGGATTCAATCACTTATTGAACTAACACCAAGGATCTCTTTCCAGATGGGAGAGAATTCTAGTAACAAAATAAAATGTGTCAGTGATGCTCACTCGTCCCTATTTGATGGGAATCCAGTTTATTGTCTCCGCAAATTGCAAAGCTGTGACCTTAAATACTAAACATAAATGTGTATCTTTAGAAAAAAACACTAGAAAATCAAGTCTGTACCTAATTTATTTAGCTCAATATTGGCATCTTTTTTTTTTCTTTTCAAGAGGAGAAAAACTACATAGTGTAATATATATGATGCTCATTGTCCCATTGTGTTCATCCTACACTACGCCTTTGAGAATGATGTATCTCATCAAAATGGAATTTTTCATTTACAGTATCTTTCCAGAATTAAAACTGGTTGAAAGATCAAAGGTAGATCTAGTGTAAAGTGTAGATGTGAGTGATGCAAAATAACTTAGAGTTTTGGAACCTGGTGGTGTTGCTCAGTGATGTAGTGCTTGCCTAGCATGTTCAACACACAACCCCACCAACATCAACAATAAACTCACAAAGATATGGACCAAAGGTATAGTTGGTAGTGAAGGCCAGATGGGTTTTGTGGTTGCCATTGTTATTTAGTTTTGCGTTCAGCCCTGAAAAGCCAGAATAAGGCAGACAGAAGAATATGAATGAAGATTAGCTAGCAAGGAAGAAATGGATTTTCAGAATATAAGCCTGAGCTAAAGAGCTGAACACAAGGTCAGAGATGTGTGAAGCCTCATGCTCACCTGAAGCCAGGGATCCCAGGGAAGAACTCCAGGCATCGTTGCCATTTCTAATTCTGCTCTTCTGGTTACTGGCTTCATCCTGCTTTCTTATTAGGCAGGAGCATTTTAATACACCATAAGAAGGATAATGGCTGACAGCCCTAGCTTAGATATATCAAAGAAATATATTATCATTACATAATACATAATATTGTGTTTGCTTGTGCATGTGTGTGTATGTGTTCTAGTATTGAATCTTAAGGACTGACCATGTGACCTTTGAGTACCATGTTGACCCTCTGAATAAACTCTTACTATTAGGTAAATTATATACTCAATCCAGACAAGTCCGATGTGACCTTGCTTCAGGCTGATGTCCTATGAGTTTGTCTTTACCTGTATTTGTGCAGCCTGAGAGCTTCAGATACCTTCCTCTCCCACACCGTCTTATGAAGCCTACCCATGAGCAGCAAAACTTGTTTAGGATTTCAGGAACTTGTTGTTTTTTCTTTCTTAAAGCCTTGAGTTGGCAATCTCTAGAAACTTTGAGTTATTCATAACTGAAAAATAGCCAGAGCTTTTGAGGAACTAGCAAACATACAGACAAGCAGGCACAGATACATACACTTATAATTATATTAAAAAATGAACAAAGGGACTCCAAGATGGCGATGACCAGTGTGCAGAGGATCTGAAACTCCAAATCTGGTGTGTGTGGGGGGCTGAAGCCACAGCATCAACTTTGAGGCTTCCTGGGCTAGAGGGAACAACCCATGAGCTTGGACAGATTGGATCTAGGCCCCCTGTGGACATCTCCTGGGTCTGAGAGTGGGGAATTATCAACCCCCTGCACAGCATTCTCCATTACACATTTTCTTGCTCTGGAGGCTTTCCAGTGGCTGCAGCAGCAGCAGGGAGTAAGATAACACCTGGCACAGGGCCTCCTTACTCTAAAGGCCAAACAGGGGACCCAAGCCTGAGAGGAGAAAATGGTGAGCCTTCTGAGCTTACTGCACACACCTTAGAATGAGTGCACACAGGCCCGTGCACTTTCCACACACACCTGCAAGTGAGTGTGAGAGAGTGCATACAGAGCCCCAGATCCAGGGTCCCTCTAGGCTAGCCACCAGACATGGGATCCCTCCCACCCACACTCCTACTGTGGGCAACATAGGGATCCTTGGGACAGCGTTCTCAACTTTGAAGCCCCTGTACTGTGGGTCTCCTAGCACAGTGCAGCCAAGCAATTCCTGGAGACAATTCCTAGAGTCAATTTGGTGCAGCCCACACAGTTCTGAGAGCTTGGACCACAATACCAAGACAGGCCCAAGGGCCACTGAGCCTTTCAGGACACCTGCACATACGCACGGTGCCAGTGCGAACTGGGCCTGCACCACAACCTGCACATGTGCTCCTTCCTCACACGCTCACCCTTCCTGGCAGCGCACTCCCATGCACACTCCCGTGCTTGCACACCTGCGCCTGCCACCTTCCTCCCTTAGCTGCATCTGAAACACCATCACCCACTCTCAAACCTGTGCACCTCTCTCATCTTCCTGAAGAACACCCCAGACTCCAGAGACAGTCAGACCCAGTCTTCAGAACAGAAACAAACAGTGAAGGCTATGGACCATCAGATGGCTAGAAGCCAGCATAAAAATACAGGCAACAAAAACCAGGACATCACAGCTTCATCAGAATCTCCAAAAATCAATGTATATTCTATTGCAGCTGAAACACAGGAAAGTGATCTTGAATCTATAATTATGCAGTTATTCGAGGCACATAAAAAAGAAATGAACAAAAAATGGAGGAACTTATAGAGGTTCATAAAGAGGAAATGAATAAAAAAAAAGGAAAGGCCTTCATCGAATGACAGGAATACATTACAAACAGATGAAGGAAATGGTACAAGACATGAAAACAGAATTATAATCAATAAAGAAAACACAAACGGAGAAAACCCTGGAGCTGGAGAACTTAGAGAAGAGATTGGGAACAACAAAGATAAGCATCACCAACAGAATACAAGAGATGGAAGAGAGAATCTCATGCACTGAAGATACAAGTGCAGTAATTAATACATCTCTCAAAGAAAAAGTAAAATTGGAAAAAAAAATCCAAACATAAAACGTCCAAGAAATCAAGGATGCCATGAAAAGATGAAATCTAAGGATAATAGGAATAGACAAAAAAGAAGATTCTAGGCTCTAAGGTCCAGAAAATATTTTCAAGAAAACAGTTTTCACAAATTAAAGAAAGAGATGTCCTTAAACAGACAAGATGCTTACAAAACACTAAATAGACTAGACCAGAGAAGAAACTACTGATGTCACATAATAGTCAAAACACTAACCCTACAGAACAAAGAAAAAATATTAACAGCAGCAAGGGGAAAAGGCCAAGTAACATTCAAAGGTAGACCTATCAGAAAGACACTGGATTTCTCAACAGAAACTATGAAAACCAGAAGGGCCTGGGAAGATGTCATCCAGACTCCAAGAGACCACAAATGTCAACCCAGACTACTATACCCAGCAAAGCTTTCAATCAAAATACATGGAGAAAACAAAATATTCCATGACAAAACTAAATTTAAGCAATATCTACACAGCAAACCAGCCCTACAGAAGATACCCAAAAGAAAACTCCAGTCAACTACCCCCAAAAAAACATAGGACATAGATAACTTCACAACAAAAAATCACACAAACTTACGATCACCACCAACTCCATAATAAAAGGAATTAACATTAACTGGTTACTATTATTTATCAACATCAATGGACTCAACTCTCCAATAAAAAGACACAGACTAACAAAATGGGTTTGGAAACAGGTTCCAACATTCTGCTGTATCCAAGAAACACACCTCTACAACAAAGACAGAGACTGCCTCAGAGTAAAGGCCTGGAAAAAGGTTTTTCAAGCACACAGAAGCAGAAAACAAGTTGGAATAGCTATCTTAATATCTAATAAAATAGACTTTCAACCAAAATTAAACAAAAAGATGAGGAGGGACACTTCATTCTCATCAAAGGAAAAATCCACCAGGAGGGCATCACAGTCCTGAGCATCTATGTCCCAAATACAAGAAAACCTGCATTCATAAATGAAACAATTACTAAAGCTCAAATCACACATCAATCCCAACACCTTAATAGAGGGAGACTTCAACACTCCACTCTTACCAAGGGACAGATAATCTAGACAGAAGTAATATGGAAATAATGACACTTATAGATGTTCTATATCAAATGGACCTAATAGATGTCTACAGAACTTTTCACCCAAACTCAAAAGACTATATCTTCTTCTCAGCACTCGATGGAACCTTCTCCAAAATTGACCATATAGTTGAAAACAAAGCAAGCTTCAACAGATACAAAAAGATTGAAATAATTCTTTGTATCCTATCAGACCACCATGGACTAAAACTAGACCTCATCAACAACAGAAATAACAAAAAGCCTACAGACACATGGGAACTAAACAACTCTTTACTCAATGACACCTTGGTCAAGGAAGAAGTGAAAAAATAAATTTAGACTTCCTAAAATTCAATAAAAATGAAGGCAAAACTTATCCAAACTTATGGAACACAATAAAAGCAGTGCTAAGAGGAAAGTTCATAGCACTAAGTGCCTTCAGAAAGAAGTTTGAGTCAACTCATGCAAGCAACTTAATGGCACACCTGAGAGCCCTAGGAGAAAAAAAAAGAAGCAGATATACCCAAGAAGAGTATATGGTTGGAAATAATCAAACTCAGGGCTAAAGTCAATAAATTAGAAAGAAATAAAACAATTCAAAGAATCAATGAAACCAAGAGCTGGCTTTTTGAGAAAATCAACAAGATAGACAAACCTTTAGCCAAACTAACTGAAAGGCAGAGAGAAACTATCCAAATCAGCAAAATCAGAAACAAAAAGAGGGACAAAATGACAGACACAGAGGAAATTCTGAGAAGCTTAAGTCCTACTTCAAAAGCCTCTATGCCACAAAATTTGAATTTACTTGATAGATTCAATTTACCAAAGCTAAAAAAAAGGTCAGTCATATAGATCAAACATCCTACATCCCCCAAAGAAATAGCAGCAGTCATCAATGGCCTGTCTGCCAAAAACACCCAGGGCCTGATGGTTTCAGTGCAGAATTCTACCATACCTTCAAAGAAGACCTAACTCCAATACTCTTCAAACTATTCCACAAAATAGAAACAGGAGGAATATTACCAAACTCATTCTATGAAACCACAGTCACCTTGATACCCAAACCACACAAAACCCAACCAAAAAAGAGAACTTCAGACGAATCTCTCCTATGAACATTAAAGCAAAAATACTCAATAAAATACTCTCAAACCTAATCCAAGAACACATAAAAGATATCATCCACTATGACCAAATAGGCTTCATCTCAGGCATGCAGGGGTGGTTTAATATAAGGAAATCTATCATTGTAATCCACGATATAAACAAACAGAAGGTTAAAAAAAAAAAAATCATGATCATCTCCTTAGATGCCGAAAAAGGATTTGGTAAAATCCAACACCCATTCATGTTTAAAATTTTTGGAGAGATAAGGAATGCAAGGCACATACCTAAACATAGTAAAGGCAATATATAGCAAGCCTATAGCCAACATCAAACTAAATGGAGAGAAACTTAAATCAATCCCACTGAAATCAGGGACAAGACAATGCCACCCACTCTCTCCATATCTCTTCAATATAGTACTTGAAGTCCTAGCTAGAGCAATAAGACAACTAAAAGAGACCAAGGAAATACAAATTGGAAAGGAAGAAGTCAAAGTATCACTATTCACAGATGATATGATGGTATACATGAATGACCCCGAAAATTCTACCAGAGAATTCCTTAGCTGATAAACCCCTTTAGCAAAGTGAGTGGATACAAGATTAATAAAAAAAAAAAGAGAGAGAGAGAGAGAGAGAAGCCCTCCTGGATACTAAAGAAAAAAAGGCTGAGAAAGAAATTAGGGAAACAACACCCTTTACAATAGCCACAAATAATATAAAGTACCTTCGTGTGACTCTAACCAAGCAAGTCAAAGGCCTATATGAAAGAAAAAAAAAAAAAAAAACTTCAAGTCCCTGAAGAAAGAAATTAAAGAAGATATCAGAAAATGGAAAGATCTCCTATGTTCATGGATAGGTAGGATTAATACATTGAAAATGGCCACCCTAGCAAAAGTAATCTAGAGATTCAATGCTATTCCCACCAAAATACCAACACAATTCATTACAGACCTTGGAAGAACAAATCTCAATTTCATATGGAAAAACAAAAAATCCAGAATTGCTAAAATAATACTGTACAATAACAGATCTTCTGGAGGTATCTCCATCCCTGATCTCAAGCTGTACTATAGAGTCACAGTAATAAAAACTGCATGGTACTGGCAGAAAAACAGTCTGGAGGATCAATGGAATAAAATACAAGAACCAGAAATAAACCCACGTGCCTATGGATATTTGATTTTTGACAACTAAGCCAAAATAATAAAATGTAAAAAATGATAGCATCTTCAACAAATGGTGCTGGTCTAACTGGATGTCTACATGTAGAAATATGTAAATAGATCCATACTTATCACCCTGCACAAAACTAAAGTCTAAGTGGATCAAAGATCTCAACATAAAACCAGACACACTAAACCTGTTAGAAGAAAAAGTGAAGGAGAACCTGAAAAAAATGGCACAGGAGACAACTTCCTGAACAGAACACCAGGCTCTAAGATGAACAATCAATAAATGGGATTTCATGAAACTGAAAAGCTTCTGTAAAGCAAGGGACCCTGTCATCAGAACAGAAAGACAGCCTACAGATTGGGAAAGGATCTTCACCAATCCGATATCTGACAGAGGGCTAATATCCAGAATATATAAAGAGCATAAGAAGTTAACATCAACAAAATAAAAATCCAATCAAAAAATGGGGTACAGAGCTAAACAGAGAATTCTCAATAAAGAAATATCAAATGGCAGAGAAACAAAGAAATGTTCAATGTCCTTAGTCACCAGGGAGATGTAAGTCAAAGCAACCCTGAGATATCACCTTACACCCATCAGAATGGCCAAAATGAAAAACTCAAGGGACAACACATGCTGGAGAGGTTGTGGAGAAAGGGGAACCCTCCTCCACTGCTGGTGGGAATGTAAACTGATACAACCACTCTGGAAATCTACCTGGCGCTTTCTTTTTTTTTTTTTTTTCTTTTTAGTTACATTTTGTTAACTCTGTGTCCCAGCTGTATCCCGCTCCCTCATTCCCTCCCCAACCCCACACTCCCTCCCTGGTCTCCTCCCTGCCCCTTTCCAAGTCCACTGATAGGGGAGGACCTCCTCCCCTTTCATCTGACCCTGTTTAAGACAATTAGGAATAGTGCTTCCTCAAGTCCCAGCAATACCACTCCTAGGTATATACCCAAAATTTGCTCAAGTACACAAAAGGGATACTTGCTCCACCATGTTTATAGCAGTTTTATTTGTAATAGCGAGAACCTGGAAACAACCCAGATGTCCATCAACGGAGGAATGGGTACAGAAATTGTGGTATTTTTACACAGTGGAATACTACTCAGCAATCAAAACGAGGAAATCATGAAATTTGCAGGCAAATGGTGGGATCTAGAAAAGATCATTCTGAGTAAAATATCCCAGAAGGAGAAAGACAAACACGGTATATACTCACTTATATAGACCTATAAGATATGACAAACATAATGAAATCTATACACTTAAAAAAAATAATCAAGAGAGAGGACATGGGGTAAGATGATCAATCCTCATTTAGAAAGACAGATGGGATGTGCATTGAACATATGACAGGAGTCTACTGAGCGCATCTGAAAGACTCTAACTAGCAGTGTTTTCAAAGCAGATACAAAGACTCATGACCAAACCTTCGGCAGAGTACAGGGAATCATATGAAAGAAGGGGAGTTAGACTGATGAGGAAAGGATAGGAGCTCCACAAGGACCAAATATATCTGGGCACAGGGTCTTCTCAGAAACTGTCATTCAACCAAGGACCATGTATGGATATAACCTAGAACCTCTGCTCAGATGTAGCCTGTGGTAACTCAGTAACCAATTGGTTTCCCATAGTGAGGGGAACAAGGACTATTTCTAACGGGAACTCAATGACTGGCTCTTTGACCTCCCCACCCCAAGGGAGGAGCAGTCCTGCTAGGCCACAGAGGAGGGCTTTGCAGCCAATCCTGAAGATCCCTGATAAAACAGGATCAGATGAATGGGGAGGAGGTCCCCCCTATCAGTGGACTTGGAAAGGGGCAGGGTGGAGATGAGGGAGGGAGGGTGGGATTGGGAGGGAATGAGGAAGCGGGACACGGCTGGGATACAGAGTTAATAAAATGTAACTGATAAGAAAAAAATAAAATTAAATAAAAAAAAAGATTCAGAGTTGTAGAATGTTCCAGTACAGTCATATCCAAAATCAAAATAATTTAACTTTATCATGTTGACTTATATAATTAAATACTATTTAATGTCTTTAAATGCAGTCTTTAAGCTACAAATAAAATAAACAAAGATTATGATAACATGATTTACTGATATGACATGACTCCATTTAATTGCCAGACTTTCTATCTTTCTATAATCTAGGCTTCCTATTTAAAAAAAATAAAAAACTTTCATCAAATTGCCAGTAAACATATGTTAACATGCGGTGCACTGAACATTAACTCAGTGAATGATGTTCTAACTTGCTGGTAGCTGTGGAAGGATGTTGAGCTATAAATCAGGCATAAATGATGTTGATTGGTGTTTTAACTTTTTCATCTACTAGCCTTATATTTTTTTTACATCATTCAAATTTAAAGTCAAGTGTTTAACTTGACTTTGTAATTACACCTAGTCTAATAGAGACCTAAAAATTTGCTTGATACCATAAATATTAATCAAGTATGAATCCTGTTTCACTATCTACATCCCTAACTTGGGCAAGTAGAGGTTCACAGTAAAACTGAAATTCCTAAAGAATAAACGGAATGCTTAGACCTTAAGGGCAAGTATATATTTCATTAATTAATCTAAAGAGTTTCATCAATTCAATTTTTGAAAATTTTAACCTATTCAACCTCAAAGAGTTAGTTCTCTATTAATTTTAATATTGACATCTTCTATTTACATTTTATGGTAGAGTTAATCATTAAATAATGTAATAACAGCCAGACCAAGAACCTTTATATTAGAGGAAAAAGTATTTAGGTTTATGAAAACATACAAAACATCAAGCTATGATTTCAAATCCATTTTCACTAATAACCTAAAAATATCCCAAATGAAGGCAGAGTGTGACCAGTTTTCCTAAACAAGCTCATAAGACCCCACATAAAAGTCATGCATTTGTTGAAATTTGCTTTATTCAACTGAGTCCCAGTCCACAATCAAAGCAAAGGGTTACACATCTTTCATTTTGACGTAGTATCTAAATAGTAGTAAAAAGCAGTTGCTGGTCTTGCAGAGGACAGGAATTTGGTTCCTAATACCTGTTTTTGGTGGCTAACAATGGCTGGTAACTCCAGTTCCAATGGATCTGAGACCCTCTTCTGGCCTCCAAGACCACCCACAGGTGCACATACAAATGTGAGAAAACACACACACACACAATTACAATTACAGATAAATGTTTTAAAATTAAACAATAATTTTATTCTATTGTCTATCTATGAAGATTTAGTAAATTTAAATGGTTGCTTTTCCTAAAATCCTTGATTAGTTTTGCTAGGTTGCTGGCCAGTTTTATGTCAATGTGACACATGCTAAAGTCATCTGAATGAAGGGAACCTCCATTATGAAAATCTCTCCATAAGGTAAGGTTGTAGGCAAGCCTGCAAGGCATTATCATAAGTAATGATTGATAGGAAGGTCCCAGACCATAGTGAAAAGTGCTATCCCTGGGCTGGTGGCCCTGGGTTCTTTAAGAAAGAAGACTGACTCCAAGTTGGTACCCTAGTAAGGGGAACAGGTACTGTCTCTGACATAAACTGATTGGCCTGCTCCTTGATCACCTCCCCCTTAGGTGGGAGCAGCCTTACCAGGCCACAGAGGAAGATAATGCAGCCATTCCTGATGAGACCTGATAGGCTAGGGTCAGTGGACTTGGAGAGGGACATGGGATAAGATGAGGGAGGGAGGATAGGATTAGGAGGGGACAAGGAAGGGGGCTACAGTGGGGATACAAAGTGAATTAACTGAATAGATAGATAGATAGATAGATAATTAATTAATTAATTTGTAAAGAGAAAAAAGCCAACTGAGAAAGCCATGATGATCCTAAATAGTGCACTGCTATTGTTTTTCCATCAGCTGCTGCCTCTAGGTTCTGATTTACTACCTTGCCTTTCCTCGATGGACTGTGATTTGGGACATGTAAGCCAAACAAAGCCTTTTCTCCCCAAATTGCTTTTAGTCATGGTATTCCAACAGAACAATGTTAACCCTAACTAACACAGCCGGAGTCTGTGAGGCCCGTGGTTCGGTCCTCCGCGCCAAAGAAATAAAACAACTATCCAATATCTAGAATGAAAGAAAAGAAATTTAAGTTACCCCAATTTTATCCCGGCATTAATTTCAGCTAACCAGATTGAATTCACTGGGGTCTGAGAGGAATAATTTTAATTAGCTGTTCTGAAGAAAGGGACTATGGGAGGGCAGAGATTTCTGCATGACTCACTTAAGTCATTGTCTCGCTGCACGCCCAGCAGCCAGGGACACAGAAATAATTGTCCTGCTCTCAGAGCAATGATTTAAGAAATTATTCACATTAGCTGAATAGAATGCTGCCTTAAAGGGCATAGATGTGTCAAATAGAGAACACGTTTGGACTTAGGTAAGGGCTTCACTGGAAAGGATTAGAGCTGTTAAAAGTAGGAAAAGTGTTGTTACAATAGGAAGATAATGCTAACTACCAGACCTGGGGCAGCTCATTAGACAGAATGGATTTTCTTCTCTAGTGTTTTGAAGCAGAGTTGTTTTTTTTTTTTTTTAAGACATTTTTAATATAGATTTTAAGCAAGAGCATTAAAGAGGAGAGGTACTTGGAAGAAAGTGGGAGCTCAGGCAGCAGGTTCTCATTTAAGGGGAAAGTAGGCATGGCTGTACAAACCCCCAGGCAGGAAACTCAGCGAAGGAATGAGGGTTGGAGGTGGCAGAGTAGGACAATGGTCAAAGGCTGTTTTGCCCTGAGACCTTTTCTCAGAAGGGTTCTCCTGGGAGGAAATGTACATTGGCTCAGGCTGAGGTGGACCAGAGTTCACGGATTGGATAAGGAGAAAGTTTAACTGAAGCATAATCAAGTCTGATTCATGGACCTTGTTCTCTCAGTGATGATTCAGAATAAAACAATTCAGTTCATTCACGTGAGACAGAGAACAGGGACTTTCAGGGCCCTTGGCTTTCTCAGAATAAGGGAAGTATCCTTGGATCTGTCCTGTGAGGAAGAATGGTTCTTTGCAAAAACCTGTTTCTCAAAACACAAAAAAACAACCCATTGCTGTTATTTAGGTTCATGGGGCTGTGGGAAGGCTACGCACTGTTAGGATATGCAGGAATTAATCAGTATTACCCCATTCTATAAGATAGAGGAGGGAGGAAACACAAATTCTGTAAAAGCTCCTGCAGTAAAAGTGTAAGTTTCCCCTGATATCCTGCCCCTCAGTAGTCACATTCTGCATAGCTTCCTCCCCCTTGAATGTTATCTGGAGAGAGAATACATCAGGAGACCCTATGCAGTTATGCCATGTGATATGGGTGTCAAGGTAAAATCACCGCTCTGCTTTGAAGGAGATATAAAGAACGTATTCTGAGATAAATGTAATTGAGCATGACTCAAAAATGAGGCTTCCTGTTCTTCTGTATGGCATAGTCCAACAGAGAAAATATTACAGGACATTCTGTAGTCACCAAAAGCCATCATTTTTACAAAGTACAGGTAGAGTCTTCAGCTACAGGGACTTAGTGAGACAGGCAAATTGTTTCTGTGGGATTCAGACGAAATCTTCTGTGAGATCCAGATGTTATCACATCTTAGCTTTAGGACTGGTGGAGGTTAAAGTTTTGTGAAGTTCTGCAATACAGCCCAATGGTTCTACCTAGGAGTCAGGTAAACATTAGGTATTATACAAAGGCTGATGGTGAGTGGCTATTTAAAAAAGATAAAGAGAGCAGGGCAGTGGTGATGCATACCTTTAACACCAGAACTTGGAAGGCAGAGATCTCTTTGAATTCGAGGTCAGCCTGGTCTACAGAACGAGTTCCAAGACAGCTAAGGCTACACAAGAAACCCTGTCTCAAAACCCAAACAATAGATAGGTAGGTAGGTAGGTAGATAGATAGATGATAGATAGACAGATAGATGAATGAATTAACGAATGAATGACAGATTTAAAGAGGGATTGCGGTAGGATAGTTCAAGAGAGAGTGTCTGCATGGTTTGTGGCGCTCACAAACATAATAAGGATCTGAGTTCAAATCTTCAGCACGCATGTAAAGAGCTGAGGATGGTGGTACATATATGTAAACCTGGTTCTGGGGAGACAGAGAATGGAGGATCCCTGAAGTTTTCTCCTCTGTCAGTCAGGCCAAATAAGTGAGCTACAGGTTCCATAAGAGAAACTGTCTCAAAAAACAAGGTGTAGAAATGATGTTCAAAAGACAATGTTGATCTCTCACTTCTCCATAGATGTGTACATGCAGTCTCTCTCCCAAAATACACACAATGAGGCTAAATATACACACAATAATTTTCTCTTTACTATTCACAGGATAATGAGCTATGAAGTAACATTTTATTTTTATGAAATAGAAGACTTACAACCTTCATCTCTTCTGGTTTTTCTTTCATTTTCTCATGAATACTGAGATGGGGTGAATGAGAATGGCTCTTTATAGGGCCTCAGCCACTACTCCAGCACCATGTCTACATGCCCGCTACCATGTTTGTTGCCGTGATGGTTACCAACTCTCCAAGACTGAGAGGAAGTCCCTAATTCAATGTTTTCTTCTAAAAATTTCCTTGGTCTTGGTGTCCTCCCACAGAAAAAGAACAACAGGAAGACAAGTACTGATCAGTCTGATAGACAGCCAGACACTTTGGGCTTTTATTTGCCAAAGCTCTTTAGAATTAAAGCAAGAGGTAACTCGAGTTAATTTTGAGTCTTTGCCACATTTGTGTCTCTGGAAAATCATTGTTTTCTAGTCACCAAGGCAAAACAGTGTTCAGGCTGTTGAAGACAGATACTGTCGGAAAGTTCAGTTTACACTGGGAAAGGACTTTGAAGGCATAATCAAGGCGGTGGTATTCAGTGAACTACTTCCCAGCAGAATGCAGAGTTTTCTGCCAGTCGTATTTTAATAGAAATCTGCACACTATGCTAATCACTACCCATCTGCCTGTCTGCAGAGGGAGAAATACACACAAAAGTGCAACCAGAAGTGCAGACATCAAAGGACCTCTGCTTGCCAAGGCATTGAATTGGAGGGATATGCTTGGTATCACTAAACCTCAACTATGTAAATTCCAGACAGAATTTTATTACATTGCTTTTCCAGTTTTTAAACAAGTGAGGAATGTTTTAAGAAGTCTTGACTGTGGGGTTACCAAAGATGAGACACAAGGGAACTAGTTGGGAAGAGCACAACTGGATGAATAGATGTTCCTCAAATCCTTCTTGTGGATAGGAACCTGGTTCAATGGGTAAAGGCTTTGCTATGGAAGTATAAAAACTGGAGTTTGAATCCCCAGTTAAATCCCACATAAAACGTAGGAGGTTGTCACAGCCTGCCTGTAATCACAGCACATGAGAGGGCAGGGAGAGATAATTCCTGGAGAAAGAAAGCTGGGTAGGTTAACCAATGAGCTCTGTTTTCAAATGACAGACCTTGCCTTCATATACAAGGTGACAAGAGATTGAACAAGATCCTAGACACAACACACACACACACACACACACACACACCATGAATGCCAGAGCTTACACATTCTTGATGTTCTGCAATGGTGTTTCTTACTGTGATGTTTAGTTCTGGATCCTGTTTTGTTTTACATTTTTTTTTTCATTCAAGTTTCAGTAGAGGTTTTACTTCCAGCGCAATCATAAACAAAAATATCTTAGATCACTCAAAAATTTGCTCTAGAAACTGTCTCACTAATCAAGATGAGTTTTATTCAAGAAGAAGGAAGGTGTCCTCTGTTTCAAGGCAATAATGAAACAAGAGGATTTGTCGGGGTTCTGAGAACTTACGTTCTACATTGAGACTAGAACAAGTCTTACGTTAAAGCTGGATTTAAATGGTTTTGATTGTCTTGGCCATCAGGACAGAGTAGATGTGATTATGAACAATTTGGGAGTGCAAAAATAAAATAAAAAAACTTGAAAAATATATTTCCCATGAAAACTAAGTAAGAAAATATGCATTTTTGTTTTTATTTCATTTGCTAACATGGCCATGCCTTTCTACTGTGGGCCTAAGAGAGCCTTCCCTAATGAATTTGTAGTTTCTGATATTAGCTTTTCTGTTTAATCAAAATATACATGTCCATTTTTCCGTTCCCAAAGGAACACAGATGTTTTGGTATAGATGAGCACTTCAAGAAAATTCTTTGGTTTTTGCCCTTTGCTTTTAATAACAACTCCTGATAGTTGATTCTTGCTTGGTCACTTAAGGACCAAGAAATCTCTCCCATTGGAAACCTTTATCACTGCAGTGTTGGCTCATAATATATCAGAAGACTTAAAAATGCAAAGGAAGAGTTTTGAACTTAAGTGATCATCATTGTATGAGTAATTTGGGCATATAGACTTCTGGGGTAGGAGTTAACAGACAGTACACAAAAGGAAGGCGAGCAGCAAGGAGCTAGTTCTTGGGAGCTTTTCTGTTTTCACCATTGAAGCCCTCAGCTCCTTCAGGGCTTCACCTGAAAAAAAAAAACATGGCATTCACCATCTGCATTTAGAATGAAAAGCAATTGAGTACACTGTGATCAGAAAAGGAGTGCTGCTTCATAACTCATGAGAACTGTTGCTTTCATTATCATATATTTGTAGGTATGTGTGATATAACATGTGATATTCTAGAAAAAGGGACCTCAAGCCAGGCTTCAGTAATTTCTTGCTTTAAAAAAAAAATGGGATCCCTGTTCCCCTTACTAGGATACCCACTTGGTTACTGAGCTACCATGGGCTACATCTGAGCAGAGGTTGTAGATTATATCCAAACATGGTCCTTGGTTGGAGAAATAGTCTCAGAAAAGACCCCTGTGCCCAGATAAATTTGGACCTTGTGGAGCTCCTGTCCTCTCCAGGTTATACTAACTCTCCCTTCTTTCATATGACTCCCTGCACTCTACCCAAGGTTTAGTTATGAGTCTCAGCCTCTGCTTTGATACACTGTTAGGTAGAGTCTTTCAGGGGTCCTCTGTGCTAGGCTCCTGTCCTATTACTTGTTTTCTCCTCTGACATGAACTTAATGGCTGGCTCTTTGACCTCCCCGAATGCTGAGGGAGGAGCAGCCTTGCTAGGCCACAGAGGAGAACATTACAGCCAGTCCTGAAGAGACCTGATAAGCTAGGATCAGATGGAAGGGAAGGAGGATCTCCCCTATCAGTGGGCTTAGAGAGGGGCAGGAAGGAGATGAAGGAGGGGTTGTGATTGGGAGGGAATGAAGGAGGGGGCTACAGCTGGGATACAAAGTGAATAAACTGTAACTAATATAAAAAAATTTAATTTAATTTAAAAATGAAAGCAAATTTTCACATTAAAAATAAAGAGTTACAAACATGGTTGAGCAAATGTCCTTGTTGTGTACTTGAGCAGAGGTCCATCAATGGAGGGATGGATACAGAAATTGTGGTATTTTTACACAATGGAATACACCTCAGCAATCAAAAACGAGGAAATCATGAAATTTGCAGGCAAATGGTGGGATCTATAAAAGATCATTCTGAGTGAAGTATCCCAGAAGGAGAAAGACACACATGGTATATACTCACTTATATAGACCTATTAGATATGATAAACATAATGAAATCTATACACCTAAAGAAGATAAACAAGAAAGAGGACCCAGGGTAAGATGATCAATCCTCACTTAAAAAGACAAATGGGATGTGCGTTGGACATAGGAGAAAACAAGTAACAGGACAGGAGCCTACCTCAGAGGACCTCTGACTCTACCCAGCAGAATATCAAAGCAGATACTAAGACTCATAACCAAACCTTCAGCAGAGTGCAGGGGGGGAGAAGAAGGGGGAGTTAGTATGATATGGAAAGGATAGGAGCTCCACAAGGACCAGATATATCTGGGCACAGGGGTCTTTTCTGAGACTGACACTCCACCAAGGACCATGTATGGATATAACCTAGAACCTCTGCTCGGATGTAGCCCATGGTAGCTCAGTAACCAATTGGTTTCCCACAGTAAGGGGAACAGGGACTATTTCTGACAGGAACTCAATGGTAGGCTCTTTGACCTTCCCACCCCCCAAGGGAGGAGCAATCCTGCTAGGCCACAGAGGAGGACTTTGAAGCCAGTCCTGAAGATACCTGATAAAAACAGGGTCAGATGAAGAGGGAGTAGGTCCTCCCAATCAGTGGACTTGGAAAGGGGCAGGGAGGAGATGAGCGAGGGAGGGACTGGGAGGGAATGAGGGTGTGGGATACAGCTGGGATACAGAGTTAATAAAATGTAAGTAATAATAAAAATTTAAAAATAAAAAATTATAATTGCAAAAAAAAAAAAAAAGGGATCTACATGTAGATGTAATAATTTCCTGGGCTGGCAATGCCCTGACAACTCACTGTGTCCAAGTTTATTGTCTTTGCAGGTACCTTTAGTTAATATACAATTCCAGAGTATTGCATAATTGAGTTTCAGATTAAACCTTCTTAGAAATGATCTGTTCTCTTTCTTTTCTTTGTTTGGTGTCTTTTTTTATTAAAGAGGTTTTTTGTTTGTTTGTTTGTTTGTTTGTTTGTTTTACTCCACCTGTGTTTTGTTGTCACTACTATAAACTAATGTTTCTAGCTCATTTTTCAACTGTTGCATTAATTTGGTGCTCACTTCTTATCCACATTCCTAATAAATATGCTAATTATGATCATATCTAACAGCAATTGCTGAGGCTCCCTACAAGCTCCTTCCTCCTTCCAGCTGGACAGACTCACATTTATCATCTCGGGGTTTAGCTTGTCAATGGATTGCTTTATCCCCAACTGCTCTTTCTCAAGCAAGCTAAGCTCTCTTTGGGAAAGCAATCCAATTCCTAAGCTAGTCTACCTGTTATCCTAGCAAACTTCATCCATGGAGCCACTTCCTGTTTGTTTACAAATGTGATCATTGGCAAAGACAAAACAGTGCAGATGAAATATAATTATTCGTAACCCTTTCTCATAATGTAATGACATACTGTTTCTTTCTATAAAGACATTTTCTATAGTCATTGCTCCTGCAATAAATTCATGTGTTTGCTTATCTTCTGTGGTTCTATGAAAAGTTGTGCTATGTGGAATTCTTGCCACTAGTGATTACCAAAATGGATTCGCAAAATGTGTTAAAACACAGGCCCAGTCTCTACTTTATTTAACTATTCTTATGTATTCTTGTTATTTTCCTAAAAGCTATTTTGACAAATTATTTCACTTTCTAAATTAATTTAAAAACACGTTTCTGCTAATTGACTTAATGCTCACAAACTACTTACTTTAAAAAAATTCTCACATTTTTTTTTATAATCTTGATTCTAATTATTATAAAATTTCCTTCCTTCAAATTAAGCCATCAAGATGGTGGGTTAATTTTTTTTTTAACTGTATGACAGTTTTCAGCAGGAAGCTAATATGTAGCAAAATATTTCAGATAATAAAATTAAAGAAAGTCTTTTTTTCTCGTACTCTCAAACGTTGTAGTTTAAGGTAGTTGGCCTCCTTGCTGTGGAGCCAAGACAGTAGGCATATTATGGTAGGAAATGTGTTGGAACAAGAGGGAGAAATGGTTCCCACAAGGCCCTTCGAGGGGGTGGTGAAGTAGTTGTGAACCAGGTTTAGCGCAGCTCTCCAGCTCAGTAGAAAAGTTGCTTTGTGCAATACACAGTGATTAATGCAGAAATCCACAGCTGGTCGAAGTGCAGAGTAAGTTACTGTGGAGTGCTGGAGCACAAATGTGTCACCATTATCTCAGGACTCTGGATCTGAAAAATTCTAAAAGCCAGAGGTCAGGGACAACCAAAGCAAAACATGTTTTCTGGACCCAAATAGAATATTGTGTTCAGAAATTCATAGCAGCTGTGGTTGCCTGCACGAGACCCATGCAGGATCAAGGCCAGTCACTATTGCAGAATAGAGTGTGAAGGGTTTCGTGAACCTTCTAGAGGAGGGAGAATCAGTTTATTGAAGGGTGTGGCATTTGGTAGGATGACCATACACTCCAGAAATGACATCACACCATAAGAATGTGGAAAACATAAATTGAAATCAGTGAGCTATTGAGTTAAAAAAAAAAATTAAAGGCACAAAATTGGGGAGAGTAGGGAGGTGAGATGTGGGGGTGGGTTCTGAGGTGTGGGATGGCTCTGAAAGGAGTTAACAGGATGATTTGGGGTGAACATAATCAAAATACATGTGCAAAATCCTAAACATCAAAAAAAATTCATTGTCAAGCAAGTCCCCAATAACCTAAAATGTCCCCTCAGCCCACCTCTCAAAATTTCCAGCACATCACTCCAGTGTCCTGTGCCAGAGACCAAGCTTTCAGCACAAGGACTTATGGGTGGCACTAATATAAGACATAAGAGGAATCATACATAAACTGTGAAAATAATTCATTGTGATCCAAAGAAAGCATAAAAAAATGAAAGAAATTTTAAGTCACAGTTCTTGATTTGCTGGAATCAAAACATATCCACATTTCTTATGGTAAGACCAGTTCTCTGTTTTTCCAAAAATCTCTTTCTTTCTCTCAGATTATTCAAGAAAAATAAATCAGTCAATAAGCCACTGAGTGTCTGTTTAGATCTACATTCATATCAATGGTGTTTTGCTGCTGTCATTTGATGTGTTGTCCAACATATAGCCACGCATGGAATCACCATGGGTAAGTTTTTACAAACCATTTCGTTATTAAGGATTCTAATATTTAATTCAAAACATACTAAATACACATCTTACTACTTTTATTTTCTTTCTATATTTAAAACCGCCAATTAGAGATTTTAGTGTTTTGATCCTTCCTAATGGCTACAGAACAAACACAGATCCCCACTTGTTATTATGACAGCTTTGCAAGATTTCAGGGCACACAAACATGCACTCCTGCATGTTTGTCCCTGCACTCCTGTGTGATGGAGGACTACCCCAAACAATTATTTGAGGTTTTGAAATACCGCAGCTTGAAGTGCCTGTGGTTATCTGCTAGAGGTTTCTTTCCATCCTGAAGAGAAGTGAAAGAATTATTCATACACTGAGGTTTGAGCATGTCGTCCCTATGGGGTTTCAGTTCTAACACTGTGCAAAATAGCATATTCCCATTGTTCCCCTCTCCTCCAGGAAGCTTAATCGAAATGCTGTACAACTTCTCATTTTCTTTCTTCCTGCACCAAACTCAAGTAGCACACACTTTGAGAAACAGAGATGTGCATTGTTCTCACATGGCTGCAGATGTATGCATCACCCAGGAAACCAGAGCTGCAATTTTTGAAGGCGCTCTCTCTAGGGCTTAACAATCGCCTCTGAGCTCCAGTGGAACCCAGTGCTGGATTGTTCCAACAGCTCTGTGTACACACGCTAAATCCAGCCACAGCCATGGCAAGACTGGAGGAGCTGTGGCCAATTTGAGGGGGAAAGGAGCTCAGAGGGAGCTGAAGGAATCTTGTTCTCAGATTTGCAGATTGTCTAAATTAAAGTTGCCACTCAAAGCATAAACACAGATTGTCTCCTGTTTGTTCAGAGCCTCACAATGGCCTGAAAGAGCAAGCCATTGCCAAAGGGACAGAGCAGCCAGAACCAGAACACAGAGTCCCCCCATCCTACCACATTTTTTATTCATAGGACTGCTATTTGGAACCACAAATGCATTTTCTCCTACGTTCAGTATTAGGAATCATGGACAGACCAACCCACAGAAACTTATTTAGCTGGAGAACAGCTCAACTGGGGTGCTGCTCGCAACAACAGTAACTCTTCATTTTCCAACAGATTGTGTATTCAAAGAGCAGACAACACAGAGTTGAGCAGAACACAGCAGGGACTCAAAAAGGTCTGCAGAAAGCATCTCTAACTTTTTCAGTTCGAGGAGAAACCCGGGTAAAGATAAAAAATAAAAACATAACTTACAATTCCAGCAGCTCAGATAGCTCTGTCATATTAAATGCATAGCTAGACTCATTGTATGTAAGCATGTACATATCCATATGGAACACTATCTTGAGCAGGAATATGACAACTTTATGCAGTGTTTAACATTCCTAATTACAGCCACTTGATGTATTAACCAAAGTCATGGGAGGCATACATAGATCTACATTCAATGGTGGTTGCTCATTCCGTAAGGACAATGTAACTTGTGAAGCAGTTTTGATTTTGAGCATTGCTGTGGTCAGAATGCTAGGACTCCTTCCCACATCCACCCCATGCTCATATGTTGAAATCTTAACCTATCAAGAGGTGAAGACAGGATGTGAGGCGCTGGGTGAGCACTGTACAGAGCCAGAGGATCCAAGTCTGGACCCCTGCGGCATAGGTAAACGATCAATGGGTGTGAAGTCTCTTTTACTCACACTGCCCTGGAGGCGGAGGCAGGGGAGCATATCCTACACTCGCTCGCTGGCTCCCACTTCCGTCACTCCACAGCTGGTTAGCTAGCCTGGCCAACTTGACAAGTCCTTGGTTCGAGTGAAAGACTGCCTCAGAATATAAGCAGCAGTCCCCGCGGGCCTACACAGCATCCTACGGTAAAGATTTGGGATAGGAAGGTGGCACCGCTGGTAAAATGCTTTCTGAAAAAGCGTGAAGGCCCGAGTGAGTTTGGACCTCTAGAATCCACACAGGAAAACAGGCATAGGACCCGGGAGATGGCTCAGTGGGTAAGATCTCTCCATGCAAGCATGAGGATCAGACTGTAAATCCTCGTCAGAGAATTTGCTTTGTGCGTTTGGGTAGCGGGTAAGTCGGAAACTCACAACCGGTTAAAGTGATGAGAAATGCGTCTGTGATGTGCTTACACAGGGACGTCTAGCTCCTGCTCCTGCTCCTGCTCCTGCTCCCGCTTCCCATAGCTCAGGGTCCCTTGCTGCAGGAGTAGTAGAAAGATTTTAACAGCCAGAAGAAAGAGGACCAGATGAAAACAGTATCTTTATACTTAACAACATAGATGATTTGTTTTAGATACTCTGAGCCATCATGATTCTGAAGCATTTGTTTTTCTTTTAAATGTAACTAAGCCTGGTGTTACTTGTGTTTATTTGCTTCTGTATCTGAACTTTTCCATTCTATTGATCTCTTTTTTTTTTTTTTTTTTTCCAGGTAGCCTAGATGAGGATGGTGGGACCAACTGCCACCGTTTTCAGGATGGGGAAGCGGGGGACGGGAAACAAAACAAAACAAAACAAAATACTGCGTTGTGTTGCATATGCAGCGAGTTTAGTAGAGGAGTATGGTGGTAACACTGAGGAGGGATTTCAGACTTCCCTGAACCATGGCCTCTTTAGCTTTGCAAAAGCTCTTACCCCTAACCATCCTCAAGGTTTTGCAGAAATCCTAAGATGTTTTCCTAATACTATGAAACGGTGAGAGACCAAGCCGGTAGCTGTATTCCCAGGGTCCAGGCAACTGCTAAGATTCCCAGGCACCTTTTGTCGGTCCTTCAGACCCTCTCTGCCCCCGCGCTCCCATGGGTCTCAGGGATCCTTTTTCTTGCTCCACACACATGCAGAGTCCAAACTTGACAAGACGTTGAGAGGTTTGTGCGCAGAATTTGGACTCCCCCTAGTGTCCCGTGCTCCTTGAGGTTCTCCCATCCTATTCCGAACCGCATGGCAGCGTCTCTCTAGGGGGGAAAAAAAGCACTGGACGTTAGTCATCTTTGTCTTAGTTATACGTCAACATTTTTTTCAAGAAAGTTAAAAGAAAACACTGCTTACTGAATTACTCACGTGTAAATGAGAGATGAATACTTTTTGTTTGTTTGTTTGTTTGTTTGTTTCCCTCAAGGATTTTTTTTTAATTACGTTATTTATTCTTTACATCCTGGTGGCAGCTTCCCTTCTCGCTTCTCCTCCTAGCTCCTCCCTCTCCCCTTTCCTATCTCTCCTCTGCTCCTCCTCTTCTCCTCAGAAAAGGGGGGCCTCCCATGGATACCAACCAACTTTTGACACATCGAGTTGCAGTAAGACTAGGAGATAAGTACTTTTAATTATTTTCTTTCCATGTTAAAATTAACCTAAAAACCTAGATCATCATTTTAAAAATATGAAAACCAATTACGTTTAAATAAAATATGTTGTTTTGAGAAAAGATATCACTGTGTAGCTCAAGCTGAACCCAAGCTCCCAATCCTCCTGCCTTAGGAGTTTATACCACCATGCCAAGCCTCAATTGCCATTGCTTTAACTTAATTTTGGATGGTATGTATCTTCTACTTAATACGTGGTTCTGTTTACTTAATAAATTAAGTTTTGCTAATGTTAGGCCACATTTTCATGTGTCTAATTATAATAGTTCTCTTTGTGTAATACAATCAAGACAAGTAAGGAGATAAAATAAAATTCTGTGGGTTGGTTGCAGCCTGTAAGAAAATGTCTATATTGCTGTAGCAAAGAAGGGTTTGTCAGCTGAGAGGTTATTTCTTCGTAGCTATTTGCAATTGACTTTGTCCTTTAATATTTAGTTTAAGTTTTGCTTAAGGTTCTCAGTCATTATCTGGTGAAAGGACAGAGGTCCTTTTCAATCCTGACCTTAAACCTGAGCTATTATTATTTTAGCACAAGATAGTTATATGTGAAAGAAACATTAATGCTGTTGGGAGCTTTTCTAGTAAATATTAATTGAGCTGGGATTATTCATTCTCAGTCAGACTTTCAGAGGAAGGGCCCCTCTTGCTTCTCCTATCATCATAATTTTTCATGTCCTCTGTCCTACCTCAAGTCCTTTTCATATTCTCATAAAGTTTTCAGATGTGGGATCCAGGTGGCAAGTAAAAAAAAGGCTCTAATTATAGCTGTGGTGTGTTAATGAGGGTAAAAAGCAGAGTACAGTAAAAACATTTCGGTATGATGACTCGGGTTAGGGTCAGCATCATTTCTCTAGGAATGTGATACTTAAGCTGAGGTGTAAAGGATGAAGAGCATGTAGACACTATAGAAAGGGCATGCATATTTGGTCATACGAACATAATACGGCAAGTAAATTTGGGAAATAATCAAGAAGAAACAAAGCAGGTGGAATGCCACCCTAAAGATCTTACATTATTTTAGGGGCAAATGAGACCAGAGGAGAATCTTAAGGAGCAAAGAACTCAGTCCGCTTTGCGTTTTCTGAAATCATGCACAGTAGTTTGATGGACTCTCTTCCGATTCTTCTCTGCTTCTGTTTATTCTTATTATAAGCTAACATGCATATCTACTCACGTCCCAGCAGCCTGTTTTTAAACATGTGTTTCACTATAGTCTGTTTTCCTCAACCTGGCCTGCTCCATACTGGATCTTGGAATACATGGCTTATCCCCAACACATTTTCCTGTTTTCTAACAGCTACAGTTTTGTTTTGGGGTTTTTTTGTTGTTGTTGTTGTTTTTTGTTTTGTTTTGTTTTGTTTTCCCCTTTACCTAACATATTCTGGTTACCCTTACCTCTACTCCTTCTGGATCCCCACACCTTCTCTCCCACCAGGATCCATCCCCTTCCTGTCTCTCATTAGAAAACAACAACAACAACAACAAACTCCTATGGGATAATAATAAATGTAATAAAATAAAATGTGTTAAGATAAAACATGAACTAACACATTGGAAACAGACAAAACAAACAAACAGAAGGAAAGGAGTTCAAGGGAAGGTGCAAGAAAGAGAAACCCACCTGATTACACACTCGGGAATCACATAAAAACGTTCAGCTGGAAGCCATAATATATATACAAAGTACCTGCAGGATAAGAAGTGAGGAGAAAACAAATATAAATATAATAAATTTAAACATCCTTTTTAAAAATTTTTTTTTTCGAGACAGGGTCTCTCTGTGTAGCCTTGGCTGTCCTGGACTCACTTTGTAGACCAGGCTGGCCTCAAACTCACAGTGATCCACCTGACTCTGCCTTCCAAGTGCTGGACTTCAAGGTGTGTGCCACCAGGCCTGGCTTAAGGTGGCTGGAGAGAAAGCATGGGTGCTGTGAACCTAACTCTTATACTTATGGTTCTGAGCCCAGCCTTTAACAGCTGGGCCATCTCTCCAGCTCATAAAATAAAATTTAAATTTAAATATATATATATTTTTTAAAGGAAGAGCCTTACCATGACCCTATGAGACGAAGAACCTTAAAAGATGCCATTGAGTTATTTTTCTGTTGGCCCTCTACTGCCGGGCCCACCGTTAAGAGTAGTTTAATTTTCCAGTGAAACTCCCTGGGAGGAAACTCAGTTTTTATTTACAAGTGGATAACAGTTGAAGATTGCTTCTGGGTTAGGGATGAGGACATATACCCACTTCTTCTTTTATCTCTAGCGCCCCAACTGGTACAGCCCTGTGCAGGCCCTGTGCAGGTCGCCTCAGTCTCTGCGGGTCACATATGTGTCTATCATGTTGATTAAGAGGTCTCTGTTTTCAGGTTGTACTCCATCCCGTCTGGTTTCACCTCCTCTTCTGCGGAGGAAGAGGGATTTGATGGAGCCATCACGAGTATTCCCAAAGTCTCTTACTCTCTACGTGATGTCTGGCGGTGGGTCTCTGTATTTGTTCCCATCTGTGCTGGAGAAAGCTTCTCTGATGATGTCTGAGCAAGGCACTGATCCCTGAGTATAGGAGAATGTGATTAGGAGTCATTTTAATGCTACATTTTTAACGGTAATATTTGGTTTTTCTGAGGTGTCTGGGCTATCCGGTCTCAGGTTCTTGGTCACCCTGGCAGTGTTGAGTAGGGGTTCCATTTCGTGGGGCGGGCTTTAAGACAATTGGGTGTTGTTTGGTGACTCCCACAAGCTTTGTGCCCTACCGTATCCTGCATGCAGAACATCAGTACTCTACCTCAAAGGGTTTGTGGCTGGGTTAGTGTTCACATTTTTCCCTGGGGAGCGTGTACAGTGCCTTTCAGTGCCAGCTGTGTCTCTGTGTAGGCACCGGCTTGACGTCTCCATGTTCAATGAGTTTCACAGGTTTTGTCTTCAGCGACAGAAGGGCCTTCGAATCAGTTTGTGGAGAGCAACCTCTGGGACCTCTCTTGTCAAGTTTCACACCTCTTTCTACTGAGGTGAGAAGAGCACATGAGCATGTGATGTTCATGTTCCCATGTTGAGCTAAAACAGTTTTCTTACAGATATTTTCCCATATAACTTGGTGATCTGGAGAAGTGGCTCAGCAGCTAAGTGTCGTTTTATGCCTTTCGCAGAGGACCCAGGTTTCCTTCCAAGCATCCACATCAGGCCACACCTGTCCAGTCCCAGGGAGCTCTTCTGCTATCCATGGGTATTTGCACATATGTGGCATACACTCAGAATGACACATATACAAACACATATACAATCACATGTTTTAGAAATCTGACTCCTCTACAGCCTTATCAGAAGTAGTGAATTTGAAAGGAAGAAACTTCTGTGAAATCAACGTCACAGATACAGGTTTCACTACATGAAATGACAACAAACACCTGCTCCTGATAAGATAAATGACTTTTCTGAGAAAGTATTAGACACAACCTTAATGTTTTTAAGCAGGAGAAATAATGTCGCAACCTCACAAAAGAACATTGCATGGTTGTGAAGGAGAAAAGAAAACCTTCTACACACTAAGGTAGAAAGGTGTCTAAGATCAAATTCCAAGATGGAATTTATTATAAAACACAAAATTCAGAATAGCATAAGGGACAGATGAAGAAATGTAATAATATCTTGAGATAGCATCCCAGACCAATAGCATGATATCATATTCTGCTTAAACCCACCTATCCTTTGTTTTCCCCAAAGTAAATGAAATATTTCTTAATTTATGACTTACTTTGTTCTCTTACTGTATCAATCTTCATAAAGATGGAAGGGAGAATTATCTATTTAAATGATAATCTCAATTTTTTTAAAAAAAAAAATAAAAAAAAAGTCATCAGACTGTTACCACGATCATACATGAAATTTAGCATGACCTGAATCTGTGTCCCAGGATATGATCACAGAATAAACTTGAAGTGAGAGCTGTGTTTTTTATGTGCATACCTTTTAACATTATTTTATTTTTAAGCATATTAAAGTATTATTCACTGGAAGCACAAAATTATTATAGAAATTGCTTAAGAATTAAAGGGATGAAATCAGAGTTCGTGCTTTTTTTTTTTTTCAAACCTTAAAATCTATCTTTTTAGCAAAGGGACTGATAGGCTTTTCAACTCTAAAGTGTTTAGCTTTTTGAGCAAAAAATTGGCTTTGAAATAAGAGTTTCTAAAAATTCCTTTAAGGTTTTCTCTGTTCTAGGTTTTTATTAAAGTAATTTTGCCTACTAGTAGCTGTACCAGTCTCTTCAGGTTTTAGAAAAAGCGACAAGGTAAGAAAAAGGGGAATCAGAGGGCTTGATCGATAGAGCATAACAAGGCCACCAATTCCTGGCTCCATGTTTTCTAACAAAGGCATTTAATGTGTTTTATTGTCACATCTGCCAGATCTCACACATTATGATGAACTTTACAAACTGCCACATACACTCTTTCTAAACAACTTTCTCTAGAGAGCACAGTAAAATACTGGGGTAAAGCTGTAGCTTGATTCCAAACTGAATAAATTAAAGGAATATTGATCTTAAAATACGGGTATAGTAAATAATTGAAGCTTTTGTGTGCACTACCACTGGCATTGTTAGAGGTTTTGTCTTAGTAATGGTCTCCCAAGCAAGCACTTAAACAGTGAAGCCCATTAGCACCTTATGAGATCAAGTTTGTCGACTTATTGACAAGTTTCCTTAACTACAGATCTCGTTCTGGAGTCTGATTGCTCACACTGGCACAGTGATGAAAAAGCGCACCATATTATACGAACACTCATTTAAAGCATCCATGAACACCTGCCTACGAGACAAATGCAGGTGCAAAAGAGACACAGTTTCTTCCTGCCTCTTAGGCTTGCATTATGCACAGGCTTGTCTGCAGTCAAAAATAGAGCATTCACTGGAGAAATGGTAGGGCATGGTTCCTCCATTACAAATTGCCTTGCTAAACCAACATCAACAATTTTCTTTGTTGACAATCAAGTTGAAAATAGTCTTCTTTGCATAAAAGACTTTGGGAAGATGCTGTTTTAGACGAAATAAATTGGAATGTATTAGAATTCCCCAGCAGAAATAGTTACAGCGTGTCTAATGAAAGCACTTGCAGGCTTAAGCCACTTAGTTATTAGCAAAGTTGATGGAAAGGTATCAATGACTACATGAGTGGGCATTGTTTTGCAACATGGAGCTACAGAAAAACATTTCTTTTGCTATTGAAAAAAATCCTCCATTGCTGGTTGTAATGTAACCTTGTACAGCCACTTTGGAAATCAATCTGGTGCTGTCCCAGAAAATTAGGAATAGTGCCAACTTAAAATCCAGCTGTACCACTCCTAGGCATATATCCAAAAGATGCCCCACCATTCAATAAGGACATTTGCTCAACCATGTTCATAGCAGCTTTATTTGTAATAACCAGAATCTGGAAACAACCTAGATGTACCTCAACAGAGGAATGGATACAGAAATTGTGGTACATCTACACAATGAAATGCTACTCAGCAATTAAAAACAAGGAAATCATGAAATTTGCAGGCAAATGGAGGGAACTAGAAAAGATCATCCTGATTGAGGTAACCCAGAAGCAGAAAGATACATATGATACATACTCACTTATTAGTGGAAATTACCCACACAATATAGGATAAGCATACTAAAATCTATAGTCCTAAAGAAGTTAAACAAGGAGGACCCTAAGGAAGAGGCTGAGTCCTCATTCAGAAGAGCAAATAGGATAGACATCAGAAGTAGTAGAAAAAAAGGAACAGGACAGGAGCCTTCCACAGAGGACCTCTGAAATACTCTACCCACCAGGGTATCGAAGGAGATACTAAGACTCATAGCCAAACTTTGGGCAGAGTGCTGGAATCCTTATAGACTAAGAGGGAGATAGAAAGACCTGGAGAGAACAGGAACTACACAAGGAAAATAACAGAGCCAAAAACTTGGACCCACAGGGGCCTGCAGATACTGATACTTCAACTAAGAACCACACATGGAGAGGACCTAGACCGTCTGTTCAAAGGAAGCCCATTGGCTGCTCAGTTTCCAAGCAGGTTACTTAGTAATGGGTACAGGGGCTGTCTCTGACAGGAACTCAGTGGCTGGATCTTTGATCACCTCCCTGTGGCTGCAAAGGAAGATGATAAAGCCAGCTTTGTTGAGGCCTGATAAGCTAGGGTCAGATGGAAGGGGAGAAGTTTCTCCCTTATCAGGAGACTACAGAAGAGGCATAGGGGGAGACGAGGGAGGGAGCTGCAGAGGGGATACAAAGTGAATAAACTGTAATAAATAAATATATAAATAAAATTAAATTAAAAAAATCTCAGGATGGCCTACGCAATAGAATGTTTGTTAGTCTTGTTCTTTCCACCCCTCAAATTTATATGCTGAAATCCTAATCCCCAAGGAGAGGAGACAGCATTGGAAGTCAGTTTCAGAGAGATAATTAATTAGGTCATGAGGCATAGCATTCACGTGTGAGAGTATTGTCATTATAATGAAGACCCAGAGAGTACTCTAGACCTTTTACCATCTCATAAGGATACAACACTTTTGCCACGTACAGCTTGGAAGAGGGCTCGAGCCAGAACACCATGAGGCATGCACCCTGCTCTTAGATGTCTAACCTCTGTCTCTGTGAAAATTAGTTTAATTATTTTAATTACTTAGAAGCCATCCAGTCTTCAGCATTTTGTTACAAAGGCTTTAACTAACTGAACTAATAGTTTTTATTTTTTTTTAAAGAAAGTATGTAACTACTTAAAAAAAAAGCTATAACATGAAAACTCTCTGGAATGTCTGAAACATCATAACTTAATAGGTTCATAGACTCTAAATCAAAACTGGGGTCTGAATTTGCCCCTTATCACTCTGAGACTGTGGCTACTCTGTCTCTACCACAGTTTTCTTACCCAACACAATGCTATATGCCTTGCAGAAGAGCATGCTATAATGAATATAAACATTTGAATTGTTTGAAAAGAAGACATAATCATTACATTTTGGGATTTTTGCCTCTCATATAAATTACACCTTTATTTTAAAAAGTCAGAGATCGTGCTAGGAAAGGCATGATATTTAGCCCTTTGCTTAGAAGTTCTTGCTTTTATGCATAAAATACTTGGATAATAATATATCAGTCCATAATTTGGCATTATGTACACTGAAGAAAAACAATCTGAATTTCATACTTTGCAGTTTACCCCAACGTCTCAATCTCCAAGCAACAGAGGGCATCGAGGCATCAGTGTACCCCTTTTACTGCCAGAACAGACTATCATATCAGAAAGAGGGGTCAGTGCTCTTGTTTCTGTTGGGCTCTGGTTGTGCTTAGAACAGGTTCTCCGAATCCAACACAGAACAAGTGGAGCTGTTCTTCCCTGTTCCATTTTCTGCTGTGGCTTTGATTTTGTTTTCTGATACTGTTCACAACCATAAACAGTGCCTACCCCAGGCCCCAAGGTGTTTTGTTGGGCCCTTTCCTACTTTCATTTCTAGTGCCATGATAAAAAATATGGTGGCAAAAAGTAAGGTAGGGGATAAAAAGCTACACAAATCCAGATTAGAGCTTACCACATTAGGGTGGTCACAGTGGCAGAGGCTTAAGACAGCTGGCCACATCACGTCCTTAATGAAGAGCAGAGAGAGAATAAATGTGTGTGTGCTTAGTACTCAGCTCAGTGCTTTTTCATTCTTTTCTACTTCAGGGCTCCGAACCCAGGAATGGCAGCACCTGAAGTTGGCTTGGTCTTCCCACATCAACTGAGGCAGTCAAGACAATCTTCCATAGACGTGACCACATGCCAAAATGATAGCAAAGGAATCCCATGGAGACTTTCTCCTCAAGTGACTCTAGGTTATGTTGAATTGACTATTTCAACAGGAGAGGATCTGATATCTTGCTTAGACTTCACTATTGTCCTTCTCAAAATAAAATGTAGACTCAATTCTTTTTACCAAGCTCCCCTCCTTTCCATCTAATCATGTCTGGCACTGAATGAAGCCCTAATTGGACCTCAATTAATCTTGAAAAGCTATAACATTACCACTTACCTATTATTCATTAATTAATCCATTAATCATCTCAAATTAATGTTCTGTTGTTGGTTTTACTGATAAAATTAAATTAATTAGAATATATCCATCAAGCCCCTACCTGTACTTTCACAGATACATTCTGCTTCCTTGCTTGCTACCAAAGATCAATTAACCCTGAGCCCATTTCAACCCAACCATTTATTTACTAGGGTCTAATCCTTCTTTCCTACTCAAGAACATCATTCAAACTGTTATCTCCACTCTATCCCACATCATCATCCAGATTATCTACTAATTAAGTATACTAGAACGAATGGTTGTTACTTAATAAACTTTTTGTTTCCCTGCCCATCTTCTGCCACTTAGCTATCTGTTACATTGACTTCTGTACTGAAAACAAATGCTGCTGCTACACTTCTAACACTTCCTACTTCACTTCTCTGACTCCAGACACAAGAGTTTGAGTTTACACACACACACACACACACACACACACACACACACACACACACACA